>NW_028245652.1:0-548000 GCF_964263255.1 Lissotriton vulgaris
ATGAAAAACGATGACCCCGGACCAGTCGAACGTTGAAAAAATGGTCAATATTGATGAAATTTTAACATTTAATCTTTTGAATTTAAATTACGGTTGGATGTGAATTATTACTTTTTCAACTAAAATAAGTGTGTTTAAAGTCATTTCTGTGCCTGAAATTGGTCAAAATTGAAGATTTTGAGTAAGCAAAACTCTGTAAAAATGGCAATTTTGGTCACTGTGAGGGTTTAAAAAGTGGATATTCAACATGAGGCCCAATCCAAATGACATTTTGAATCATTTTTGGTAGAGTCCAAAAAATCAATTTTCTGATGAAAAACGATGACCCCGGACCAGTCGAACGTTGAAAAAATGGTCAATATTGATGAAATTTTAACATTTAATCTTTTGAGTTTAAATGAAGGTTGGATGTGAGTTATTACTTTTTCAACTAAAATAAGTGTGTTTAAAGTCATTTCTGTGCCTGAAATTGGTAAAAATTGAAGATTTTGAGTAAGCAAAACTCTGTAAAAATGGCAATTTTGGTCACTGTGAGGGTTTAAAAAGTGGTTATTCAACATGAGGCCCGATCCAAATGACATTTTGAATCATTTTTGGTAGAGTCCAAAAAATCCATTTTCTGATGAAAAACGATGACCCCCGGACCAGTCGAACGTTGAAAAAATGGTCAATATTGATGAAATTTTAACATTTAATCTTTTGACTTTAAATTACGGTTGGATGTGAATTATTACTTTTTCAACTAAAATAAGTGTGTTTAAAGTCATTTCTGTGCCTGAAATTGGTCAAAATTGAAGATTTTGAGTAAGCAAAACTCTGTAAAAATGGCAATTTTGGTCACTGTGAGGGTTTAAAAAGTGGATATTCAACATGAGGCCCAATCCAAATGACATTTTGAATCATTTTTGGTAGAATCCAAAAAATCAATTTTCTGATGAAAAACGATGACCCCGGACCAGTCGAATGTTGAAAAAATGGTCAATATTGATGAAATTTTAACATTTAATCTTTTGACTTAAATGACGGTTGGATGTGAATTATTACCTTTTCAACTAAAATAAGTGTGTTGAAAGTCATTTCTGTGCCTGAAATTGGTCAAAATTGAAGATTTTGAGTAAGCAAAACTCTGTAAAAATGGCAATTTTGGTCACTGTGAGGGTTTAAAAAGTGGATATTCAACATGAGGCCCAATCCAAATAACATTTTGAATCATTTTTGGTAGAGTCCAAAAAATCAATTTTCTGATGTAAAACGATGACCCCGGACCAGTCGAACGTTGAAAAAATGGTCAATATTGATGAAATTTTAACATTTAATCTTTTGACTTTAAATGAAGGTTGGATGTGAGTTATTACTTTTTCAACTAAAATAAGTGTGTTTAAAGTCATTTCTGTGCCTGAAATTGGTCAAAATTGAAGATTTTGAGTAAGCAAAACTCTGTAAAAATGGCAATTTTGGTCACTGTGAGGGTTTAAAAAGTGGTTATTCAACATGAGGCCCGATCCAAATGACATTTTGAATCATTTTTGGTAGAGTCCAAAAAATCAATTTCTGATGGAAAACGATGACCCCGGACCAGTCGAACGTTGAAAAAATGGTCAATATTGATGAAATTTTAACATTTAATCTTTTGACTTAAATGACGGTTGGATGTGAATTATTACTTTTTCAAACGAAAATAAGTGTGTTTAAATCATTTCTGTGCCTGAAATTGGTCAAAATTGAAAATTTTGAGTAAGCAAAACTCTGAAAAAATGGCAATTTTGGTCACTGTGAGGGTTTAAAAAGAGGTTATTCAACATGAGGCCCGATCCAAATGACATTTTGAATCATTTTTGGTAGAGTCCAAAAAATCAATTTTCTGATGAAAAACGATGACCCCGGACCAGTCGAACGTTGAAAAAATGGTCAATATTGATGAAATTTTAACATTTAATCTTTTGACTTTAAATTACGGTTGGATGTGAATTATTACTTTTTCAACTAAAATAAGTGTGTTTAAAGTCATTTCTGTGCCTGAAATTGGTCAAAACTGAAGATTTTGAGTAAGCAAAACTCTGTAAAATGGCAATTTTGGTCACTGTGAGGGTGTAAAAAGTGGTTATTCAACATGAGGCCCGATCCAAATGACATTTTGAATCATTTTTGGTAGAGTTTAAAAAATCAATTTTCTGATAAAAAACGATGACCCCGGACCAGTCGAACGTTGAAAAAATGGTTCAATATTGATGAAATTTTAACATTTAATCTTTTGACTTTAAATGACGGTTGGATGTGAATTATTACTTTTTCAACGAAAATGAGTGTGTTTAAAGTCATTTCTGTGCCTGAAATTGGTCAAAATTGAAAATTTTGAGTAAGCAAAACTCTGAAAAAATGGCAATTTTGGTCACTGTGAGGGTTTAAAAAGTGGTTATTCAACATGAGGCCCGATCCAAATGACATTTTGAATCATTTTTGGTAGAGTCCAAAAAATCCATTTTCTGATGAAAAACGATGACCCCCGGACCAGTCGAACGTTGAAAAAATGGTCAATATTGATGAAATTTTAACATTTAATCTTTTGACTTTAAATTACGGTTGGATGTGAATTATTACTTTTTCAACTAAAATAAGTGTGTTTAAAGTCATTTCTGTGCCTGAAATTGGTCAAAATTGAAGATTTTGAGTAAGCAAAACTCTGTAAAAATGGCAAATTTGGTCAATGTGAGGGTTTAAAAAGTGGTTATTCAATATGAGACCCGATCCAAAAGACATTTTGAATCATTTTTGACAGAGTCCAAAAAATCAATTTTCTGATGAAAAACGATGACCCCGGACCAGTCGAACGTGAAAAAATGGTCAATATTGATGAAATTTTAACATTTAATCTTTTGACTTTAAATGACGGTTGGATGTGAATTATTACTTTTTCAACTAAAATAAGTGTGTTTAAAGTCATTTCTGTGCCTGAAATTGGTCAAAATTGAAGATTTTGAGTAAGCAAAACTCTGTAAAAATGGCAATTTTGGTCACTGTGAGGGTGTAAAAAGTGGTTATTCAACATGAGGCCCGATCCAAATGACATTTTGAATCATTTTTGATAGAGTCCAAAAAATCAATTTTCTGATAAAAAATGATGACCCCGGACCAGTCGAACGTTGAAAAAATTGTCAACATTGATGAAATTTTAACATTTAATCTTTTGACTTTAAATGAAGGTTGGATGTGAGTTATTACTTTTTCAACTAAAATAAGTGTGTTTAAAGTAATTTCTGTGCCTGAAATTGGTCAAAATTGAAGATTTTGAGTAAGCAAAACGCTGTAAAAATGGCAATTTTGGTCACTGTGAGGGTTTAAAAAGTGGTTATTCAACATGAGGCCCGATCCAAATGACATTTTGAATCATTTTTGGTAGAGTTTAAAAAATCAATTTTCTGATAAAAAACGATGACCCCGGACCAGTCGAACGTTGAAAAAAATGGTCAATATTGATGAAATTTTAACATTTAATCTTTTGACTTAAAATGACGGTTGGATGTCAATTATTACTTTTTCAACGAAAATAAGTGTGTTTAAAGTCATTTCTGTGCCTGAAATTGGTCAAAATTGAAGATTTTGAGTAAGCAAAACTCTGTAAAAATGGCAATTTTGGTCACTGTGAGGGTTTAAAAAGTGGATATTCAACATGAGGCCCAATCCAAATGACATTTTGAATCATTTTTGGTAGAGTCCAAAAAATCAATTTTCTGATGAAAAACGATGACCCCGGACCAGTCGAACGTTGAAAAAATGGTCAATATTGATGAAATTTTAACATTTAATCTTTTGACTTTAAATGACGGTTGGATGTGAATTATTACTTTTTCAACTAAAATAAGTGTGTTTAAAGTCATTTCTGTGCCTGAAATTGGTCAAAATTGACGATTTTGAGTAAGCAAAACTCTGTAAAAATGGCAATTTTGGTCACTGTGAGGGTTTAAAAAGTGGTTATTCAACATGAGGCCGATCCAAATGACATTTTGAATCATTTTTGGTAGAGTTTAAAAAATCATTTTCTGATGGAAAACGATGACCCGGACCAGTCGAACGTTGAAAAAATGGTCAATATTGATGAAATTTTAACATTTAATCTTTTGACTTTAAATGACGGTTGGATGTGAATTATTACTTTTTCAACGAAAATAAGTGTGTTTAAAGTCATTTCTGTGCTGAAATTGGTCAAAATTGAAGATTTTGAGTAAGCAAAAGTCTTTAAAAATGGCAAATTTGGTCAATGTGAGGGTTTAAAAAGTGGTTATTCAATATGAGACCCGATCCAAAAGACATTTTGAATCATTTTTGACAGAGTCCAAAAAATCAATTTTCTGATGAAAAATGATGACCCCAGACCAGTCGAACATTGAAAAAATGGTCAATATTGATGAAATTTTAACATTTAATCTTTTGACTTTAAATGACGGTTGGATGTGAATTATTACTTTTTCAACTAAAATAAGTGTGTTTAAAGTCATTTCTGTGCCTGAAATTGGTCAAAATTGAAGATTTTGAGTAAGCAAAACTCTGTAAAAATGGCAATTTTGGTCACTGTGAGGGTTTAAAAAGTGGTTATTCAACATGAGGCCCGATCCAAATGACATTTTGAATCATTTTTGGTGGAGTCCAAAAAATCAATTTTCTGATGAAAAACGATGACCCCGGACCAGTCGAACGTTGAAAAAATGGTCAATATTGATGAAATTTTAACATTTAATCTTTTGACTTAAAATGACGGTTGAATGTGAATTATTACTTTTTCAACTAAAATAATTGTGTTTAAAGTCATTTCTGTGCCTGAAATTGGTCAAAATTGAAGATTTTGAGTAAGCAAAACTCTGTAAAAATGGCAATTTTGGTCACTGTGAGGGTTTAAAAAGTGGTTATTCAACATGAGGCCCGATCCAAATGACATTTTGAATCATTTTTGGTAGAGTCCAAAAAATCATTTTCTGATGGAAAACGATGACCCCGGACCAGTCGAACGTTGAAAAAATGGTCAATATTGATGAAATTTTAACATTTAATCTTTTGACTTTAAATTACGGTTGGATGTGAATTATTACTTTTTCAACTAAAATAAGTGTGTTTAAAGTCATTTCTGTGCCTGAAATTGGTCAAAACTGAAGATTTTGAGTAAGCAAAACTCTGTAAAAATGGCAATTTTGGTCACTGTGAGGGTGTAAAAAGTGGTTATTCAACATGAGGCCCGATCCAAATGACATTTTGAATCATTTTTGGTAGAGTTTAAAAAATCAATTTTCTGATAAAAAACGATGACCCCGGACCAGTCGAACGTTGAAAAAATGGTCAATATTGATGAAATTTTAACATTTAATCTTTTGACTTTAAATGACGGTTGGATGTGAATTATTACTTTTTCAACGAAAATAAGTGTGTTTAAAGTCATTTCTGTGCCTGAAATTGGTCAAAATTGAAAATTTTGAGTAAGCAAAACTCTGAAAAAATGGCAATTTTGGTCACTGTGAGGGTTTAAAAAGTGGTTATTCAACATGAGGCCCGATCCAAATGACATTTTGAATCATTTTTGGTAGAGTCCAAAAAATCCATTTTCTGATGAAAAACGATGACCCCGGACCAGTCGAACGTTGAAAAAATGGTCAATATTGATGAAATTTTAACATTTAATCTTTTGAATTTAAATTACGGTTGGATGTGAATTATTACTTTTTCAACTAAAATAAGTGTGTTTAAAGTCATTTCTGTGCCTGAAATTGGTCAAAATTGAAGATTTTGAGTAAGCAAAACTCTGTAAAAATGGCAATTTTGGTCACTGTGAGGGTTTAAAAAGTGGATATTCAACATGAGGCCCAATCCAAATGACATTTTGAATCATTTTTGGTAGAGTCCAAAAAATCAATTTTCTGATGAAAAACGATGACCCCGGACCAGTCGAACGTTGAAAAAATGGTCAATATTGATGAAATTTTAACATTTAATCTTTTGAGTTTAAATGAAGGTTGGATGTGAGTTATTACTTTTTCAACTAAAATAAGTGTGTTTAAAGTCATTTCTGTGCCTGAAATTGGTAAAAATTGAAGATTTTGAGTAAGCAAAACTCTGTAAAAATGGCAATTTTGGTCACTGTGAGGGTTTAAAAAGTGGTTATTCAACATGAGGCCCGATCCAAATGACATTTTGAATCATTTTTGGTAGAGTTTAAAAAATCATTTTCTGATGGAAAACGATGACCCGGACCAGTCGAACGTTGAAAAAATGGTCAATATTGATGAAATTTTAACATTTAATCTTTTGACTTTAAATGACGGTTGGATGTGAATTATTACTTTTTCAACGAAAATAAGTGTGTTTAAAGTCATTTCTGTGCCTGAAATTGGTCAAAATTGAAAATTTTGAGTAAGCAAAACTCTGAAAAAATGGCAATTTTGGTCACTGTGAGGGTTTAACAAGTGGTTATTCAACATGAGGCCCGATCCAAATGACATTTTGAATCATTTTTGGTAGAGTCCAAAAAATCCATTTTCTGATGAAAAACGATGACCCCGGACCAGTCGAACGTTGAAAAAATGGTCAATATTGATGAAATTTTAACATTTAATCTTTTGACTTTAAATTACGGTTGGATGTGAATTATTACTTTTTCAACTAAAATAAGTGTGTTTAAAGTCATTTCTGTGCCTGAAATTGGTCAAAATTGAAGATTTTGAGTAAGCAAAACTCTGTAAAAATGGCAATTTTGGTCACTGTGAGGGTTTAAAAAGTGGATATTCAACATGAGGCCCAATCCAAATGACATTTTGAATCATTTTTGGTAGAATCCAAAAAATCAATTTTCTGATGAAAAACGATGACCCCGGACCAGTCGAATGTTGAAAAAATGGTCAATATTGATGAAATTTTAACATTTAATCTTTTGACTTAAATGACGGTTGGATGTGAATTATTACCTTTTCAACTAAAATAAGTGTGTTGAAAGTCATTTCTGTGCCTGAAATTGGTCAAAATTGAAGATTTTGAGTAAGCAAAACTCTGTAAAAATGGCAATTTTGGTCACTGTGAGGGTTTAAAAAGTGGATATTCAACATGAGGCCCAATCCAAATAACATTTTGAATCATTTTTGGTAGAGTCCAAAAAATCAATTTTCTGATGTAAAACGATGACCCCGGACCAGTCGAACGTTGAAAAAATGGTCAATATTGATGAAATTTTAACATTTAATCTTTTGACTTTAAATGAAGGTTGGATGTGAGTTATTACTTTTTCAACTAAAATAAGTGTGTTTAAAGTCATTTCTGTGCCTGAAATTGGTCAAAATTGAAGATTTTGAGTAAGCAAAACTCTGTAAAAATGGCAATTTTGGTCACTGTGAGGGTTTAAAAAGTGGTTATTCAACATGAGGCCCGATCCAAATGACATTTTGAATCATTTTTGGTAGAGTCCAAAAAATCAATTTCTGATGGAAAACGATGACCCCGGACCAGTCGAACGTTGAAAAAATGGTCAATATTGATGAAATTTTAACATTTAATCTTTTGACTTTAAATGACGGTTGGATGTGAATTATTACTTTTTCAACGAAAATAAGTGTGTTTAAATCATTTCTGTGCCTGAAATTGGTCAAAATTGAAAATTTTGAGTAAGCAAAACTCTGAAAAAATGGCAATTTTGGTCACTGTGAGGGTTTAAAAAGAGGTTATTCAACATGAGGCCCGATCCAAATGACATTTTGAATCATTTTTGGTAGAGTCCAAAAAATCAATTTTCTGATGAAAAACGATGACCCCGGACCAGTCGAACGTTGAAAAAATGGTCAATATTGATGAAATTTTAACATTTAATCTTTTGACTTTAAATTACGGTTGGATGTGAATTATTACTTTTTCAACTAAAATAAGTGTGTTTAAAGTCATTTCTGTGCCTGAAATTGGTCAAAACTGAAGATTTTGAGTAAGCAAAACTCTGTAAAAATGGCAATTTTGGTCACTGTGAGGGTGTAAAAAGTGGTTATTCAACATGAGGCCCGATCCAAATGACATTTTGAATCATTTTTGGTAGAGTTTAAAAAATCAATTTTCTGATAAAAAACGATGACCCCGGACCAGTCGAACGTTGAAAAAATGGTCAATATTGATGAAATTTTAACATTTAATCTTTTGACTTTAAATGACGGTTGGATGTGAATTATTACTTTTTCAACGAAAATGAGTGTGTTTAAAGTCATTTCTGTGCCTGAAATTGGTCAAAATTGAAAATTTTGAGTAAGCAAAACTCTGAAAAAATGGCAATTTTGGTCACTGTGAGGGTTTAAAAAGTGGTTATTCAACATGAGGCCCGATCCAAATGACATTTTGAATCATTTTTGGTAGAGTCCAAAAAATCCATTTTCTGATGAAAAACGATGACCCCGGACCAGTCGAACGTTGAAAAAATGGTCAATATTGATGAAATTTTAACATTTAATCTTTTGACTTTAAATTACGGTTGGATGTGAATTATTACTTTTTCAACTAAAATAAGTGTGTTTAAAGTCATTTCTGTGCCTGAAATTGGTCAAAATTGAAGATTTTGAGTAAGCAAAACTCTGTAAAAATGGCAAATTTGGTCAATGTGAGGGTTTAAAAAGTGGTTATTCAATATGAGACCCGATCCAAAAGACATTTTGAATCATTTTTGACAGAGTCCAAAAAATCAATTTTCTGATGAAAAACGATGACCCCGGACCAGTCGAACGTTGAAAAAATGGTCAATATTGATGAAATTTTAACATTTAATCTTTTGACTTTAAATGACGGTTGGATGTGAATTATTACTTTTTCAACTAAAATAAGTGTGTTTAAAGTCATTTCTGTGCCTGAAATTGGTCAAAATTGAAGATTTTGAGTAAGCAAAACTCTGTAAAAATGGCAATTTTGGTCACTGTGAGGGTGTAAAAAGTGGTTATTCAACATGAGGCCCGATCCAAATGACATTTTGAATCATTTTTGATAGAGTCCAAAAAATCAATTTTCTGATAAAAAATGATGACCCCGGACCAGTCGAACGTTGAAAAAATTGTCAACATTGATGAAATTTTAACATTTAATCTTTTGACTTTAAATGAAGGTTGGATGTGAGTTATTACTTTTTCAACTAAAATAAGTGTGTTTAAAGTAATTTCTGTGCCTGAAATTGGTCAAAATTGAAGATTTTGAGTAAGCAAAACGCTGTAAAAATGGCAATTTTGGTCACTGTGAGGGTTTAAAAAGTGGTTATTCAACATGAGGCCCGATCCAAATGACATTTTGAATCATTTTTGGTAGAGTTTAAAAAATCAATTTTCTGATAAAAAACGATGACCCCGGACCAGTCGAACGTTGAAAAAATGGTCAATATTGATGAAATTTTAACATTTAATCTTTTGACTTAAAATGACGGTTGGATGTCAATTATTACTTTTTCAACGAAAATAAGTGTGTTTAAAGTCATTTCTGTGCCTGAAATTGGTCAAAATTGAAGATTTTGAGTAAGCAAAACTCTGTAAAAATGGCAATTTTGGTCACTGTGAGGGTTTAAAAAGTGGATATTCAACATGAGGCCCAATCCAAATGACATTTTGAATCATTTTTGGTAGAGTCCAAAAAATCAATTTTCTGATGAAAAACGATGACCCCGGACCAGTCGAACGTTGAAAAAATGGTCAATATTGATGAAATTTTAACATTTAATCTTTTGACTTTAAATGACGGTTGGATGTGAATTATTACTTTTTCAACTAAAATAAGTGTGTTTAAAGTCATTTCTGTGCCTGAAATTGGTCAAAATTGACGATTTTGAGTAAGCAAAACTCTGTAAAAATGGCAATTTTGGTCACTGTGAGGGTTTAAAAAGTGGTTATTCAACATGAGGCCGATCCAAATGACATTTTGAATCATTTTTGGTAGAGTTTAAAAAATCATTTTCTGATGGAAAACGATGACCCGGACCAGTCGAACGTTGAAAAAATGGTCAATATTGATGAAATTTTAACATTTAATCTTTTGACTTTAAATGACGGTTGGATGTGAATTATTACTTTTTCAACGAAAATAAGTGTGTTTAAAGTCATTTCTGTGCCTGAAATTGGTCAAAATTGAAGATTTTGAGTAAGCAAAAGTCTTTAAAAATGGCAAATTTGGTCAATGTGAGGGTTTAAAAAGTGGTTATTCAATATGAGACCCGATCCAAAAGACATTTTGAATCATTTTTGACAGAGTCCAAAAAATCAATTTTCTGATGAAAAATGATGACCCCAGACCAGTCGAACATTGAAAAAATGGTCAATATTGATGAAATTTTAACATTTAATCTTTTGACTTTAAATGACGGTTGGATGTGAATTATTACTTTTTCAACTAAAATAAGTGTGTTTAAAGTCATTTCTGTGCCTGAAATTGGTCAAAATTGAAGATTTTGAGAAAGCAAAACTGTAAAAATGCCAATTTTGGTCACTGTGAGGGTTTAAAAAGTGGTTATTCAACATGAGGCCCGATCCAAATGACATTTTGAATAATTTTTGGTAGAGTCCAAAAAATCATTTTCTGATCGAAAACAATGACCCCGGACCAGTCGAACGTTGAAAAAATTGTCAATATTAATGAAATTTTAACATTTAATCTTTTGACTTTAAATTACGGTTGGATGTGAATTATTACTTTTTCAACTAAAATAAGTGTGTTTAAAGTCATTTCTGTGCCTGAAATTGGTCAAAATTGAAGATTTTGAGTAAGCAAAACTCTGTAAAAATGGCAATTTTGGTCACTGTGAGGGTTTAAAAAGTGGTTATTCAACATGAGGCCCGATCCAAATGACATTTTGAATCATTTTTGGTGGAGTCCAAAAAATCAATTTTCTGATGAAAAACGATGACCCCGGACCAGTCGAACGTTGAAAAAATGGTCAATATTGATGAAATTTTAACATTTAATCTTTTGACTTAAAATGACGGTTGAATGTGAATTATTACTTTTTCAACTAAAATAATTGTGTTTAAAGTCATTTCTGTGCCTGAAATTGGTCAAAATTGAAGATTTTGAGTAAGCAAAACTCTGTAAAAATGGCAATTTTGGTCACTGTGAGGGTTTAAAAAGTGGTTATTCAACATGAGGCCCGATCCAAATGACATTTTGAATCATTTTTGGTAGAGTCCAAAAAATCATTTTCTGATGGAAAACGATGACCCCGGACCAGTCGAACGTTGAAAAAATGGTCAATATTGATGAAATTTTAACATTTAATCTTTTGACTTTAAATTACGGTTGGATGTGAATTATTACTTTTTCAACTAAAATAAGTGTGTTTAAAGTCATTTCTGTGCCTGAAATTGGTCAAAACTGAAGATTTTGAGTAAGCAAAACTCTGTAAAAATGGCAATTTTGGTCACTGTGAGGGTGTAAAAAGTGGTTATTCAACATGAGGCCCGATCCAAATGACATTTTGAATCATTTTTGGTAGAGTTTAAAAAATCAATTTTCTGATAAAAAACGATGACCCCGGACCAGTCGAACGTTGAAAAAATGGTCAATATTGATGAAATTTTAACATTTAATCTTTTGACTTTAAATGACGGTTGGATGTGAATTATTACTTTTTCAACGAAAATAAGTGTGTTTAAAGTCATTTCTGTGCCTGAAATTGGTCAAAATTGAAAATTTTGAGTAAGCAAAACTCTGAAAAAATGGCAATTTTGGTCACTGTGAGGGTTTAAAAAGTGGTTATTCAACATGAGGCCCGATCCAAATGACATTTTGAATCATTTTTGGTAGAGTCCAAAAAATCCATTTTCTGATGAAAAACGATGACCCCGGACCAGTCGAACGTTGAAAAAATGGTCAATATTGATGAAATTTTAACATTTAATCTTTTGAATTTAAATTACGGTTGGATGTGAATTATTACTTTTTCAACTAAAATAAGTGTGTTTAAAGTCATTTCTGTGCCTGAAATTGGTCAAAATTGAAGATTTTGAGTAAGCAAAACTCTGTAAAAATGGCAATTTTGGTCACTGTGAGGGTTTAAAAAGTGGATATTCAACATGAGGCCCAATCCAAATGACATTTTGAATCATTTTTGGTAGAGTCCAAAAAATCAATTTTCTGATGAAAAACGATGACCCCGGACCAGTCGAACGTTGAAAAAATGGTCAATATTGATGAAATTTTAACATTTAATCTTTTGAGTTTAAATGAAGGTTGGATGTGAGTTATTACTTTTTCAACTAAAATAAGTGTGTTTAAAGTCATTTCTGTGCCTGAAATTGGTAAAAATTGAAGATTTTGAGTAAGCAAAACTCTGTAAAAATGGCAATTTTGGTCACTGTGAGGGTTTAAAAAGTGGTTATTCAACATGAGGCCCGATCCAAATGACATTTTGAATCATTTTTGGTAGAGTTTAAAAAATCATTTTCTGATGGAAAACGATGACCCGGACCAGTCGAACGTTGAAAAAATGGTCAATATTGATGAAATTTTAACATTTAATCTTTTGACTTTAAATGACGGTTGGATGTGAATTATTACTTTTTCAACGAAAATAAGTGTGTTTAAAGTCATTTCTGTGCCTGAAATTGGTCAAAATTGAAAATTTTGAGTAAGCAAAACTCTGAAAAAATGGCAATTTTGGTCACTGTGAGGGTTTAACAAGTGGTTATTCAACATGAGGCCCGATCCAAATGACATTTTGAATCATTTTTGGTAGAGTCCAAAAAATCCATTTTCTGATGAAAAACGATGACCCCGGACCAGTCGAACGTTGAAAAAATGGTCAATATTGATGAAATTTTAACATTTAATCTTTTGACTTTAAATTACGGTTGGATGTGAATTATTACTTTTTCAACTAAAATAAGTGTGTTTAAAGTCATTTCTGTGCCTGAAATTGGTCAAAATTGAAGATTTTGAGTAAGCAAAACTCTGTAAAAATGGCAATTTTGGTCACTGTGAGGGTTTAAAAAGTGGATATTCAACATGAGGCCCAATCCAAATAACATTTTGAATCATTTTTGGTAGAGTCCAAAAAATCAATTTTCTGATGTAAAACGATGACCCCGGACCAGTCGAACGTTGAAAAAATGGTCAATATTGATGAAATTTTAACATTTAATCTTTTGACTTTAAATGAAGGTTGGATGTGAGTTATTACTTTTTCAACTAAAATAAGTGTGTTTAAAGTCATTTCTGTGCCTGAAATTGGTCAAAATTGAAGATTTTGAGTAAGCAAAACTCTGTAAAAATGGCAATTTTGGTCACTGTGAGGGTTTAAAAAGTGGTTATTCAACATGAGGCCCGATCCAAATGACATTTTGAATCATTTTTGGTAGAGTCCAAAAAATCAATTTCTGATGGAAAACGATGACCCCGGACCAGTCGAACGTTGAAAAAATGGTCAATATTGATGAAATTTTAACATTTAATCTTTTGACTTTAAATGACGGTTGGATGTGAATTATTACTTTTTCAACGAAAATAAGTGTGTTTAAATCATTTCTGTGCCTGAAATTGGTCAAAATTGAAAATTTTGAGTAAGCAAAACTCTGAAAAAATGGCAATTTTGGTCACTGTGAGGGTTTAAAAAGAGGTTATTCAACATGAGGCCCGATCCAAATGACATTTTGAATCATTTTTGGTAGAGTCCAAAAAATCAATTTTCTGATGAAAAACGATGACCCCGGACCAGTCGAACGTTGAAAAAATGGTCAATATTGATGAAATTTTAACATTTAATCTTTTGACTTTAAATTACGGTTGGATGTGAATTATTACTTTTTCAACTAAAATAAGTGTGTTTAAAGTCATTTCTGTGCCTGAAATTGGTCAAAACTGAAGATTTTGAGTAAGCAAAACTCTGTAAAAATGGCAATTTTGGTCACTGTGAGGGTGTAAAAAGTGGTTATTCAACATGAGGCCCGATCCAAATGACATTTTGAATCATTTTTGGTAGAGTTTAAAAAATCAATTTTCTGATAAAAAACGATGACCCCGGACCAGTCGAACGTTGAAAAAATGGTCAATATTGATGAAATTTTAACATTTAATCTTTTGACTTTAAATGACGGTTGGATGTGAATTATTACTTTTTCAACGAAAATGAGTGTGTTTAAAGTCATTTCTGTGCCTGAAATTGGTCAAAATTGAAAATTTTGAGTAAGCAAAACTCTGAAAAAATGGCAATTTTGGTCACTGTGAGGGTTTAAAAAGTGGTTATTCAACATGAGGCCCGATCCAAATGACATTTTGAATCATTTTTGGTAGAGTCCAAAAAATCCATTTTCTGATGAAAAACGATGACCCCGGACCAGTCGAACGTTGAAAAAATGGTCAATATTGATGAAATTTTAACATTTAATCTTTTGACTTTAAATTACGGTTGGATGTGAATTATTACTTTTTCAACTAAAATAAGTGTGTTTAAAGTCATTTCTGTGCCTGAAATTGGTCAAAATTGAAGATTTTGAGTAAGCAAAACTCTGTAAAAATGGCAAATTTGGTCAATGTGAGGGTTTAAAAAGTGGTTATTCAATATGAGACCCGATCCAAAAGACATTTTGAATCATTTTTGACAGAGTCCAAAAAATCAATTTTCTGATGAAAAACGATGACCCCGGACCAGTCGAACGTTGAAAAAATGGTCAATATTGATGAAATTTTAACATTTAATCTTTTGACTTTAAATGACGGTTGGATGTGAATTATTACTTTTTCAACTAAAATAAGTGTGTTTAAAGTCATTTCTGTGCCTGAAATTGGTCAAAATTGAAGATTTTGAGTAAGCAAAACTCTGTAAAAATGGCAATTTTGGTCACTGTGAGGGTGTAAAAAGTGGTTATTCAACATGAGGCCCGATCCAAATGACATTTTGAATCATTTTTGATAGAGTCCAAAAAATCAATTTTCTGATAAAAAATGATGACCCCGGACCAGTCGAACGTTGAAAAAATTGTCAACATTGATGAAATTTTAACATTTAATCTTTTGACTTTAAATGAAGGTTGGATGTGAGTTATTACTTTTTCAACTAAAATAAGTGTGTTTAAAGTAATTTCTGTGCCTGAAATTGGTCAAAATTGAAGATTTTGAGTAAGCAAAACGCTGTAAAAATGGCAATTTTGGTCACTGTGAGGGTTTAAAAAGTGGTTATTCAACATGAGGCCCGATCCAAATGACATTTTGAATCATTTTTGGTAGAGTTTAAAAAATCAATTTTCTGATAAAAAACGATGACCCCGGACCAGTCGAACGTTGAAAAAATGGTCAATATTGATGAAATTTTAACATTTAATCTTTTGACTTAAAATGACGGTTGGATGTCAATTATTACTTTTTCAACGAAAATAAGTGTGTTTAAAGTCATTTCTGTGCCTGAAATTGGTCAAAATTGAAGATTTTGAGTAAGCAAAACTCTGTAAAAATGGCAATTTTGGTCACTGTGAGGGTTTAAAAAGTGGATATTCAACATGAGGCCCAATCCAAATGACATTTTGAATCATTTTTGGTAGAGTCCAAAAAATCAATTTTCTGATGAAAAACGATGACCCCGGACCAGTCGAACGTTGAAAAAATGGTCAATATTGATGAAATTTTAACATTTAATCTTTTGACTTTAAATGACGGTTGGATGTGAATTATTACTTTTTCAACTAAAATAAGTGTGTTTAAAGTCATTTCTGTGCCTGAAATTGGTCAAAATTGACGATTTTGAGTAAGCAAAACTCTGTAAAAATGGCAATTTTGGTCACTGTGAGGGTTTAAAAAGTGGTTATTCAACATGAGGCCGATCCAAATGACATTTTGAATCATTTTTGGTAGAGTTTAAAAAATCATTTTCTGATGGAAAACGATGACCCGGACCAGTCGAACGTTGAAAAAATGGTCAATATTGATGAAATTTTAACATTTAATCTTTTGACTTTAAATGACGGTTGGATGTGAATTATTACTTTTTCAACGAAAATAAGTGTGTTTAAAGTCATTTCTGTGCCTGAAATTGGTCAAAATTGAAGATTTTGAGTAAGCAAAAGTCTTTAAAAATGGCAAATTTGGTCAATGTGAGGGTTTAAAAAGTGGTTATTCAATATGAGACCCGATCCAAAAGACATTTTGAATCATTTTTGACAGAGTCCAAAAAATCAATTTTCTGATGAAAAATGATGACCCCAGACCAGTCGAACATTGAAAAAATGGTCAATATTGATGAAATTTTAACATTTAATCTTTTGACTTTAAATGACGGTTGGATGTGAATTATTACTTTTTCAACTAAAATAAGTGTGTTTAAAGTCATTTCTGTGCCTGAAATTGGTCAAAATTGAAGATTTTGAGAAAGCAAAACTGTAAAAATGCCAATTTTGGTCACTGTGAGGGTTTAAAAAGTGGTTATTCAACATGAGGCCCGATCCAAATGACATTTTGAATAATTTTTGGTAGAGTCCAAAAAATCATTTTCTGATCGAAAACAATGACCCCGGACCAGTCGAACGTTGAAAAAATTGTCAATATTGATGAAATTTTAACATTTAATCTTTTGACTTTAAATTACGGTTGGATGTGAATTATTACTTTTTCAACTAAAATAAGTGTGTTTAAAGTCATTTCTGTGCCTGAAATTGGTCAAAATTGAAGATTTTGAGTAAGCAAAACTCTGTAAAAATGGCAATTTTGGTCACTGTGAGGGTTTAAAAAGTGGTTATTCAACATGAGGCCCGATCCAAATGACATTTTGAATCATTTTTGGTGGAGTCCAAAAAATCAATTTTCTGATGAAAAACGATGACCCCGGACCAGTCGAACGTTGAAAAAATGGTCAATATTGATGAAATTTTAACATTTAATCTTTTGACTTAAAATGACGGTTGAATGTGAATTATTACTTTTTCAACTAAAATAATTGTGTTTAAAGTCATTTCTGTGCCTGAAATTGGTCAAAATTGAAGATTTTGAGTAAGCAAAACTCTGTAAAAATGGCAATTTTGGTCACTGTGAGGGTTTAAAAAGTGGTTATTCAACATGAGGCCCGATCCAAATGACATTTTGAATCATTTTTGGTAGAGTCCAAAAAATCATTTTCTGATGGAAAACGATGACCCCGGACCAGTCGAACGTTGAAAAAATGGTCAATATTGATGAAATTTTAACATTTAATCTTTTGACTTTAAATTACGGTTGGATGTGAATTATTACTTTTTCAACTAAAATAAGTGTGTTTAAAGTCATTTCTGTGCCTGAAATTGGTCAAAACTGAAGATTTTGAGTAAGCAAAACTCTGTAAAAATGGCAATTTTGGTCACTGTGAGGGTGTAAAAAGTGGTTATTCAACATGAGGCCCGATCCAAATGACATTTTGAATCATTTTTGGTAGAGTTTAAAAAATCAATTTTCTGATAAAAAACGATGACCCCGGACCAGTCGAACGTTGAAAAAATGGTCAATATTGATGAAATTTTAACATTTAATCTTTTGACTTTAAATGACGGTTGGATGTGAATTATTACTTTTTCAACGAAAATAAGTGTGTTTAAAGTCATTTCTGTGCCTGAAATTGGTCAAAATTGAAAATTTTGAGTAAGCAAAACTCTGAAAAAATGGCAATTTTGGTCACTGTGAGGGTTTAAAAAGTGGTTATTCAACATGAGGCCCGATCCAAATGACATTTTGAATCATTTTTGGTAGAGTCCAAAAAATCCATTTTCTGATGAAAAACGATGACCCCGGACCAGTCGAACGTTGAAAAAATGGTCAATATTGATGAAATTTTAACATTTAATCTTTTGAATTTAAATTACGGTTGGATGTGAATTATTACTTTTTCAACTAAAATAAGTGTGTTTAAAGTCATTTCTGTGCCTGAAATTGGTCAAAATTGAAGATTTTGAGTAAGCAAAACTCTGTAAAAATGGCAATTTTGGTCACTGTGAGGGTTTAAAAAGTGGATATTCAACATGAGGCCCAATCCAAATGACATTTTGAATCATTTTTGGTAGAGTCCAAAAAATCAATTTTCTGATGAAAAACGATGACCCCGGACCAGTCGAACGTTGAAAAAATGGTCAATATTGATGAAATTTTAACATTTAATCTTTTGAGTTTAAATGAAGGTTGGATGTGAGTTATTACTTTTTCAACTAAAATAAGTGTGTTTAAAGTCATTTCTGTGCCTGAAATTGGTCAAAATTGAAGATTTTGAGTAAGCAAAACTCTGCAAAAATGGCAATTTTGGTCACTGTGAGGGTTTAAAAAGTGGTTATTCAACATGAGGCCCGATCCAAATGACATTTTGAATCATTTTTGGTAGAGTCCAAAAAATCAATTTTCTGATGAAAAACGAGGACCCCGGACCAGTCGAACGTTGAAAAAATGGTCAATATTGATGAAATTTTAACATTTAATCTTTTGACTTTAAATGACGGTTGGATGTGAATTATTACTTTTTCAACGAAAATAAGTGTGTTTAAATCATTTCTGTGCCTGAAATTGGTCAAAATTGAAAATTTTGAGTAAGCAAAACTCTGAAAAAATGGCAATTTTGGTCACTGTGAGGGTTTAAAAAGAGGTTATTCAACATGAGGCCCGATCCAAATGACATTTTGAATCATTTTTGGTAGAGTCCAAAAAATCAATTTTCTGATGAAAAACGATGACCCCGGACCAGTCGAACGTTGAAAAAATGGTCAATATTGATGAAATTTTAACATTTAATCTTTTGACTTTAAATTACGGTTGGATGTGAATTATTACTTTTTCAACTAAAATAAGTGTGTTTAAAGTCATTTCTGTGCCTGAAATTGGTCAAAACTGAAGATTTTGAGTAAGCAAAACTCTGAAAAAATGGCAATTTTGGTCACTGTGAGGGTTTAAAAAGTGGTTATTCAACATGAGGCCCGATCCAAATGACATTTTGAATCATTTTTGGTAGAGTCCAAAAAATCCATTTTCTGATGAAAAACGATGACCCCGGACCAGTCGAACGTTGAAAAAATGGTCAATATTGATGAAATTTTAACATTTAATCTTTTGACTTTAAATTACGGTTGGATGTGAATTATTACTTTTTCAACTAAAATAAGTGTGTTTAAAGTCATTTCTGTGCCTGAAATTGGTCAAAATTAAAGATTTTGAGTAAGCAAAACTCTGTAAAAATGGCAAATTTGGTCAATGTGAGGGTTTAAAAAGTGGTTATTCAATATGAGACCCGATCCAAAAGACATTTTGAATCATTTTTGACAGAGTCCAAAAAATCAATTTTCTGATGAAAAACGATGACCCCGGACCAGTCGAACGTTGAAAAAATGGTCAATATTGATGAAATTTTAACATTTAATCTTTTGACTTTAAATGACGGTTGGATGTGAATTATTACTTTTTCAACTAAAATAAGTGTGTTTAAAGTCATTTCTGTGCCTGAAATTGGTCAAAATTGAAGATTTTGAGTAAGCAAAACTCTGTAAAAATGGCAATTTTGGTCACTGTGAGGGTGTAAAAAGTGGTTATTCAACATGAGGCCCGATCCAAATGACATTTTGAATCATTTTTGATAGAGTCCAAAAAATCAATTTTCTGATAAAAAACGATGACCCCGGACCAGTCGAACGTTGAAAAAATTGTCAACATTGATGAAATTTTAACATTTAATCTTTTGACTTTAAATGAAGGTTGGATGTGAGTTATTACTTTTTCAACTAAAATAAGTGTGTTTAAAGTAATTTCTGTGCCTGAAATTGGTCAAAATTGAAGATTTTGAGTAAGCAAAACTCTGTAAAAATGGCAATTTTGGTCACTGTGAGGGTTTAAAAAGTGGTTATTCAACATGAGGCCCGATCCAAATGACATTTTGAATCATTTTTGGTAGAATCCAAAAAATCAATTTTCTGATGAAAAACTATGACCCCGGACCAGTCGAATGTTGAAAAAATGGTCAATATTGATGACATTTTAACATTTAATCTTTTGACTTTAAATGACGGTTGGATGTGAATTATTACTTTTTCAACTAAAATAAGTGTGTTTAAAGTCATTTCTGTGCCTAAAATTGGTCAAAATTGAAGATTTTGAGTATGCAAAACTCTGTAAAAATGGCAATTTTGGTCACTGTGAGGGTGTAAAAAGTGGTTATTCAACATGAGGCCCGATCCAAATGACATTTTGAATCATTTTTGGTAGAGTTTAAAAAATCAATTTTCTGATAAAAAACGATGACCCCGGACCAGTCGAACGTTGAAAAAATGGTCAATATTGATGAAATTTTAACATTTAATCTTTTGACTTAAAATGACGGTTGGATGTAAAATATTACTTTTTCAACTAAAATAAGTGTGTTTAAAGTCATTTCTGTGCCTGAAATTGGTCAAAATTGACGATTTTGAGTAAGCAAAACTCTGTAAAAATGGCAATTTTGGTCACTGTGAGGGTTTAAAAAGTGGTTATTCAACATGAGGCCCGATCCAAATGACATTTTGAATCATTTTTGGTAGAGTCCAAAAAATCATTTTCTGATGGAAAACGATGACCCGGACCAGTCGAACGTTGAAAAAATGGTCAATATTGATGAAATTTTAACATTTAATCTTTTGACTTTAAATGACGGTTGGATGTCAATTATTACTTTTTCAACGAAAATAAGTGTGTTTAAAGTCATTTCTGTGCCTGAAATTGGTCAAAATTGAAGATTTTGAGTAAGCAAAACTCTGTAAAAATGGCAATTTTGGTCACTGTGAGGGTTTAAAAAGTGGATATTCAACATGAGGCCCAATCCAAATGACATTTTGAATCATTTTTGGTAGAGTCCAAAAAATCAATTTTCTGATGAAAAACGATGACCCCGGACCAGTCGAACGTTGAAAAAATGGTCAATATTGATGAAATTTTAACATTTAATCTTTTGACTTTAAATGACGGTTGGATGTGAATTATTACTTTTTCAACTAAAATAAGTGTGTTTAAAGTCATTTCTGTGCCTGAAATTGGTCAAAATTGACGATTTTGAGTAAGCAAAACTCTGTAAAAATGGCAATTTTGGTCACTGTGAGGGTTTAAAAAGTGGTTATTCAACATGAGGCCGATCCAAATGACATTTTGAATCATTTTTGGTAGAGTTTAAAAAATCATTTTCTGATGGAAAACGATGACCCGGACCAGTCGAACGTTGAAAAAATGGTCAATATTGATGAAATTTTAACATTTAATCTTTTGACTTTAAATGACGGTTGGATGTGAATTATTACTTTTTCAACGAAAATAAGTGTGTTTAAAGTCATTTCTGTGCCTGAAATTGGTCAAAATTGAAGATTTTGAGTAAGCAAAAGTCTTTAAAAATGGCAAATTTGGTCAATGTGAGGGTTTAAAAAGTGGTTATTCAATATGAGACCCGATCCAAAAGACATTTTGAATCATTTTTGACAGAGTCCAAAAAATCAATTTTCTGATGAAAAATGATGACCCCAGACCAGTCGAACATTGAAAAAATGGTCAATATTGATGAAATTTTAACATTTAATCTTTTGACTTTAAATGACGGTTGGATGTGAATTATTACTTTTTCAACTAAAATAAGTGTGTTTAAAGTCATTTCTGTGCCTGAAATTGGTCAAAATTGAAGATTTTGAGAAAGCAAAACTGTAAAAATGCCAATTTTGGTCACTGTGAGGGTTTAAAAAGTGGTTATTCAACATGAGGCCCGATCCAAATGACATTTTGAATAATTTTTGGTAGAGTCCAAAAAATCATTTTCTGATCGAAAACAATGACCCCGGACCAGTCGAACGTTGAAAAAATTGTCAATATTGATGAAATTTTAACATTTAATCTTTTGACTTTAAATTACGGTTGGATGTGAATTATTACTTTTTCAACGAAAATAAGTGTGTTTAAAGTCATTTCTGTGCCTGAAATTGGTCAAAATTGAAGATTTTGAGTAAGCAAAAGTCTTTAAAAATGGCAAATTTGGTCAATGTGAGGGTTTAAAAAGTGGTTATTCAATATGAGACCCGATCCAAAAGACATTTTGAATCATTTTTGACAGAGTCCAAAAAATCAATTTTCTGATGAAAAATGATGACCCCAGACCAGTCGAACATTGAAAAAATGGTCAATATTGATGAAATTTTAACATTTAATCTTTTGACTTTAAATGACGGTTGGATGTGAATTATTACTTTTTCAACTAAAATAAGTGTGTTTAAAGTCATTTCTGTGCCTGAAATTGGTCAAAATTGAGGATCTTGAGAAAGCAAAACTGTAAAAATGCCAATTTTGGTCACTGTGAGGGTTTAAAAAGTGGTTATTCAACATGAGGCCCGATCCAAATGACATTTTGAATAATTTTTGGTAGAGTCCAAAAAATCATTTTCTGATCGAAAACAATGACCCCGGACCAGTCGAACGTTGAAAAAATTGTCAATATTGATGAAATTTTAACATTTAATCTTTTGACTTTAAATTACGGTTGGATGTGAATTATTACTTTTTCAACTAAAATAAGTGTGTTTAAAGTCATTTCTGTGCCTGAAATTGGTCAAAATTGAAGATTTTGAGTAAGCAAAACTCTGTAAAAATGGCAATTTTGGTCACTGTGAGGGTTTAAAAAGTGGTTATTCAACATGAGGCCCGATCCAAATGACATTTTGAATCATTTTTGGTGGAGTCCAAAAAATCAATTTTCTGATGAAAAACGATGACCCCGGACCAGTCGAACGTTGAAAAAATGGTCAATATTGATGAAATTTTAACATTTAATCTTTTGACTTAAAATGACGGTTGGATGTGAATTATTACTTTTTCAACTAAAATAATTGTGTTTAAAGTCATTTCTGTGCCTGAAATTGGTCAAAATTGAAGATTTTGAGTAAGCAAAACTCTGTAAAAATGGCAATTTTGGTCACTGTGAGGGTTTAAAAAGTGGTTATTCAACATGAGGCCCGATCCAAATGACATTTTGAATCATTTTTGGTAGAGTCCAAAAAATCATTTTCTGATGGAAAACGATGACCCCGGACCAGTCGAACGTTGAAAAAATGGTCAATATTGATGAAATTTTAACATTTAATCTTTTGACTTTAAATTACGGTTGGATGTGAATTATTACTTTTTCAACTAAAATAAGTGTGTTTAAAGTCATTTCTGTGCCTGAAATTGGTCAAAACTGAAGATTTTGAGTAAGCAAAACTCTGTAAAAATGGCAATTTTGGTCACTGTGAGGGTGTAAAAAGTGGTTATTCAACATGAGGCCCGATCCAAATGACATTTTGAATCATTTTTGGTAGAGTTTAAAAAATCAATTTTCTGATAAAAAACGATGACCCCGGACCAGTCGAACGTTGAAAAAATGGTCAATATTGATGAAATTTTAACATTTAATCTTTTGACTTTAAATGACGGTTGGATGTGAATTATTACTTTTTCAACGAAAATAAGTGTGTTTAAAGTCATTTCTGTGCCTGAAATTGGTCAAAATTGAAAATTTTGAGTAAGCAAAACTCTGAAAAAATGGCAATTTTGGTCACTGTGAGGGTTTAAAAAGTGGTTATTCAACATGAGGCCCGATCCAAATGACATTTTGAATCATTTTTGGTAGAGTCCAAAAAATCCATTTTCTGATGAAAAACGATGACCCCGGACCAGTCGAACGTTGAAAAAATGGTCAATATTGATGAAATTTTAACATTTAATCTTTTGACTTTAAATTACGGTTGGATGTGAATTATTACTTTTTCAACTAAAATAAGTGTGTTTAAAGTCATTTCTGTGCCTGAAATTGGTCAAAATTGAAGATTTTGAGTAAGCAAAACTCTGTAAAAATGGCAATTTTGGTCACTGTGAGGGTTTAAAAAGTGGATATTCAACATGAGGCCCAATCCAAATGACATTTTGAATCATTTTTGGTAGAGTCCAAAAAATCAATTTTCTGATGAAAAACGATGACCCCGGACCAGTCGAACGTTGAAAAAATGGTCAATATTGATGAAATTTTAACATTTAATCTTTTGAGTTTAAATGAAGGTTGGATGTGAGTTATTACTTTTTCAACTAAAATAAGTGTGTTTAAAGTCATTTCTGTGCCTGAAATTGGTAAAAATTGAAGATTTTGAGTAAGCAAAACTCTGTAAAAATGGCAATTTTGGTCACTGTGAGGGTTTAAAAAGTGGTTATTCAACATGAGGCCCGATCCAAATGACATTTTGAATCATTTTTGGTAGAGTTTAAAAAATCATTTTCTGATGGAAAACGATGACCCGGACCAGTCGAACGTTGAAAAAATGGTCAATATTGATGAAATTTTAACATTTAATCTTTTGACTTTAAATGACGGTTGGATGTGAATTATTACTTTTTCAACGAAAATAAGTGTGTTTAAAGTCATTTCTGTGCCTGAAATTGGTCAAAATTGAAAATTTTGAGTAAGCAAAACTCTGAAAAAATGGCAATTTTGGTCACTGTGAGGGTTTAACAAGTGGTTATTCAACATGAGGCCCGATCCAAATGACATTTTGAATCATTTTTGGTAGAGTCCAAAAAATCCATTTTCTGATGAAAAACGATGACCCCGGACCAGTCGAACGTTGAAAAAATGGTCAATATTGATGAAATTTTAACATTTAATCTTTTGACTTTAAATTACGGTTGGATGTGAATTATTACTTTTTCAACTAAAATAAGTGTGTTTAAAGTCATTTCTGTGCCTGAAATTGGTCAAAATTGAAGATTTTGAGTAAGCAAAACTCTGTAAAAATGGCAATTTTGGTCACTGTGAGGGTTTAAAAAGTGGATATTCAACATGAGGCCCAATCCAAATGACATTTTGAATCATTTTTGGTAGAATCCAAAAAATCAATTTTCTGATGAAAAACGATGACCCCGGACCAGTCGAATGTTGAAAAAATGGTCAATATTGATGAAATTTTAACATTTAATCTTTTGACTTAAATGACCGTTGGATGTGAATTATTACCTTTTCAACTAAAATAAGTGTGTTGAAAGTCATTTCTGTGCCTGAAATTGGTCAAAATTGAAGATTTTGAGTAAGCAAAACTCTGTAAAAATGGCAATTTTGGTCACTGTGAGGGTTTAAAAAGTGGATATACAACATGAGGCCCAATCCAAATAACATTTTGAATCATTTTTGGTAGAGTCCAAAAAATCAATTTTCTGATGTAAAACGATGACCCCGGACCAGTCGAACGTTGAAAAAATGGTCAATATTGATGAAATTTTAACATTTAATCTTTTGACTTAAAATGACGGTTGGATGTGAATTATTACTTTTTCAACTAAAATAAGTGTGTTTAAAGTCATTTCTGTGCCTGAAATTGGTCAAAATTGAAGATTTTGAGTAAGCAAAACTCTGCAAAAATGGCAATTTTGGTCACTGTGAGGGTTTAAAAAGTGGTTATTCAACATGAGGCCCGATCCAAATGACATTTTGAATCATTTTTGGTAGAGTCCAAAAAATCAATTTTCTGATGAAAAACGATGACCCCGGACCAGTCGAACGTTGAAAAAATGGTCAATATTGATGAAATTTTAACATTTAATCTTTTGACTTTAAATGACGGTTGGATGTGAATTATTACTTTTTCAACGAAAATAAGTGTGTTTAAATCATTTCTGTGCCTGAAATTGGTCAAAATTGAAAATTTTGAGTAAGCAAAACTCTGAAAAAATGGCAATTTTGGTCACTGTGAGGGTTTAAATGAGGTTATTCAACATGAGGCCCGATCCAAATGACATTTTGAATCATTTTTGGTAGAGTCCAAAAAATCAATTTTCTGATGAAAAACGATGACCCCGGACCAGTCGAACGTTGAAAAAATGGTCAATATTGATGAAATTTTAACATTTAATCTTTTGACTTTAAATTACGGTTGGATGTGAATTATTACTTTTTCAACTAAAATAAGTGTGTTTAAAGTCATTTCTGTGCCTGAAATTGGTCAAAACTGAAGATTTTGAGTAAGCAAAACTCTGAAAAAATGGCAATTTTGGTCACTGTGAGGGTTTAAAAAGTGGTTATTCAACATGAGGCCCGATCCAAATGACATTTTGAATCATTTTTGGTAGAGTCCAAAAAATCCATTTTCTGATGAAAAACGATGACCCCGGACCAGTCGAACGTTGAAAAAATGGTCAATATTGATGAAATTTTAACATTTAATCTTTTGACTTTAAATGACGGTTGGATGTGAATTATTACTTTTTCAACTAAAATAAGTGTGTTTAAAGTCATTTCTGTGCCTGAAATTGGTCAAAATTGAAGATTTTGAGTAAGCAAAACTCTGTAAAAATGGCAATTTTGGTCACTGTGAGGGTGTAAAAAGTGGTTATTCAACATGAGGCCCGATCCAAATGACATTTTGAATCATTTTTGATAGAGTCCAAAAAATCAATTTTCTGATAAAAAACGATGACCCCGGACCAGTCGAACGTTGAAAAAATTGTCAACATTGATGAAATTTTAACATTTAATCTTTTGACTTTAAATGAAGGTTGGATGTGAGTTATTACTTTTTCAACTAAAATAAGTGTGTTTAAAGTAATTTCTGTGCCTGAAATTGGTCAAAATTGAAGATTTTGAGTAAGCAAAACTCTGTAAAAATGGCAATTTTGGTCACTGTGAGGGTTTAAAAAGTGGTTATTCAACATGAGGCCCGATCCAAATGACATTTTGAATCATTTTTGGTAGAATCCAAAAAATCAATTTTCTGATGAAAAACTATGACCCCGGACCAGTCGAATGTTGAAAAAATGGTCAATATTGATGACATTTTAACATTTAATCTTTTGACTTTAAATGACGGTTGGATGTGAATTATTACTTTTTCAACTAAAATAAGTGTGTTTAAAGTCATTTCTGTGCCAAAAATTGGTCAAAATTGAAGATTTTGAGTATGCAAAACTCTGTAAAAATGGCAATTTTGGTCACTGTGAGGGTGTAAAAAGTGGTTATTCAACATGAGGCCCGATCCAAATGACATTTTGAATCATTTTTGGTAGAGTTTAAAAAATCAATTTTCTGATAAAAAACGATGACCCCGGACCAGTCGAACGTTGAAAAAATGGTCAATATTGATGAAATTTTAACATTTAATCTTTTGACTTAAAATGACGGTTGGATGTAAAATATTACTTTTTCAACTAAAATAAGTGTGTTTAAAGTCATTTCTGTGCCTGAAATTGGTCAAAATTGACGATTTTGAGTAAGCAAAACTCTGTAAAAATGGCAATTTTGGTCACTGTGAGGGTTTAAAAAGTGGTTATTCAACATGAGGCCCGATCCAAATGACATTTTGAATCATTTTTGGTAGAGTCCAAAAAATCATTTTCTGATGGAAAACGATGACCCGGACCAGTCGAACGTTGAAAAAATGGTCAATATTGATGAAATTTTAACATTTAATCTTTTGACTTTAAATGACGGTTGGATGTCAATTATTACTTTTTCAACGAAAATAAGTGTGTTTAAAGTCATTTCTGTGCCTGAAATTGGTCAAAATTGAAGATTTTGAGTAAGCAAAACTCTGTAAAAATGGCAATTTTGGTCACTGTGAGGGTTTAAAAAGTGGATATTCAACATGAGGCCCAATCCAAATGACATTTTGAATCATTTTTGGTAGAGTCCAAAAAATCAATTTTCTGATGAAAAACGATGACCCCGGACCAGTCGAACGTTGAAAAAATGGTCAATATTGATGAAATTTTAACATTTAATCTTTTGACTTTAAATGACGGTTGGATGTGAATTATTACTTTTTCAACTAAAATAAGTGTGTTTAAAGTCATTTCTGTGCCTGAAATTGGTCAAAATTGACGATTTTGAGTAAGCAAAACTCTGTAAAAATGGCAATTTTGGTCACTGTGAGGGTTTAAAAAGTGGTTATTCAACATGAGGCCGATCCAAATGACATTTTGAATCATTTTTGGTAGAGTTTAAAAAATCATTTTCTGATGGAAAACGATGACCCGGACCAGTCGAACGTTGAAAAAATGGTCAATATTGATGAAATTTTAACATTTAATCTTTTGACTTTAAATGACGGTTGGATGTGAATTATTACTTTTTCAACGAAAATAAGTGTGTTTAAAGTCATTTCTGTGCCTGAAATTGGTCAAAATTGAAGATTTTGAGTAAGCAAAAGTCTTTAAAAATGGCAAATTTGGTCAATGTGAGGGTTTAAAAAGTGGTTATTCAATATGAGACCCGATCCAAAAGACATTTTGAATCATTTTTGACAGAGTCCAAAAAATCAATTTTCTGATGAAAAATGATGACCCCAGACCAGTCGAACATTGAAAAAATGGTCAATATTGATGAAATTTTAACATTTAATCTTTTGACTTTAAATGACGGTTGGATGTGAATTATTACTTTTTCAACTAAAATAAGTGTGTTTAAAGTCATTTCTGTGCCTGAAATTGGTCAAAATTGAAGATTTTGAGAAAGCAAAACTGTAAAAATGCCAATTTTGGTCACTGTGAGGGTTTAAAAAGTGGTTATTCAACATGAGGCCCGATCCAAATGACATTTTGAATAATTTTTGGTAGAGTCCAAAAAATCATTTTCTGATCGAAAACAATGACCCCGGACCAGTCGAACGTTGAAAAAATGGTCAATATTGATGAAATTTTAACATTTAATCTTTTGACTTAAAATGACGGTTGGATGTGAATTATTACTTTTTC
Source organism: Lissotriton vulgaris (assembly GCF_964263255.1). Taxonomy (NCBI): domain Eukaryota; kingdom Metazoa; phylum Chordata; class Amphibia; order Caudata; family Salamandridae; genus Lissotriton; species Lissotriton vulgaris. The sequence goes on from NW_028245652.1 coordinate 28,675, forward strand.
AACTAAAATAATTGTGTTTAAAGTCATTTCTGTGCCTGAAATTGGTCAAAATTGAAGATTTTGAGTAAGCAAAACTCTGCAAAAATGGCAATTTTGGTCACTGTGAGGGTTTTAAAAGTGGTTATTCAACATGAGGCCCGATCCAAATGACATTTTGAATCATTTTTGGTAGAGTCCAAAAAATCAATTTTCTGATGAAAAACGATGACCCCGGACCAGTCGAACGTTGAAAAAATGGTCAATATTGATGAAATTTTAACATTTAATCTTTTGACTTTAAATGAAGGTTGGATGTGAGTTATTACTTTTTCAACTAAAATAAGTGCGTTTAAAGTCATTTCTGTGCCTGACATTGGTCAAAATTGAAGATTTTGAGTAAGCAAAACTCTGTAAAAATGGCAATTTTGGTCACTGTGAGGGTTTAAAAAGTGGTTATTCAACATGAGGCCCGATCCAAATGACATTTTGAATCATTTTTGGTAGAGTCCAAAAAATCATTTTCTGATGGAAAACGATGACCCCGGACCAGTCGAACGTTGAAAAAATGGTCAATATTGATGAAATTTTAACATTTAATCTTTTGACTTTAAATTACGGTTGGATGTGAATTATTACTTTTTCAACTAAAATAAGTGTGTTTAAAGTCATTTCTGTGCCTGAAATTGGTCAAAACTGAAGATTTTGAGTAAGCAAAACTCTGTAAAAATGGCAATTTTGGTCACTGTGAGGGTGTAAAAAGTGGTTATTCAACATGAGGCCCGATCCAAATGACATTTTGAATCATTTTTGGTAGAGTTTAAAAAATCAATTTTCTGATAAAAAACGATGACCCCGGACCAGTCGAACGTTGAAAAAATGGTCAATATTGATGAAATTTTAACATTTAATCTTTTGACTTTAAATGACGGTTGGATGTGAATTATTACTTTTTCAACGAAAATAAGTGTGTTTAAAGTCATTTCTGTGCCTGAAATTGGTCAAAATTGAAAATTTTGAGTAAGCAAAACTCTGAAAAAATGGCAATTTTGGTCACTGTGAGGGTTTAAAAAGTGGTTATTCAACATGAGGCCCGATCCAAATGACATTTTGAATCATTTTTGGTAGAATCCAAAAAATCAATTTTCTGATGAAAAAGTATGACCCCGGACCAGTCGAATGTTGAAAAAATGGTCAATATTGATGACATTTTAACATTTAATCTTTTGACTTTAAATGACGGTTGGATGTGAATTATTACTTTTTCAACTAAAATAAGTGTGTTTAAAGTCATTTCTAAGCCTAAAATTGGTCAAAATTGAAGATTTTGAGTACGCAAAACTCTGTAAAAATGGCAATTTTGGTCACTGTGAGGGTGTAAAAAGTGGTTATTCAACATGAGGCCCGATCCAAATGACATTTTGAATCATTTTTGGTAGAGTTTAAAAAATCAATTTTCTGATAAAAAACGATGACCCCGGACCAGTCGAACGTTGAAAAAATGGTCAATATTGATGAAATTTTAACATTTAATCTTTTGACTTAAAATGACGGTTGGATGTAAAATATTACTTTTTCAACTAAAATAAGTGTGTTTAAAGTCATTTCTGTGCCTGAAATTGGTCAAAATTGACGATTTTGAGTAAGCAAAACTCTGTAAAAATGGCAATTTTGGTCACTGTGAGGGTTTAAAAAGTGGTTATTCAACATGAGGCCCGATCCAAATGACATTTTGAATCATTTTTGGTAGAGTCCAAAAAATCATTTTCTGATGGAAAACGATGACCCGGACCAGTCGAACGTTGAAAAAATGGTCAATATTGATGAAATTTTAACATTTAATCTTTTGACTTTAAATGACGGTTGGATGTCAATTATTACTTTTTCAATGAAAATAAGTGTGTTTAAAGTCATTTCTGTGCCTGAAATTGGTCAAAATTGAAGATTTTGAGTAAGCAAAACTCTGTAAAAATGGCAATTTTGGTCACTGTGAGGGTTTAAAAAGTGGATATTCAACATGAGGCCCAATCCAAATGACATTTTGAATCATTTTTGGTAGAGTCCAAAAAATCAATTTTCTGATGAAAAACGATGACCCCGGACCAGTCGAACGTTGAAAAAATGGTCAATATTGATGAAATTTTAACATTTAATCTTTTGACTTTAAATGACGGTTGGATGTGAATTATTACTTTTTCAACTAAAATAAGTGTGTTTAAAGTCATTTCTGTGCCTGAAATTGGTCAAAATTGACGATTTTGAGTAAGCAAAACTCTGTAAAAATGGCAATTTTGGTCACTGTGAGGGTTTAAAAAGTGGTTATTCAACATGAGGCCGATCCAAATGACATTTTGAATCATTTTTGGTAGAGTTTAAAAAATCATTTTCTGATGGAAAACGATGACCCGGACCAGTCGAACGTTGAAAAAATGGTCAATATTGATGAAATTTTAACATTTAATCTTTTGACTTTAAATGACGGTTGGATGTGAATTATTACTTTTTCAACGAAAATAAGTGTGTTTAAAGTCATTTCTGTGCCTGAAATTGGTCAAAATTGAAGATTTTGAGTAAGCAAAACTCTGAAAAAATGGCAATTTTGGTCACTGTGAGGGTTTAAAAAGTGGTTATTCAACATGAGGCCCGATCCAAATGACATTTTGAATCATTTTTGGTAGAATCCAAAAAATCAATTTTCTGATGAAAAACTATGACCCCGGACCAGTCGAATGTTGAAAAAATGGTCAATATTGATGACATTTTAACATTTAATCTTTTGACTTTAAATGACGGTTGGATGTGAATTATTACTTTTTCAACTAAAATAAGTGTGTTTAAAGTCATTTCTGTGCCTAAAATTGGTCAAAATTGAAGATTTTGAGTACGCAAAACTCTGTAAAAATGGCAATTTTGGTCACTGTGAGGGTGTAAAAAGTGGTTATTCAACATGAGGCCCGATCCAAATGACATTTTGAATCATTTTTGGTAGAGTTTAAAAAATCAATTTTCTGATAAAAAACGATGACCCCGGACCAGTCGAACGTTGAAAAAATGGTCAATATTGATGAAATTTTAACATTTAATCTTTTGACTTAAAATGACGGTTGGATGTAAAATATTACTTTTTCAACTAAAATAAGTGTGTTTAAAGTCATTTCTGTGCCTGAAATTGGTCAAAATTGACGATTTTGAGTAAGCAAAACTCTGTAAAAATGGCAATTTTGGTCACTGTGAGGGTTTAAAAAGTGGTTATTCAACATGAGGCCCGATCCAAATGACATTTTGAATCATTTTTGGTAGAGTCCAAAAAATCATTTTCTGATGGAAAACGATGACCCGGACCAGTCGAACGTTGAAAAAATGGTCAATATTGATGAAATTTTAACATTTAATCTTTTGACTTTAAATGACGGTTGGATGTGAATTATTACTTTTTCAACTAAAATAAGTGTGTTTAAAGTCATTTCTGTGCCTGAAATTGGTCAAAATTGACGATTTTGAGTAAGCAAAACTCTGTAAAAATGGCAATTTTGGTCACTGTGAGGGTTTAAAAAGTGGTTATTCAACATGAGGCCGATCCAAATGACATTTTGAATCATTTTTGGTAGAGTTTAAAAAATCATTTTCTGATGGAAAACGATGACCCGGACCAGTCGAACGTTGAAAAAATGGTCAATATTGATGAAATTTTAACATTTAATCTTTTGACTTTAAATGACGGTTGGATGTGAATTATTACTTTTTCAACGAAAATAAGTGTGTTTAAAGTCATTTCTGTGCCTGAAATTGGTCAAAATTGAAGATTTTGAGTAAGCAAAACTCTGAAAAAATCGCAATTTTGGTCACTGTGAGGGTTTAAAAAGTGGTTATTCAACATGAGGCCCGATCCAAATGACATTTTGAATCATTTTTGGTAGAATCCAAAAAATCAATTTTCTGATGAAAAACTATGACCCCGGACCAGTCGAATGTTGAAAAAATGGTCAATATTGATGACATTTTAACATTTAATCTTTTGACTTTAAATGACGGTTGGATGTGAATTATTACTTTTTCAACTAAAATAAGTGTGTTTAAAGTCATTTCTGTGCCTAAAATTGGTCAAAATTGAAGATTTTGAGTACGCAAAACTCTGTAAAAATGGCAATTTTGGTCACTGTGAGGGTGTAAAAAGTGGTTATTCAACATGAGGCCCGATCCAAATGACATTTTGAATCATTTTTGGTAGAGTTTAAAAAATCAATTTTCTGATAAAAAACGATGACCCCGGACCAGTCGAACGTTGAAAAAATGGTCAATATTGATGAAATTTTAACATTTAATCTTTTGACTTAAAATGACGGTTGGATGTAAAATATTACTTTTTCAACTAAAATAAGTGTGTTTAAAGTCATTTCTGTGCCTGAAATTGGTCAAAATTGACGATTTTGAGTAAGCAAAACTCTGTAAAAATGGCAATTTTGGTCACTGTGAGGGTTTAAAAAGTGGTTATTCAACATGAGGCCCGATCCAAATGACATTTTGAATCATTTTTGGTAGAGTCCAAAAAATCATTTTCTGATGGAAAACGATGACCCGGACCAGTCGAACGTTGAAAAAATGGTCAATATTGATGAAATTTTAACATTTAATCTTTTGACTTTAAATGACGGTTGGATGTCAATTATTACTTTTTCAATGAAAATAAGTGTGTTTAAAGTCATTTCTGTGCCTGAAATTGGTCAAAATTGAAGATTTTGAGTAAGCAAAACTCTGTAAAAATGGCAATTTTGGTCACTGTGAGGGTTTAAAAAGTGGATATTCAACATGAGGCCCAATCCAAATGACATTTTGAATCATTTTTGGTAGAGTCCAAAAAATCAATTTTCTGATGAAAAACGATGACCCCGGACCAGTCGAACGTTGAAAAAATGGTCAATATTGATGAAATTTTAACATTTAATCTTTTGACTTTAAATGACGGTTGGATGTGAATTATTACTTTTTCAACTAAAATAAGTGTGTTTAAAGTCATTTCTGTGCCTGAAATTGGTCAAAATTGACGATTTTGAGTAAGCAAAACTCTGTAAAAATGGCAATTTTGGTCACTGTGAGGGTTTAAAAAGTGGTTATTCAACATGAGGCCGATCCAAATGACATTTTGAATCATTTTTGGTAGAGTTTAAAAAATCATTTTCTGATGGAAAACGATGACCCGGACCAGTCGAACGTTGAAAAAATGGTCAATATTGATGAAATTTTAACATTTAATCTTTTGACTTTAAATGACGGTTGGATGTGAATTATTACTTTTTCAACGAAAATAAGTGTGTTTAAAGTCATTTCTGTGCCTGAAATTGGTCAAAATTGAAGATTTTGAGTAAGCAAAAGTCTTTAAAAATGGCAAATTTGGTCAATGTGAGGGTTTAAAAAGTGGTTATTCAATATGAGACCCGATCCAAAAGACATTTTGAATCATTTTTGACAGAGTCCAAAAAATCAATTTTCTGATGAAAAATGATGACCCCAGACCAGTCGAACATTGAAAAAATGGTCAATATTGATGAAATTTTAACATTTAATCTTTTGACTTTAAATGACGGTTGGATGTGAATTATTACTTTTTCAACTAAAATAAGTGTGTTTAAAGTCATTTCTGTGCCTGAAATTGGTCAAAATTGAAGATTTTGAGAAAGCAAAACTGTAAAAATGCCAATTTTGGTCACTGTGAGGGTTTAAAAAGTGGTTATTCAACATGAGGCCCGATCCAAATGACATTTTGAATAATTTTTGGTAGAGTCCAAAAAATCATTTTCTGATCGAAAACAATGACCCCAGACCAGTCGAACGTTGAAAAAATTGTCAATATTGATGAAATTTTAACATTTAATCTTTTGACTTTAAATTACGGTTGGATGTGAATTATTACTTTTTCAACTAAAATAAGTGTGTTTAAAGTCATTTCTGTGCCTGAAATTGGTCAAAATTGAAGATTTTGAGTAAGCAAAACTCTGTAAAAATGGCAATTTTGGTCACTGTGAGGGTTTAAAAAGTGGTTATTCAACATGAGGTCCGATCCAAATGACATTTTGAATCATTTTTGGTGGAGTCCAAAAAATCAATTTTCTGATGAAAAACGATGACCCCGGACCAGTCGAACGTTGAAAAAATGGTCAATATTGATGAAATTTTAACATTTAATCTTTTGACTTAAAATGACGGTTGGATGTGAATTATTACTTTTTCAACTAAAATAATTGTGTTTAAAGTCATTTCTGTGCCTGAAATTGGTCAAAATTGAAGATTTTGAGTAAGCAAAACTCTGCAAAAATGGCAATTTTGGTCACTGTGAGGGTTTAAAAAGTGGTTATTCAACATGAGGCCCGATCCAAATGACATTTTGAATCATTTTTGGTAGAGTCCAAAAAATCAATTTTCTGATGAAAAACGATGACCCCGGACCAGTCGAACGTTGAAAAAATGGTCAATATTGATGAAATTTTAACATTTAATCTTTTGACTTTAAATGAAGGTTGGATGTGAGTTATTACTTTTTCAACTAAAATAAGTGCGTTTAAAGTCATTTCTGTGCCTGAAATTGGTCAAAATTGAAGATTTTGAGTAAGCAAAACTCTGTAAAAATGGCAATTTTGGTCACTGTGAGGGTTTAAAAAGTGGTTATTCAACATGAGGCCCGATCCAAATGACATTTTGAATCATTTTTGGTAGAGTCCAAAAAATCATTTTCTGATGGAAAACGATGACCCCGGACCAGTCGAACGTTGAAAAAATGGTCAATATTGATGAAATTTTAACATTTAATCTTTTGACTTTAAATTACGGTTGGATGTGAATTATTACTTTTTCAACTAAAATAAGTGTGTTTAAAGTCATTTCTGTGCCTGAAATTGGTCAAAACTGAAGATTTTGAGTAAGCAAAACTCTGTAAAAATGGCAATTTTGGTCACTGTGAGGGTGTAAAAAGTGGTTATTCAACATGAGGCCCGATCCAAATGACATTTTGAATCATTTTTGGTAGAGTTTAAAAAATCAATTTTCTGATAAAAAACGATGACCCCGGACCAGTCGAACGTTGAAAAAATGGTCAATATTGATGAAATTTTAACATTTAATCTTTTGACTTTAAATGACGGTTGGATGTGAATTATTACTTTTTCAACGAAAATAAGTGTGTTTAAAGTCATTTCTGTGCCTGACATTGGTCAAAATTGAAAATTTTGAGTAAGCAAAACTCTGAAAAAATGGCAATTTTGGTCACTGTGAGGGTTTAAAAAGTGGTTATTCAACATGAGGCCCGATCCAAATGACATTTTGAATCATTTTTGGTAGAGTCCAAAAAATCCATTTTCTGATGAAAAACGATGACCCCGGACCAGTCGAACGTTGAAAAAATGGTCAATATTGATGAAATTTTAACATTTAATCTTTTGACTTTAAATTACGGTTGGATGTGAATTATTACTTTTTCAACTAAAATAAGTGTGTTTAAAGTCATTTCTGTGCCTGAAATTGGTCAAAATTGAAGATTTTGAGTAAGCAAAACTCTGTAAAAATGGCAATTTTGGTCACTGTGAGGGTTTAAAAAGTGGATATTCAACATGAGGCCCAATCCAAATGACATTTTGAATCATTTTTGGTAGAGTCCAAAAAATCAATTTTCTGATGAAAAACGATGACCCCGGACCAGTCGAACGTTGAAAAAATGGTCAATATTGATGAAATTTTAACATTTAATCTTTTGAGTTTAAATGAAGGTTGGATGTGAGTTATTACTTTTTCAACTAAAATAAGTGTGTTTAAAGTCATTTCTGTGCCTGAAATTGGTAAAAATTGAAGATTTTGAGTAAGCAAAACTCTGTAAAAATGGCAATTTTGGTCACTGTGAGGGTTTAAAAAGTGGTTATTCAACATGAGGCCCGATCCAAATGACATTTTGAATCATTTTTGGTAGAATCCAAAAAATCAATTTTCTGATGAAAAACGATGACCCCGGACCAGTCGAATGTTGAAAAAATGGTCAATATTGATGAAATTTTAACATTTAATCTTTTGACTTTAAATGACGGTTGGATGTGAATTATTACTTTTTCAACTAAAATAAGTGTGTTTAAAGTCATTTCTGTGCCTGAAATTGGTCAAAATTGAAGATTTTGAGTAAGCAAAAGTCTGTAAAAATGGCAAATTTGGTCAATGTGAGGGTTTAAAAAGTGGTTATTCAATATGAGACCCGATCCAAAAGACATTTTGAATCATTTTTGACAGAGTCTGAAAAAACCAATTTTCTGATGAAAAACGATGACCCCGGACCAGTCGAACATTGAAAAAATGGTCAATATTGATGAAATTTTAACATTTAATCTTTTGACTTTAAATGACGGTTGGATGTGAATTATTACTTTTTCAACGAAAATAAGTGTGTTTAAAGTCATTTCTGTGCCTGAAATTGGTCAAAATTGAAAATTTTGAGTAAGCAAAACTCTGAAAAAATGGCAATTTTGGTCACTGTGAGGGTTTAAAAAGTGGTTATTCAACATGAGGCCCGATCCAAATGACATTTTGAATCATTTTTGGTAGAGTCCAAAAAATCATTTTCTGATGGAAAACGATGACCCGGACCAGTCGAACGTTGAAAAAATGGTCAATATTGATGAAATTTTAACATTTAATCTTTTGACTTTAAATGACGGTTGGATGTGAATTATTACTTTTTCAACAAAAATAAGTGTGTTTAAAGTCATTTCTGTGCCTGAAATTGGTCAAAATTGAAAATTTTGAGTAAGCAAAACTCTGAAAAAATGGCAATTTTGGTCACTGTGAGGGTTTAAAAAGTGGTTATTCAACATGAGGCCCGATCCAAATGACATTTTGAATCATTTTTGGTAGAGTCCAAAAAATCCATTTTCTGATGAAAAACGATGACCCCGGACCAGTCGAACGTTGAAAAAATGGTCAACATTGATGAAATTTTAACATTTAATCTTTTGACTTTAAATGAAGGTTGGATGTGAGTTATTACTTTTTCAACTAAAATAAGTGTGTTTAAAGTAATTTCTGTGCCTGAAATTGGTCAAAATTGAAGATTTTGAGTAAGCAAAACTCTGTAAAAATGGCAATTTTGGTCACTGTGAGGGTTTAAAAAGTGGTTATTCAACATGAGGCCCGATCCAAATGACATTTTGAATCATTTTTGGTAGAGTCCAAAAAATCAATTTTCTGATGAAAAACGATGACCCCGGACCAGTCGAACGTTGAAAAAATGGTCAATATTGATGAAATTTTAACATTTAATCTTTTGACTTTAAATTACGGTTGGATGTGAATTATTACTTTTTCAACTAAAATAAGTGTGTTTAAAGTCATTTCTGTGCCTGAAATTGGTCAAAATTGAAGATTTTGAGTAAGCAAAACTCTGTAAAAATGGCAATTTTGGTCACTGTGAGGGTTTAAAAAGTGGATATTCAACATGAGGCCCAATCCAAATGACATTTTGAATCATTTTTGGTAGAGTCCAAAAAATCAATTTTCTGATGAAAAACGATGACCCCGGACCAGTCGAACGTTGAAAAAATGGTCAATATTGATGAAATTTTAACATTTAATCTTTTGAGTTTAAATGAAGGTTGGATGTGAGTTATTACTTTTTCAACTAAAATAAGTGTGTTTAAAGTCATTTCTGTGCCTGAAATTGGTAAAAATTGAAGATTTTGAGTAAGCAAAACTCTGTAAAAATGGCAATTTTGGTCACTGTGAGGGTTTAAAAAGTGGTTATTCAACATGAGGCCCGATCCAAATGACATTTTGAATCATTTTTGGTAGAATCCAAAAAATCAATTTTCTGATGAAAAACGATGACCCCGGAGTCGAATGTTGAAAAAATGGTCAATATTGATGAAATTTTAACATTTAATCTTTTGACTTTAAATGACGGTTGGATGTGAATTATTACTTTTTCAATTAAAATAAGTGTGTTTAAAGTCATTTCTGTGCCTGAAATTGGTCAAAATTGAAGATTTTGAGTAAGCAAAAGTCTGTAAAAATGGCAAATTTGGTCAATGTGAGGGTTTAAAAAGTGGTTATTCAATATGAGACCCGATCCAAAAGACATTTTGAATCATTTTTGACAGAGTCCAAAAAATCAATTTTCTGATGAAAAACGATGACCCCGGACCAGTCGAACATTGAAAAAATGGTCAATATTGATGAAATTTTAACATTTAATCTTTTGACTTTAAATGACGGTTGGATGTGAATTATTACTTTTTCAACGAAAATAAGTGTGTTTAAAGTCATTTCTGTGCCTGAAATTGGTCAAAATTGAAAATTTTGAGTAAGCAAAACTCTGAAAAAATGGCAATTTTGGTCACTGTGAGGGTTTAAAAAGAGGTTATTCAACATGAGGCCCGATCCAAATGACATTTTGAATCATTTTTGGTAGAGTCCAAAAAATCAATTTTCTGATGAAAAACGATGACCCCGGACCAGTCGAACGTTGAAAAAATGGTCAATATTGATGAAATTTTAACATTTAATCTTTTGACTTTAAATTACGGTTGGATGTGAATTATTACTTTTTCAACTAAAATAAGTGTGTTTAAAGTCATTTCTGTGCCTGAAATTGGTCAAAACTGAAGATTTTGAGTAAGCAAAACTCTGTAAAAATGGCAATTTTGGTCACTGTGAGGGTGTAAAAAGTGGTTATTCAACATGAGGCCCGATCCAAATGACATTTTGAATCATTTTTGGTAGAGTTCAAAAAATCAATTTTCTGATAAAAAACGATGACCCCGGACCAGTCGAACGTTGAAAAAATGGTCAATATTGATGAAATTTTAACATTTAATCTTTTGACTTAAAATGACGGTTGGATGTGAAATATTACTTTTTCAACTAAAATAAGTGTGTTTAAAGTCATTTCTGTGCCTGAAATTGGTCAAAATTGAAGATTTTGAGTAAGCAAAACTCTGTAAAAATGGCAATTTTGGTCACTGTGAGGGTTTAAAAAGTGGTTATTCAACATGAGGCCCGATCCAAATGACATTTTGAATCATTTTTGGTAGAGTCCAAAAAATCATTTTCTGATGGAAAACGATGACCCCGGACCAGTCGAACGTTGAAAAAATGGTCAATATTGATGAAATTTTAACATTTAATCTTTTGACTTTAAATGATGGTTGGATGTGAGTTATTACTTTTTCAACTAAAATAAGTGTGTTTAAAGTCATTTCTGTGCCTGAAATTGGTAAAAATTGAAGATTTTGAGTAAGCACAACTCTGTAAAAATGGCAATTTTGGTCACTGTGAGGGTTTAAAAAGTCGTTATTCAACATGAGGCCCGATCCAAATGACATTTTGAATCATTTTTGGTAGAATCCAAAAAATCAATTTTCTGATGAAAAACGATGACCCCGGACCAGTCGAATGTTGAAAAAATTGTCAATATTGATGAAATTTTAACATTTAATCTTTTGACTTTAAATGACGGTTGGATGTGAATTATTACTTTTTCAACTAAAATAAGTGTGTTTAAAGTCATTTCTGTGCCTGAAATTGGTCAAAATTGAAAATTTTGAGTAAGCAAAACTCTGAAAAATTGGCAATTTTGGTCACTGTGAGGGTTTAAAAAGTGGTTATTCAACATGAGGCCCGATCCAAATGACATTTTGAATCATTTTTGGTAGAATCCAAAAAATCAATTTTCTGATGAAAAACGATGACCCCGGACCAGTCGAACGTTGAAAAAATGGTCAATATTGATGAAATTTTAACATTTAATCTTTTGACTTTAAATGAAGGTTGGATGTGAGTTATTACTTTTTCAACTAAAATAAGTGTGTTTAAAGTCATTTCTGTGCCTGAAATTGGTCAAAATTGAAGATTTTGAGTAAGCAAAACTCTGTAAAAATGGCAATTTTGGTCACTGTGAGGGTTTAAAAAGTGGTTATTCAACATGAGGCCCGATCCAAATGACATTTTGAATCATTTTTGGTAGAATCCAAAAAATCAATTTTCTGATGAAAAACGATGACCCCGGACAAGTCGAACGTTGAAAAAATGGTCAATATTGATGAAATTTTAACATTTAATCTTTTGACTTTAAATTACGGTTGGATGTGAATTATTACTTTTTCAACTAAAATAAGTGTGTTTAAAGTCATTTCTGTGCCTGAAATTGGTCAAAATTGAAGATTTTGAGTAAGCAAAACTCTGTAAAAATGGCAATTTTGGTCACTGTGAGGGTTTAAAAAGTGGATATTCAACTTGAGGCCCAATCCAAATAACATTTTGAATCATTTTTGGTAGAGTCTAAAAAATCAATTTTCTGATGAAAAACGATGACCCCGGACCAGTCGAACGTTGAAAAAATGGTCAATATTGATGAAATTTTAACATTTAATCTTTTGACTTTAAATGCCGGTTGGATGTGAATTATTACTTTATCAACTAAAATAAGTGTGTTTAAAGTCATTTCTGTGCCTGAAATTGGTCAAAATTGAAGATTTTGAGTAAGCAAAACTCTGTAAAAATGGCAATTTTGGTCACTGTGAGGGTTTAAAAAGTGGTTATTCAACATGAGGCCCGATCCAAATGACATTTTGAATCATTTTTGGTAGAGTCCAAAAAAATCAATTTTCTGATGAAAAACGATGACCCCGGACCAGTCAAACGTTGAAAAAATGGTCAATATTGATGAAATTTTAACATTTAATCTTTTGACTTTAAATGACGGTTGGATGTGAATTATTACTTTTTCAACGAAAATAAGTGTGTTTAAAGTCATTTCTGTGCCTGAAATTGGTCAAAATTGAAAATTTTGAGTAAGCAAAACTCTGAAAAAATGGCAATTTTGGTCACTGTGAGGGTTTAAAAAGTGGTTATTCAACATGAGGCCCGATCCAAATGACATTTTGAATCATTTTTGGTAGAGTCCAAAAAATCCATTTTCTGATGAAAAACGATGACCCCGGACCAGTCAAACGTTGAAAAAATGGTCAATATTGATGAAATTTTAACATTTAATCTTTTGACTTTAAATTACGGTTGGATGTGAATTATTACTTTTTCAACTAAAATAAGTGTGTTTAAAGTCATTTCTGTGCCTGAAATTGGTCAAAATTGAAGATTTTGAGTAAGCAAAACTCTGTAAAAATGGCAATTTTGGTCACTGTGAGGGTTTAAAAAGTGGATATTCAACATGAGGCCCAATCCAAATGACATTTTGAATCATTTATGATAGAGTCCAAAAAAATCAATTTTCTGATGAAAAACGATGACCCCGGACCAGTCGAACGTTGAAAAAATGGTCAATATTGATGAAATTTTAACATTTAATCTTTTGACTTAAAATGACGGTTGGATGTGAATTATTACTTTTTCAACTAAAATAAGTGTGTTTAAAGTCATTTCTGTGCCTGAAATTGGTCAAAATTGAAGATTTTGAGTAAGCAAAACTCTGTAAAAATGGCAATTTTGGTCACTGTGAGGGTTTAAAAAGTGGTTATTCAACATGAGGCCCGATCCAAATGACATTTTGAATCATTTTTGGTAGAGTCCAAAAAATCAATTTTCTGATGAAAAACGATGACCCCGGACCAGTCGAACGTTGAAAAAATGGTCAATATTGATGAAATTTTAACATTTAATCTTTTGACTTTAAATGACGGTTGGATGTGAATTATTACTTTTTCAACGAAAATAAGTGTGTTTAAAGTCATTTCTGTGCCTGAAATTGGTCAAAATTGAAGATTTTGAGTAAGCAAAACTCTGTAAAAATGGCAATTTTGGTCACTGTGAGGGTTTAAAAAGTGGTTATTCAACATGAGGCCCGATCCAAATGACATTTTGAATCATTTTTGGTAGAATCCAAAAAATCAATTTTCTGATGAAAAACGATGACCCCGGACCAGTCGAATGTTGAAAAAATGGTCAATATTGATGAAATTTTAACATTTAATCTTTTGACTTTAAATGACGGTTGGATGTGAATTATTACTTTATCAACTAAAATAAGTGTGTTTAAAGTCATTTCTGTGCCTGAAATTGGTCAAAATTGAAGATTTTGAGTAAGCAAAACTCTGTAAAAATGCCAATTTTGGTCACTGTGAGGGTGTAAAAAGTGGTTATTCAACATGAGGCCCGATCCAAATGACATTTTGAATCATTTTTGGTAGAGTTCAAAAAATCAATTTTCTGATAAAAAACGATGACCCCGGACCAGTCGAACGTTGAAAAAATGGTCAATATTGATGAAATTTTAACATTTAATCTTTTGACTTTAAATTACGGTTGGATGTGAATTATTACTTTTTCAACTAAAATAAGTGTGTTTAAAGTCATTTCTGTGTCTGAAATTGGTCAAAATTGAAGATTTTGAGTAAGCAAAACTCTGTAAAAATGGCAATTTTGGTCACTGTGAGGGTTTAAAAAGTGGATATTCAACTTGAGGCCCAATCCAAATAACATTTTGAATCATTTTTGGTAGAGTCCAAAAAATCAATTTTCTGATGAAAAACAATGACCCCGGACGAGTCGAACGTTGAAAAAATGGTCAATATTGATGAAATTTTAACATTTAATCTTTTGACTTAAAATGACGGTTGGATGTGAAATATTACTTTTTCAACTAAAATAAGTGTGTTTAAAGTCATTTCTGTGCCTGAAATTGGTCAAAATTGAAGATTTTGAGTAAGCAAAACTCCGTAAAAATGGCAATTTTGGTCACTGTGAGGGTTTAAAAAGTGGTTATTCAACATGAGGCCCGATCCAAATGACATTTTGAATCATTTTTGGTAGAGTCCAAAAAATCATTTTCTGATGGAAAACGATGACCCCGGACCAGTCGAACGTTGAAAAAATGGTCAATATTGATGAAATTTTAACATTTAATCTTTTGACTTTAAATGACGGTTGGATGTGAATTATTACTTTTTCAACGAAAATAAGTGTGTTTAAAGTCATTTCTGTGCCTGAAATTGGTCAAAATTGAAAATTTTGAGTAAGCAAAACTCTGAAAAAATGGCAATTTTGGTCACTGTGAGGGTTTAAAAAGTGGTTATTCAACATGAGGCCCGATCCAAATGACATTTTGAATCATTTTTGGTAGAGTCCAAAAAATCAATTTTCTGATGAAAAACGATGACCCCGGACCAGTCGAACGTTGAAAAAATGGTCAATATTGATGAAATTTTAACATTTAATCTTTTGACTTTAAATGACGGTTGGATGTGAATTATTACTTTTTCAACTAAAATAAGTGTGTTTAAAGTCATTTCTGTGCCTGAAATTGGTCAAAATTGAAAATTTTGAGTAAGCAAAACTCTGAAAAATTGGCAATTTTGGTCACTGTGAGGGTTTAAAAAGTGGTTATTCAACATGAGGCCCGATCCAAATGACATTTTGAATCATTTTTGGTAGAATCCAAAAAATCAATTTTCTAATGAAAAACGATGACCCCGGACCAGTCGAACGTTGAAAAAATGGTCAATATTGATGAAATTTTAACATTTAATCTTTTGACTTTAAATGAAGGTTGGATGTGAGTTATTACTTTTTCAACTAAAATAAGTGTGTTTAAAGTCATTTCTGTGCCTGAAATTGGTCAAAATTGAAGATTTTGAGTAAGCAAAATTCTATAAAAATGGCAATTTTGGTCACTGTGAGGGTTTAAAAAGTGGTTATTCAACATGAGGCCCGATCCAAATGACATTTTGAATCATTTTTGGTAGAATCCAAAAAATCAATTTTCTGATGAAAAACGATGACCCCGGACAAGTCGAACGTTGAAAAAATGGTCAATATTGATGAAATTTTAACATTTAATCTTTTGACTTTAAATTACGGTTGGATGTGAATTATTACTTTTTCAACTAAAATAAGTGTGTTTAAAGTCATTTCTGTGCCTGAAATTGGTCAAAATTGAAGATTTTGAGTAAGCAAAACTCTGTAAAAATGGCAATTTTGGTCACTGTGAGGGTTTAAAAAGTGGATATTCAACTTGAGGCCCAATCCAAATAACATTTTGAATCATTTTTGGTAGAGTCTAAAAAATCAATTTTCTGATGAAAAACGATGACCCCGGACCAGTCGAACGTTGAAAAAATGGTCAATATTGATGAAATTTTAACATTTAATCTTTTGACTTAAAATGACGGTTGGATGTGAATTATTACTTTTTCAACTAAAATAAGTGTGTTTAAAGTCATTTCTGTGCCTGAAATTGGTCAAAATTGAAGATTTTGAGTAAGCAAAACTCTGTAAAAATGGCAATTTTGGTCACTGTGAGGGTTTAAAAAGTGGTTATTCAACATGAGGCCCGATCCAAATGACATTTTGAATCATTTTTGGTAGAGTCCAAAAAATCAATTTTCTGATGAAAAACGATGACCCCGGACCAGTCGAACGTTGAAAAAATGGTCAATATTGATGAAATTTTAACATTTAATCTTTTGACTTTAAATGACGGTTGGATGTGAATTATTACTTTTTCAACGAAAATAAGTGTGTTTAAAGTCATTTCTGTGCCTGAAATTGGTCAAAATTGAAGATTTTGAGTAAGCAAAACTCTGTAAAAATGGCAATTTTGGTCACTGTGAGGGTTTAAAAAGTGGATATTCAACATGAGGCCCAATCCAAATGACATTTTGAATCATTTTTGGTAGAGTCCAAAAAATCAATTTTCTGATGAAAAACGATGACCCCGGACCAGTCGAACGTTGAAAAAATATCAATATTGATGAAATTTTAACATTTAATCTTTTGACTTAAAATGACGGTTGGATGTGAATTATTACTTTTTCAAATAAAATGAGTGTGTTTAAAGTCATTTCTGTGCCTGAAATTGGTCAAAATTGAAGATTTTGAGTAAGCAAAACTCTGTAAAAATTGCAATTTTGGTCACTGTGAGGGTGTAAAAAGTGGTTATTCAACATGAGGCCCGATCCAAATGACATTTTGAATCATTTTTGATAGAGTCCAAAAAATCAATTTTCTGATAAAAAACGATGACCCCGGACCAGTCGAACGTTGAAAAAAGTGTCAATATTGATGAAATTTTAACATTTAATCTTTTGACTTTAAATGAAGGTTGGATGTGAGTTATTACTTTTTCAACTAAAATAAGTGTGTTTAAAGTCATTTCTGTGCCTGAAATTGGTCAAAATTGAAGATTTTGAGTAAGCAAAACTCTGTAAAAATGGCAATTTTGGTCACTGTGAGGGTTTAAAAAGTGGTTATTCAACATGAGGCCCGATCCAAATGACATTTTGAATCATTTTTGGTAGAATCCAAAAAATCAATTTTCTGATGAAAAACGATGACCCCGGACCAGTCGAATGTTGAAAAAATGGTCAATATTGATGAAATTTTAACATTTAATCTTTTGACTTTAAATGCCGGTTGGATGTGAATTATTACTTTATCAACTAAAATAAGTGTGTTTAAAGTCATTTCTGTGCCTGAAATTGGTCAAAATTGAAGATTTTGAGTAAGCAAAACTCTGTAAAAATGGCAATTTTGGTCACTGTGAGGGTGTAAAAAGTGGTTATTCAACATGAGGCCCGATCCAAATGACATATTGAATCATTTTTGGTAGAGTTCAAAAAATCAATTTTCTGATAAAAAACGATGACCCCGGACCAGTCGAACGTTGAAAAAATGGTCAATATTGATGAAATTTTAACATTTAATCTTTTGACTTAAAATGACGGTTGGATGTGAAATATTACTTTTTCAACGAAAATAAGTGTGTTTAAAGTCATTTCTGTGCCTGAAATTGGTCAAAATTGAAGATTTTGAGTAAGCAAAACTCTGTAAAAATAGCAATTTTGGTCACTGTGAGGGTTTAAAAAGTGGATATTCAACATGAGGCCCAATCCAAATGACATTTTGAATCATTTTTGGTAGAGTCCAAAAAATCAATTTTCTGATGAAAAACGATGACCCCGGACCAGTCGAACGTTGAAAAAATGGTCAATATTGATGAAATTTTAACATTTAATCTTTTGACTTAAAATGACGGTTGGATGTGAATTATTACTTTTTCAAATAAAATGAGTGTGTTTAAAGTCATTTCTGTGCCTGAAATTGGTCAAAATTGAAGATTTTGAGTAAGCAAAACTCTGTAAAAATGGCAATTTTGGTCACTGTGAGGGTGTAAAAAGTGGTTATTCAACATGAGGCCCGATCCAAATGACATTTTGAATCATTTTTGATAGAGTCCAAAAAATCAATTTTCTGATAAAAAACGATGACCCCGGACCAGTCGAACGTTGAAAAAAGTGTCAATATTGATGAAATTTTAACATTTAATCTTTTGACTTTAAATGAAGGTTGGATGTGAGTTATTACTTTTTCAACTAAAATAAGTGTGTTTAAAGTCATTTCTGTGCCTGAAATTGGTCAAAATTGAAGATTTTGAGTAAGCAAAACTCTGTAAAAATGGCAATTTTGGTCACTGTGAGGGTTTAAAAAGTGGTTATTCAACATGAGGCCCGATCCAAATGACATTTTGAATAATTTTTGGTAGAATCCAAAAAATCAATTTTCTGATGAAAAACGATGACCCCGGACCAGTCGAATGTTGAAAAAATGGTCAATATTGATGAAATTTTAACATTTAATCTTTTGACTTTAAATGCCGGTTGGATGTGAATTATTACTTTATCAACTAAAATAAGTGTGTTTAAAGTCATTTCTGTGCCTGAAATTGGTCAAAATTGAAGATTTTGAGTAAGCAAAACTCTGTAAAAATGGCAATTTTGGTCACTGTGAGGGTGTAAAAAGTGGTTATTCAACATGAGGCCCGATCCAAATGACATTTTGAATCATTTTTGGTAGAGTTCAAAAAATCAATTTTCTGATAAAAAACGATGACCCCGGACCAGTCGAACGTTGAAAAAATGGTCAATATTGATGAAATTTTAACATTTAATCTTTTGACTTAAAATGACGGTTGGATGTGAAATATTACTTTTTCAACTAAAATAAGTGTGTTTAAAGTCATTTCTGTGCCTGAAATTGGTCAAAATTGAAGATTTTGAGTAAGCAAAACTCTGTAAAAATGGCAATTTTGGTCACTGTGAGGGTTTAAAAAGTGGATATTCAACATGAGGCCCAATCCAAATGACATTTTGAATCATTTTTGATAGAGTCCAAAAAATCAATTTTCTGATGAAAAACGATGACCCCGGACCAGTCGAACGTTGAAAAAAAATGGTCAATATGGATGAAATTTTAACATTTAATCTTTTGACTTTAAATGAAGGTTGGATGTGAGTTATTACTTTTTCAACTAAAATAAGTGTGTTTAAAGTCATTTCTGTGCCTGAAATTGGTAAAAATTGAAGATTTTGAGTAAGCACAACTCTGTAAAAATGGCAATTTTGGTCACTGTGAGGGTTTAAAAAGTCGTTATTCAACATGAGGCCCGATCCAAATGACATTTTGAATCATTTTTGGTAGAATCCAAAAAATCAATTTTCTGATGAAAAACGATGACCCCGGACCAGTCGAATGTTGAAAAAATTGTCAATATTGATGAAATTTTAACATTTAATCTTTTGACTTTAAATTACGGTTGGATGTGAATTATTACTTTTTCAACTAAAATAAGTGTGTTTAAAGTCATTTCTGTGCCTGAAATTGGTCAAAATTGAAGATTTTGAGTAAGCAAAACTCTGTAAAAATGGCAATTTTGGTCACTGTGAGGGTTTAAAAAGTGGATATTCAACATGAGGCCCAATCCAAATGACATTTTGAATCATTTATGATAGAGTCCAAAAAATCAATTTTCTGATGAAAAACGATGACCCCGGACCAGTCGAACGTTGAAAAAATGGTCAATATTGATGAAATTTTAACATTTAATCTTTTGACTTTAAATGAAGGTTGGATGTGAGTTATTACTTTTTCAACTAAAATAAGTGTGTTTAAAGTCATTTCTGTGCCTGAAATTGGTCAAAATTGAAGATTTTGAGTAAGCAAAACTCTGTAAAAATGGCAATTTTGGTCACTGTGAGGGTTTAAAAAGTGGTTATTCAACATGAGGCCCGATCCAAATGACATTTTGAATCATTTTTGGTAGAATCCAAAAAATCAATTTTCTGATGAAAAACGATGACCCCGGACAAGTCGAACGTTGAAAAAATGGTCAATATTGATGAAATTTTAACATTTAATCTTTTGACTTTAAATTACGGTTGGATGTGAATTATTACTTTTTCAACTAAAATAAGTGTGTTTAAAGTCATTTCTGTGCCTGAAATTGGTCAAAATTGAAGATTTTGAGTAAGCAAAACTCTGTAAAAATGGCAATTTTGGTCACTGTGAGGGTTTAAAAAGTGGATATTCAACTTGAGGCCCAATCCAAATAACATTTTGAATCATTTTTGGTAGAGTCTAAAAAATCAATTTTCTGATGAAAAACGATGACCCCGGACCAGTCGAACGTTGAAAAAATGGTCAATATTGATGAAATTTTAACATTTAATCTTTTGACTTAAAATGACGGTTGGATGTGAATTATTACTTTTTCAACTAAAATAAGTGTGTTTAAAGTCATTTCTGTGCCTGAAATTGGTCAAAATTGAAGATTTTGAGTAAGCAAAACTCTGTAAAAATGGCAATTTTGGTCACTGTGAGGGTTTAAAAAGTGGTTATTCAACATGAGGCCCGATCCAAATGACATTTTGAATCATTTTTGGTAGAGTCCAAAAAATCAATTTTCTGATGAAAAACGATGACCCCGGACCAGTCGAACGTTGAAAAAATGGTCAATATTGATGAAATTTTAACATTTAATCTTTTGACTTTAAATGACGGTTGGATGTGAATTATTACTTTTTCAACGAAAATAAGTGTGTTTAAAGTCATTTCTGTGCCTGAAATTGGTCAAAATTGAAGATTTTGAGTAAGCAAAACTCTGTAAAAATGGCAATTTTGGTCACTGTGAGGGTTTAAAAAGTGGTTATTCAACATGAGGCCCGATCCAAATGACATTTTGAATCATTTTTGGTAGAATCCAAAAAATCAATTTTCTGATGAAAAACGATGACCCCGGACCAGTCGAATGTTGAAAAAATGGTCAATATTGATGACATTTTAACATTTAATCTTTTGACTTTAAATGACGGTTGGATGTGAATTATTACTTTATCAACTAAAATAAGTGTGTTTAAAGTCATTTCTGTGCCTGAAATTGGTCAAAATTGAAGATTTTGAGTAAGCAAAACTCTGTAAAAATGGCAATTTTGGTCACTGTGAGGGTGTAAAAAGTGGTTATTCAACATGAGGCCCGATCCAAATGACATTTTGAATCATTTTTGGTAGAGTTCAAAAAATCAATTTTCTGATAAAAAACGATGACCCCGGACCAGTCGAACGTTGAAAAAATGGTCAATATTGATGAAATTTTAACATTTAATCTTTTGACTTTAAATTACGGTTGGATGTGAATTATTACTTTTTCAACTAAAATAAGTGTGTTTAAAGTCATTTCTGTGTCTGAAATTGGTCAAAATTGAAGATTTTGAGTAAGCAAAACTCTGTAAAAATGGCAATTTTGGTCACTGTGAGGGTTTAAAAAGTGGACATTCAACTTGAGGCCCAATCCAAATAACATTTTGAATCATTTTTGGTAGAGTCCAAAAAATCAATTTCCTGATGAAAAACAATGACCCCGGACGAGTCGAACGTTGAAAAAATGGTCAATATTGATGAAATTTTAACATTTAATCTTTTGACTTTAAATGACGGTTGGATGTGAATTCTTACTTTTTCAACGAAAATAAGTGTGTTTAAAGTCATTTCTGTGCCTGAAATTGGTCAAAACTGAAAAATTTGAGTAAGCAAAACTCTGAAAAATTGGCAATTTTGGTCACTGTGAGGGTTTAAAAAGTGGTTATTCAACATGAGGCCCGATCCAAATGACATTTTGAATCATTTTTGGTAGAGTCCAAAAAATCAATTTTCTGATGAAAAACGATGACCCCGGACCAGTCGAACGTTGAAAAAATGGTCAATATTGATGAAATTTTAACATTTAATCTTTTGACTTTAAATTACGGTTGGATGTGAATTATTACTTTTTCAACTAAAATAAGTGTGTTTAAAGTCATTTCTGTGCCTGAAATTGGTCAAAATTGAAAATTTTGAGTAAGCAAAACTCTGAAAAATTGGCAATTTTGGTCACTGTGAGGGTTTAAAAAGTGGTTATTCAACATGAGGCCCGATCCAAATGACATTTTGAATCATTTTTGGTAGAATCCAAAAAATCAATTTTCTGATGAAAAACGATGACCCCGGACCAGTCGAATGTTGAAAAAATTGTCAATATTGATGAAATTTTAACATTTAATCTTTTGACTTTAAATTACGGTTGGATGTGAATTATTACTTTTTCAACTAAAATAAGTGTGTTTAAAGTCATTTCTGTGCCTGAAATTGGTCAAAATTGAAGATTTTGAGTAAGCAAAACTCTGTAAAAATGGCAATTTTGGTCACTGTGAGGGTTTAAAAAGTGGATATTCAACATGAGGCCCAATCCAAATGACATTTTGAATCATTTATGATAGAGTCCAAAAAATCAATTTTCTGATGAAAAACGATGACCCCGGACCAGTCGAACGTTGAAAACATGGTCAATATTGATGAAATTTTAACATTTAATCTTTTGACTTTAAATGAAGGTTGGATGTGAGTTATTACTTTTTCAGCTAAAATAAGTGTGTTTAAAGTCATTTCTGTGCCTGAAATTGGTCAAAATTGAAGATTTTGAGTAAGCAAAACTCTGTAAAAATGGCAATTTTGGTCACTGTGAGGGTTTAAAAAGTGGTTATTCAACATGAGGCCCGATCCAAATGACATTTTGAATCATTTTTGGTAGAATCCAAAAAATCAATTTTCTGATGAAAAACGATGACCCCGGACAAGTCGAACGTTGAAAAAATGGTCAATATTGATGAAATTTTAACATTTAATCTTTTGACTTTAAATTACGGTTGGATGTGAATTATTACTTTTTCAACTAAAATAAGTGTGTTTAAAGTCATTTCTGTGCCTGAAATTGGTCAAAATTGAAGATTTTGAGTAAGCAAAACTCTGTAAAAATGGCAATTTTGGTCACTGTGAGGGTTTAAAAAGTGGATATTCAACTTGAGGCCCAATCCAAATAACATTTTGAATCATTTTTGGTAGAGTCTAAAAAATCAATTTTCTGATGAAAAACGATGACCCCGGACCAGTCGAACGTTGAAAAAATGGTCAATATTGATGAAATTTTAACATTTAATCTTTTGACTTAAAATGACGGTTGGATGTGAATTATTACTTTTTCAACTAAAATAAGTGTGTTTAAAGTCATTTCTGTGCCTGAAATTGGTCAAAATTGAAGATTTTGAGTAAGCAAAACTCTGTAAAAATGGCAATTTTGGTCACTGTGAGGGTTTAAAAAGTGGTTATTCAACATGCGGCCCGATCCAAATGACATTTTGAATCATTTTTGGTAGAGTCCAAAAAATCAATTTTCTGATGAAAAACGATGACCCCGG
This sequence comes from Lissotriton vulgaris, assembly GCF_964263255.1. NCBI lineage: Eukaryota > Metazoa > Chordata > Amphibia > Caudata > Salamandridae > Lissotriton > Lissotriton vulgaris. The sequence continues at coordinate 52,191 of NW_028245652.1, forward strand.
ACCAGTCGAACGTTGAAAAAATGGTCAATATTGATGAAATTTTAACATTTAATCTTTTGACTTTAAATGACGGTTGGATGTGAATTATTACTTTTTCAACGAAAATAAGTGTGTTTAAAGTCATTTCTGTGCCTGAAATTGGTCAAAATTGAAAATTTTGAGTAAGCAAAACTCTGAAAAAATGGCAATTTTGGTCACTGTGAGGGTTTAAAAAGTGGTTATTCAACATAAGGCCCGATCCAAATGACATTTTGAATCATTTTTGATAGAGTCCAAAAAATCAATTTTCTGATAAAAAACGATGACCCCGGACCAGTCGAACGTTGAAAAAATTGTCAATATTGATGAAATTTTAACATTTAATCTTTTGACTTTAAATGAAGGTTGGATGTGAGTTATTACTTTTTCAACTAAAATAAGTGTGTTTAAAGTCATTTCTGTGCCTGAAATTGGTCAAAATTGAAGATTTTGAGTAAACAAAACTCTGTAAAAATGGCAATTTTGGTCACTGTGAGGGTTTAAAAAGTGGTTATTCAACATGAGGCCCGATCCAAATGACATTTTGAATCATTTTTGGTAGAATCCAAAAAATCAATTTTCTGATGAAAAACGATGACCCCGGACCAGTCGAATGTTGAAAAAATGGTCAATATTGATGAAATTTTAACATTTAATCTTTTGACTTTAAATGACGGTTGGATGTGAATTATTACTTTATCAACTAAAATAAGTGTGTTTAAAGTCATTTCTGTGCCTGAAATTGGTCAAAATTGAAGATTTTGAGTAAGCAAAACTCTGTAAAAATGGCAATTTTGGTCACTGTGAGGGTGTAAAAAGTGGTTATTCAACATGAGGCCCGATCCAAATGACATTTTGAATCATTTTTGGTAGAGTTCAAAAAATCAATTTTCTGATAAAAAACGATGACCCCGGACCAGTCGAACGTTGAAAAAATGGTCAATATTGATGAAATTTTAACATTTAATCTTTTGACTTTAAATTACGGTTGGATGTGAATTATTACTTTTTCAACTAAAATAAGTGTGTTTAAAGTCATTTCTGTGTCTGAAATTGGTCAAAATTGAAGATTTTGAGTAAGCAAAACTCTGTAAAAATGGCAATTTTGGTCACTGTGAGGGTTTAAAAAGTGGATATTCAACTTGAGGCCCAATCCAAATAACATTTTGAATCATTTTTGGTAGAGTCCAAAAAATCAATTTTCTGATGAAAAACAATGACCCCGGACCAGTCGAACGTTGAAAAAATGGTCAATATTGATGAAATTTTAACATTTAATCTTTTGACTTTAAATGACGGTTGGATGTGAATTATTACTTTTTCAACGAAAATAAGTGTGTTTAAAGTCATTTCTGTGCCTGAAATTGGTCAAAATTGAAAATTTTGAGTAAGCAAAACTCTGAAAAATTGGCAATTTTGGTCACTGTGAGGGTTTAAAAAGTGGTTATTCAACATGAGGCCCGATCCAAATGACATTTTGAATCATTTTTGGTAGAGTCCAAAAAATCTATTTTCTGATGAAAAACGATGACCCCGGACCAGTCGAACGTTGAAAAAATGGTCAATATTGATGAAATTTTAACATTTAATCTTTTGACTTTAAATTACGGTTGGATGTGAATTATTACTTTTTCAACTAAAATAAGTGTGTTTAAAGTCATTTCTGTGCCTGAAATTGGTCAAAATTGAAGATTTTGAGTAAGCAAAACTCTGTAAAAATGGCAATTTTGGTCACTGTGAGGGTTTAAAAAGTGGATATTCAACATGAGGCCCAATCCAAATGACATTTTGAATCATTTTTGATAGAGTCCAAAAAATCAATTTTCTGATGAAAAACGATGACCCCGGACCAGTCGAACGTTGAAAAAAAATGGTCAATATGGATGAAATTTTAACATTTAATCTTTTGACTTTAAATGAAGGTTGGATGTGAGTTATTACTTTTTCAACTAAAATAAATGTGTGTTTAAAGTCATTTCTGTGCCTGAAATTGGTAAAAATTGAAGATTTTGAGTAAGCACAACTCTGTAAAAATGGCAATTTTGGTCACTGTGAGGGTTTAAAAAGTCGTTATTCAACATGAGGCCCGATCCAAATGACATTTTGAATCATTTTTGGTAGAATCCAAAAAATCAATTTTCTGATGAAAAACGATGACCCCGGACCAGTCGAATGTTGAAAAAATTGTCAATATTGATGAAATTTTAACATTTAATCTTTTGACTTTAAATGACGGTTGGATGTGAATTATTACTTTTTCAACTAAAATAAGTGTGTTTAAAGTCATTTCTGTGCCTGAAATTGGTCAAAATTGAAAATTTTGAGTAAGCAAAACTCTGAAAAATTGGCAATTTTGGTCACTGTGAGGGTTTAAAAAGTGGTTATTCAACATGAGGCCCGATCCAAATGACATTTTGAATCATTTTTGGTAGAATCCAAAAAATCAATTTTCTAATGAAAAACGATGACCCCGGACCAGTCGAACGTTGAAAAAATGGTCAATATTGATGAAATTTTAACATTTAATCTTTTGACTTTAAATGAAGGTTGGATGTGAGTTATTACTTTTTCAACTAAAATAAGTGTGTTTAAAGTCATTTCTGTGCCTGAAATTGGTCAAAATTGAAGATTTTGAGTAAGCAAAACTCTGTAAAAATGGCAATTTTGGTCACTGTGAGGGTTTAAAAAGTGGTTATTCAACATGAGGCCCGATCCAAATGACATTTTGAATCATTTTTGGTAGAATCCAAAAAATCAATTTTCTGATGAAAAACGATGACCCCGGACAAGTCGAACGTTGAAAAAATGGTCAATATTGATGAAATTTTAACATTTAATCTTTTGACTTTAAATTACGGTTGGATGTGAATTATTACTTTTTCAACTAAAATAAGTGTGTTTAAAGTCATTTCTGTGCCTGAAATTGGTCAAAATTGAAGATTTTGAGTAAGCAAAACTCTGTAAAAATGGCAATTTTGGTCACTGTGAGGGTTTAAAAAGTGGATATTCAACTTGAGGCCCAATCCAAATAACATTTTGAATCATTTTTGGTAGAGTCTAAAAAATCAATTTTCTGATGAAAAACGATGACCCCGGACCAGTCGAACGTTGAAAAAATGGTCAATATTGATGAAATTTTAACATTTAATCTTTTGACTTAAAATGACGGTTGGATGTGAATTATTACTTTTTCAACTAAAATAAGTGTGTTTAAAGTCATTTCTGTGCCTGAAATTGGTCAAAATTGAAGATTTTGAGTAAGCAAAACTCTGTAAAAATGGCAATTTTGGTCACTGTGAGGGTTTAAAAAGTGGTTATTCAACATGAGGCCCGATCCAAATGACATTTTGAATCATTTTTGGTAGAGTCCAAAAAATCAATTTTCTGATGAAAAACGATGACCCCGGACCAGTCGAACGTTGAAAAAATGGTCAATATTGATGAAATTTTAACATTTAATCTTTTGACTTTAAATGACGGTTGGATGTGAATTATTACTTTTTCAACGAAAATAAGTGTGTTTAAAGTCATTTCTGTGCCTGAAATTGGTCAAAATTGAAGATTTTGAGTAAGCAAAACTCTGTAAAAATGGCAATTTTGGTCACTGTGAGGGTTTAAAAAGTGGATATTCAACATGAGGCCCAATCCAAATGACATTTTGAATCATTTTTGGTAGAGTCCAAAAAATCAATTTTCTGATGAAAAACGATGACCCCGGACCAGTCGAACGTTGAAAAAATGGTCAATATTGATGAAATTTTAACATTTAATCTTTTGACTTAAAATGACGGTTGGATGTGAATTATTACTTTTTCAAATAAAATGAGTGTGTTTAAAGTCATTTCTGTGCCTGAAATTGGTCAAAATTGAAGATTTTGAGTAAGCAAAACTCTGTAAAAATGGCAATTTTGGTCACTGTGAGGGTGTAAAAAGTGGTTATTCAACATGAGGCCCGATCCAAATGACATTTTGAATCATTTTTGATAGAGTCCAAAAAATCAATTTTCTGATAAAAAACGATGACCCCGGACCAGTCGAACGTTGAAAAAAGTGTCAATATTGATGAAATTTTAACATTTAATCTTTTGACTTTAAATGAAGGTTGGATGTGAGTTATTACTTTTTCAACTAAAATAAGTGTGTTTAAAGTCATTTCTGTGCCTGAAATTGGTCAAAATTGAAGATTTTGAGTAAGCAAAACTCTGTAAAAATGGCAATTTTGGTCACTGTGAGGGTTTAAAAAGTGGTTATTCAACATGAGGCCCGATCCAAATGACATTTTGAATCATTTTTGGTAGAATCCAAAAAATCAATTTTCTGATGAAAAACGATGACCCCGGACCAGTCGAATGTTGAAAAAATGGTCAATATTGATGAAATTTTAACATTTAATCTTTTGACTTTAAATGCCGGTTGGATGTGAATTATTACTTTATCAACTAAAATAAGTGTGTTTAAAGTCATTTCTGTGCCTGAAATTGGTCAAAATTGAAGATTTTGAGTAAGCAAAACTCTGTAAAAATGGCAATTTTGGTCACTGTGAGGGTGTAAAAAGTGGTTATTCAACATGAGGCCCGATCCAAATGACATTTTGAATCATTTTTGGTAGAGTTCAAAAAATCAATTTTCTGATAAAAAACGATGACCCCGGACCAGTCGAACGTTGAAAAAATGGTCAATATTGATGAAATTTTAACATTTAATCTTTTGACTTTAAATTACGGTTGGATGTGAATTATTACTTTTTCAACTAAAATAAGTGTGTTTAAAGTCATTTCTGTGTCTGAAATTGGTCAAAATTGAAGATTTTGAGTAAGCAAAACTCTGTAAAAATGGCAATTTTGGTCACTGTGAGGGTTTAAAAAGTGGACATTCAACTTGAGGCCCAATCCAAATAACATTTTGAATCATTTTTGGTAGAGTCCAAAAAATCAATTTCCTGATGAAAAACAATGACCCCGGACGAGTCGAACGTTGAAAAAATGGTCAATATTGATGAAATTTTAACATTTAATCTTTTGACTTTAAATGACGGTTGGATGTGAATTCTTACTTTTTCAACGAAAATAAGTGTGTTTAAAGTCATTTCTGTGCCTGAAATTGGTCAAAACTGAAAAATTTGAGTAAGCAAAACTCTGAAAAATTGGCAATTTTGGTCACTGTGAGGGTTTAAAAAGTGGTTATTCAACATGAGGCCCGATCCAAATGACATTTTGAATCATTTTTGGTAGAGTCCAAAAAATCAATTTTCTGATGAAAAACGATGACCCCGGACCAGTCGAACGTTGAAAAAATGGTCAATATTGATGAAATTTTAACATTTAATCTTTTGACTTTAAATTACGGTTGGATGTGAATTATTACTTTTTCAACTAAAATAAGTGTGTTTAAAGTCATTTCTGTGTCTGAAATTGGTCAAAATTGAAGATTTTGAGTAAGCAAAACTCTGTAAAAATGGCAATTTTGGTCACTGTGAGGGTTTAAAAAGTGGATATTCAACTTGAGGCCCAATCCAAATAACATTTTGAATCATTTTTGGTAGAGTCCAAAAAATCAATTTTCTGATGAAAAACAATGACCCCGGACCAGTCGAACGTTGAAAAAATGGTCAATATTGATGAAATTTTAACATTTAATCTTTTGACTTTAAATGACGGTTGGATGTGAATTATTACTTTTTCAACGAAAATAAGTGTGTTTAAAGTCATTTCTGTGCCTGAAATTGGTCAAAATTGAAAATTTTGAGTAAGCAAAACTCTGAAAAATTGGCAATTTTGGTCACTGTGAGGGTTTAAAAAGTGGTTATTCAACATGAGGCCCGATCCAAATGACATTTTGAATCATTTTTGGTAGAGTCCAAAAAATCTATTTTCTGATGAAAAACGATGACCCCGGACCAGTCGAACGTTGAAAAAATGGTCAATATTGATGAAATTTTAACATTTAATCTTTTGACTTTAAATTACGGTTGGATGTGAATTATTACTTTTTCAACTAAAATAAGTGTGTTTAAAGTCATTTCTGTGCCTGAAATTGGTCAAAATTGAAGATTTTGAGTAAGCAAAACTCTGTAAAAATGGCAGTTTTGGTCACTGTGAGGGTTTAAAAAGTGGATATTCAACATGAGGCCCAATCCAAATGACATTTTGAATCATTTTTGATAGAGTCCAAAAAATCAATTTTCTGATGAAAAACGATGACCCCGGACCAGTCGAACGTTGAAAAAAAATGGTCAATATGGATGAAATTTTAACATTTAATCTTTTGACTTTAAATGAAGGTTGGATGTGAGTTATTACTTTTTCAACTAAAATAAATGTGTGTTTAAAGTCATTTCTGTGCCTGAAATTGGTAAAAATTGAAGATTTTGAGTAAGCACAACTCTGTAAAAATGGCAATTTTGGTCACTGTGAGGGTTTAAAAAGTCGTTATTCAACATGAGGCCCGATCCAAATGACATTTTGAATCATTTTTGGTAGAATCCAAAAAATCAATTTTCTGATGAAAAACGATGACCCCGGACCAGTCGAATGTTGAAAAAATTGTCAATATTGATGAAATTTTAACATTTAATCTTTTGACTTTAAATGACGGTTGGATGTGAATTATTACTTTTTCAACTAAAATAAGTGTGTTTAAAGTCATTTCTGTGCCTGAAATTGGTCAAAATTGAAAATTTTGAGTAAGCAAAACTCTGAAAAATTGGCAATTTTGGTCACTGTGAGGGTTTAAAAAGTGGTTATTCAACATGAGGCCCGATCCAAATGACATTTTGAATCATTTTTGGTAGAATCCAAAAAATCAATTTTCTAATGAAAAACGATGACCCCGGACCAGTCGAACGTTGAAAAAATGGTCAATATTGATGAAATTTTAACATTTAATCTTTTGACTTTAAATGAAGGTTGGATGTGAGTTATTACTTTTTCAACTAAAATAAGTGTGTTTAAAGTCATTTCTGTGCCTGAAATTGGTCAAAATTGAAGATTTTGAGTAAGCAAAACTCTGTAAAAATGGCAATTTTGGTCACTGTGAGGGTTTAAAAAGTGGTTATTCAACATGAGGCCCGATCCAAATGACATTTTGAATCATTTTTGGTAGAATCCAAAAAATCAATTTTCTGATGAAAAACGATGACCCCGGACAAGTCGAACGTTGAAAAAATGGTCAATATTGATGAAATTTTAACATTTAATCTTTTGACTTTAAATTACGGTTGGATGTGAATTATTACTTTTTCAACTAAAATAAGTGTGTTTAAAGTCATTTCTGTGCCTGAAATTGGTCAAAATTGAAGATTTTGAGTAAGCAAAACTCTGTAAAAATGGCAATTTTGGTCACTGTGAGGGTTTAAAAAGTGGATATTCAACTTGAGGCCCAATCCAAATAACATTTTGAATCATTTTTGGTAGAGTCTAAAAAATCAATTTTCTGATGAAAAACGATGACCCCGGACCAGTCGAACGTTGAAAAAATGGTCAATATTGATGAAATTTTAACATTTAATCTTTTGACTTAAAATGACGGTTGGATGTGAATTATTACTTTTTCAACTAAAATAAGTGTGTTTAAAGTCATTTCTGTGCCTGAAATTGGTCAAAATTGAAGATTTTGAGTAAGCAAAACTCTGTAAAAATGGCAATTTTGGTCACTGTGAGGGTTTAAAAAGTGGTTATTCAACATGAGGCCCGATCCAAATGACATTTTGAATCATTTTTGGTAGAGTCCAAAAAATCAATTTTCTGATGAAAAACGATGACCCCGGACCAGTCGAACGTTGAAAAAATGGTCAATATTGATGAAATTTTAACATTTAATCTTTTGACTTTAAATGACGGTTGGATGTGAATTATTACTTTTTCAACGAAAATAAGTGTGTTTAAAGTCATTTCTGTGCCTGAAATTGGTCAAAATTGAAGATTTTGAGTAAGCAAAACTCTGTAAAAATGGCAATTTTGGTCACTGTGAGGGTTTAAAAAGTGGATATTCAACATGAGGCCCAATCCAAATGACATTTTGAATCATTTTTGGTAGAGTCCAAAAAATCAATTTTCTGATGAAAAACGATGACCCCGGACCAGTCGAACGTTGAAAAAATGGTCAATATTGATGAAATTTTAACATTTAATCTTTTGACTTAAAATGACGGTTGGATGTGAATTATTACTTTTTCAAATAAAATGAGTGTGTTTAAAGTCATTTCTGTGCCTGAAATTGGTCAAAATTGAAGATTTTGAGTAAGCAAAACTCTGTAAAAATGGCAATTTTGGTCACTGTGAGGGTGTAAAAAGTGGTTATTCAACATGAGGCCCGATCCAAATGACATTTTGAATCATTTTTGATAGAGTCCAAAAAATCAATTTTCTGATAAAAAACGATGACCCCGGACCAGTCGAACGTTGAAAAAAGTGTCAATATTGATGAAATTTTAACATTTAATCTTTTGACTTTAAATGAAGGTTGGATGTGAGTTATTACTTTTTCAACTAAAATAAGTGTGTTTAAAGTCATTTCTGTGCCTGAAATTGGTCAAAATTGAAGATTTTGAGTAAGCAAAACTCTGTAAAAATGGCAATTTTGGTCACTGTGAGGGTTTAAAAAGTGGTTATTCAACATGAGGCCCGATCCAAATGACATTTTGAATCATTTTTGGTAGAATCCAAAAAATCAATTTTCTGATGAAAAACGATGACCCCGGACCAGTCGAATGTTGAAAAAATGGTCAATATTGATGAAATTTTAACATTTAATCTTTTGACTTTAAATGCCGGTTGGATGTGAATTATTACTTTATCAACTAAAATAAGTGTGTTTAAAGTCATTTCTGTGCCTGAAATTGGTCAAAATTGAAGATTTTGAGTAAGCAAAACTCTGTAAAAATGGCAATTTTGGTCACTGTGAGGGTGTAAAAAGTGGTTATTCAACATGAGGCCCGATCCAAATGACATTTTGAATCATTTTTGGTAGAGTTCAAAAAATCAATTTTCTGATAAAAAACGATGACCCCGGACCAGTCGAACGTTGAAAAAATGGTCAATATTGATGAAATTTTAACATTTAATCTTTTGACTTTAAATTACGGTTGGATGTGAATTATTACTTTTTCAACTAAAATAAGTGTGTTTAAAGTCATTTCTGTGTCTGAAATTGGTCAAAATTGAAGATTTTGAGTAAGCAAAACTCTGTAAAAATGGCAATTTTGGTCACTGTGAGGGTTTAAAAAGTGGACATTCAACTTGAGGCCCAATCCAAATAACATTTTGAATCATTTTTGGTAGAGTCCAAAAAATCAATTTCCTGATGAAAAACAATGACCCCGGACGAGTCGAACGTTGAAAAAATGGTCAATATTGATGAAATTTTAACATTTAATCTTTTGACTTTAAATGACGGTTGGATGTGAATTCTTACTTTTTCAACGAAAATAAGTGTGTTTAAAGTCATTTCTGTGCCTGAAATTGGTCAAAACTGAAAAATTTGAGTAAGCAAAACTCTGAAAAATTGGCAATTTTGGTCACTGTGAGGGTTTAAAAAGTGGTTATTCAACATGAGGCCCGATCCAAATGACATTTTGAATCATTTTTGGTAGAGTCCAAAAAATCAATTTTCTGATGAAAAACGATGACCCCGGACCAGTCGAACGTTGAAAAAATGGTCAATATTGATGAAATTTTAACATTTAATCTTTTGACTTTAAATTACGGTTGGATGTGAATTATTACTTTTTCAACTAAAATAAGTGTGTTTAAAGTCATTTCTGTGCCTGAAATTGGTCAAAATTGAAAATTTTGAGTAAGCAAAACTCTGAAAAATTGGCAATTTTGGTCACTGTGAGGGTTTAAAAAGTGGTTATTCAACATGAGGCCCGATCCAAATGACATTTTGAATCATTTTTGGTAGAATCCAAAAAATCAATTTTCTGATGAAAAACGATGACCCCGGACCAGTCGAATGTTGAAAAAATTGTCAATATTGATGAAATTTTAACATTTAATCTTTTGACTTTAAATTACGGTTGGATGTGAATTATTTCTTTTTCAACTAAAATAAGTGTGTTTAAAGTCATTTCTGTGCCTGAAATTGGTCAAAATTGAAGATTTTGAGTAAGCAAAACTCTGTAAAAATGGCAATTTTGGTCACTGTGAGGGTTTAAAAAGTGGATATTCAACATGAGGCCCAATCCAAATGACATTTTGAATCATTTATGATAGAGTCCAAAAAATCAATTTTCTGATGAAAAACGATGACCCCGGACCAGTCGAACGTTGAAAACATGGTTAATATTGATGAAATTTTAACATTTAATCTTTTGACTTTAAATGAAGGTTGGATGTGAGTTATTACTTTTTCAGCTAAAATAAGTGTGTTTAAAGTCATTTCTGTGCCTGAAATTGGTCAAAATTGAAGATTTTGAGTAAGCAAAACTCTGTAAAAATGGCAATTTTGGTCACTGTGAGGGTTTAAAAAGTGGTTATTCAACATGAGGCCCGATCCAAATGACATTTTGAATCATTTTTGGTAGAATCCAAAAAATCAATTTTCTGATGAAAAACGATGACCCTGGACAAGTCGAACGTTGAAAAAATGGTCAATATTGATGAAATTTTAACATTTAATCTTTTGACTTTAAATTACGGTTGGATGTGAATTATTACTTTTTCAACTAAAATAAGTGTGTTTAAAGTCATTTCTGTGCCTGAAATTGGTCAAAATTGAAGATTTTGAGTAAGCAAAACTCTGTAAAAATGGCAATTTTGGTCACTGTGAGGGTTTAAAAAGTGGATATTCAACTTGAGGCCCAATCCAAATAACATTTTGAATCATTTTTGGTAGAGTCTAAAAAATCAATTTTCTGATGAAAAACGATGACCCCGGACCAGTCGAACGTTGAAAAAATGGTCAATATTGATGAAATTTTAACATTTAATCTTTTGACTTAAAATGACGGTTGGATGTGAATTATTACTTTTTCAACTAAAATAAGTGTGTTTAAAGTCATTTCTGTGCCTGAAATTGGTCAAAATTGAAGATTTTGAGTAAGCAAAACTCTGTAAAAATGGCAATTTTGGTCACTGTGAGGGTTTAAAAAGTGGTTATTCAACATGAGGCCCGATCCAAATGACATTTTGAATCATTTTTGGTAGAGTCCAAAAAATCAATTTTCTGATGAAAAACGATGACCCCGGACCAGTCGAACGTTGAAAAAATGGTCAATATTGATGAAATTTTAACATTTAATCTTTTGACTTTAAATGACGGTTGGATGTGAATTATTACTTTTTCAACGAAAATAAGTGTGTTTAAAGTCATTTCTGTGCCTGAAATTGGTCAAAATTGAAAATTTTGAGTAAGCAAAACTCTGAAAAAATGGCAATTTTGGTCACTGTGAGGGTTTAAAAAGTGGTTATTCAACATGAGGCCCGATCCAAATGACATTTTGAATCATTTTTGATAGAGTCCAAAAAATCAATTTTCTGATAAAAAACGATGACCCCGGACCAGTCGAACGTTGAAAAAATTGTCAATATTGATGAAATTTTAACATTTAATCTTTTGACTTTAAATGAAGGTTGGATGTGAGTTATTACTTTTTCAACTAAAATAAGTGTGTTTAAAGTCATTTCTGTGCCTGAAATTGGTCAAAATTGAAGATTTTGAGTAAACAAAACTCTGTAAAAATGGCAATTTTGGTCACTGTGAGGGTTTAAAAAGTGGTTATTCAACATGAGGCCCGATCCAAATGACATTTTGAATCATTTTTGGTAGAATCCAAAAAATCAATTTTCTGATGAAAAACGATGACCCCGGACCAGTCGAATGTTGAAAAAATGGTCAATATTGATGAAATTTTAACATTTAATCTTTTGACTTTAAATGACGGTTGGATGTGAATTATTACTTTATCAACTAAAATAAGTGTGTTTAAAGTCATTTCTGTGCCTGAAATTGGTCAAAATTGAAGATTTTGAGTAAGCAAAACTCTGTAAAAATGGCAATTTTGGTCACTGTGAGGGTGTAAAAAGTGGTTATTCAACATGAGGCCCGATCCAAATGACATTTTGAATCATTTTTGGTAGAGTTCAAAAAATCAATTTTCTGATAAAAAACGATGACCCCGGACCAGTCGAACGTTGAAAAAATGGTCAATATTGATGAAATTTTAACATTTAATCTTTTGACTTTAAATTACGGTTGGATGTGAATTATTACTTTTTCAACTAAAATAAGTGTGTTTAAAGTCATTTCTGTGTCTGAAATTGGTCAAAATTGAAGATTTTGAGTAAGCAAAACTCTGTAAAAATGGCAATTTTGGTCACTGTGAGGGTTTAAAAAGTGGATATTCAACTTGAGGCCCAATCCAAATAACATTTTGAATCATTTTTGGTAGAGTCCAAAAAATCAATTTTCTGATGAAAAACAATGACCCCGGACCAGTCGAACGTTGAAAAAATGGTCAATATTGATGAAATTTTAACATTTAATCTTTTGACTTTAAATGACGGTTGGATGTGAATTATTACTTTTTCAACGAAAATAAGTGTGTTTAAAGTCATTTCTGTGCCTGAAATTGGTCAAAATTGAAAATTTTGAGTAAGCAAAACTCTGAAAAATTGGCAATTTTGGTCACTGTGAGGGTTTAAAAAGTGGTTATTCAACATGAGGCCCGATCCAAATGACATTTTGAATCATTTTTGGAAGAGTCCAAAAAATCTATTTTCTGATGAAAAACGATGACCCCGGACCAGTCGAACGTTGAAAAAATGGTCAATATTGATGAAATTTTAACATTTAATCTTTTGACTTTAAATTACGGTTGGATGTGAATTATTACTTTTTCAACTAAAATAAGTGTGTTTAAAGTCATTTCTGTGCCTGAAATTGGTCAAAATTGAAGATTTTGAGTAAGCAAAACTCTGTAAAAATGGCAATTTTGGTCACTGTGAGGGTTTAAAAAGTGGATATTCAACATGAGGCCCAATCCAAATGACATTTTGAATCATTTTTGATAGAGTCCAAAAAATCAATTTTCTGATGAAAAACGATGACCCCGGACCAGTCGAACGTTGAAAAAAAATGGTCAATATGGATGAAATTTTAACATTTAATCTTTTGACTTTAAATGAAGGTTGGATGTGAGTTATTACTTTTTCAACTAAAATAAATGTGTGTTTAAAGTCATTTCTGTGCCTGAAATTGGTAAAAATTGAAGATTTTGAGTAAGCACAACTCTGTAAAAATGGCAATTTTGGTCACTGTGAGGGTTTAAAAAGTCGTTATTCAACATGAGGCCCGATCCAAATGACATTTTGAATCATTTTTGGTAGAATCCAAAAAATCAATTTTCTGATGAAAAACGATGACCCCGGACCAGTCGAATGTTGAAAAAATTGTCAATATTGATGAAATTTTAACATTTAATCTTTTGACTTTAAATGACGGTTGGATGTGAATTATTACTTTTTAAACTAAAATAAGTGTGTTTAAAGTCATTTCTGTGCCTGAAATTGGTCAAAATTGAAAATTTTGAGTAAGCAAAACTCTGAAAAATTGGCAATTTTGGTCACTGTGAGGGTTTAAAAAGTGGTTATTCAACATGAGGCCCGATCCAAATGACATTTTGAATCATTTTTGGTAGAATCCAAAAAATCAATTTTCTAATGAAAAACGATGACCCCGGACCAGTCGAACGTTGAAAAAATGGTCAATATTGATGAAATTTTAACATTTAATCTTTTGACTTTAAATGAAGGTTGGATGTGAGTTATTACTTTTTCAACTAAAATAAGTGTGTTTAAAGTCATTTCTGTGCCTGAAATTGGTCAAAATTGAAGATTTTGAGTAAGCAAAACTCTGTAAAAATGGCAATTTTGGTCACTGTGAGGGTTTAAAAAGTGGTTATTCAACATGAGGCCCGATCCAAATGACATTTTGAATCATTTTTGGTAGAATCCAAAAAATCAATTTTCTGATGAAAAACGATGACCCCGGACAAGTCGAACGTTGAAAAAATGGTCAATATTGATGAAATTTTAACATTTAATCTTTTGACTTTAAATTACGGTTGGATGTGAATTATTACTTTTTCAACTAAAATAAGTGTGTTTAAAGTCATTTCTGTGCCTGAAATTGGTCAAAATTGAAGATTTTGAGTAAGCAAAACTCTGTAAAAATGGCAATTTTGGTCACTGTGAGGGTTTAAAAAGTGGATATTCAACTTGAGGCCCAATCCAAATAACATTTTGAATCATTTTTGGTAGAGTCTAAAAAATCAATTTTCTGATGAAAAACGATGACCCCGGACCAGTCGAACGTTGAAAAAATGGTCAATATTGATGAAATTTTAACATTTAATCTTTTGACTTAAAATGACGGTTGGATGTGAATTATTACTTTTTCAACTAAAATAAGTGTGTTTAAAGTCATTTCTGTGCCTGAAATTGGTCAAAATTGAAGATTTTGAGTAAGCAAAACTCTGTAAAAATGGCAATTTTGGTCACTGTGAGGGTTTAAAAAGTGGTTATTCAACATGAGGCCCGATCCAAATGACATTTTGAATCATTTTTGGTAGAGTCCAAAAAATCAATTTTCTGATGAAAAACGATGACCCCGGACCAGTCGAACGTTGAAAAAATGGTCAATATTGATGAAATTTTAACATTTAATCTTTTGACTTTAAATGACGGTTGGATGTGAATTATTACTTTTTCAACGAAAATAAGTGTGTTTAAAGTCATTTCTGTGCCTGAAATTGGTCAAAATTGAAGATTTTGAGTAAGCAAAACTCTGTAAAAATGGCAATTTTGGTCACTGTGAGGGTTTAAAAAGTGGATATTCAACATGAGGCCCAATCCAAATGACATTTTGAATCATTTTTGGTAGAGTCCAAAAAATCAATTTTCTGATGAAAAACGATGACCCCGGACCAGTCGAACGTTGAAAAAATGGTCAATATTGATGAAATTTTAACATTTAATCTTTTGACTTAAAATGACGGTTGGATGTGAATTATTACTTTTTCAAATAAAATGAGTGTGTTTAAAGTCATTTCTGTGCCTGAAATTGGTCAAAATTGAAGATTTTGAGTAAGCAAAACTCTGTAAAAATGGCAATTTTGGTCACTGTGAGGGTGTAAAAAGTGGTTATTCAACATGAGGCCCGATCCAAATGACATTTTGAATCATTTTTGATAGAGTCCAAAAAATCAATTTTCTGATAAAAAACGATGACCCCGGACCAGTCGAACGTTGAAAAAAGTGTCAATATTGATGAAATTTTAACATTTAATCTTTTGACTTTAAATGAAGGTTGGATGTGAGTTATTACTTTTTCAACTAAAATAAGTGTGTTTAAAGTCATTTCTGTGCCTGAAATTGGT
Organism: Lissotriton vulgaris; assembly: GCF_964263255.1. NCBI lineage: Eukaryota > Metazoa > Chordata > Amphibia > Caudata > Salamandridae > Lissotriton > Lissotriton vulgaris. The sequence goes on from NW_028245652.1 coordinate 67,585, forward strand.
CAAAATTGAAGATTTTGAGTAAGCAAAACTCTGTAAAAATGGCAATTTTGGTCACTGTGAGGGTTTAAAAAGTGGTTATTCAACATGAGGCCCGATCCAAATGACATTTTGAATCATTTTTGGTAGAATCCAAAAAATCAATTTTCTGATGAAAAACGATGACCCCGGACAAGTCGAACGTTGAAAAAATGGTCAATATTGATGAAATTTTAACATTTAATCTTTTGACTTTAAATTACGGTTGGATGTGAATTATTACTTTTTCAACTAAAATAAGTGTGTTTAAAGTCATTTCTGTGCCTGAAATTGGTCAAAATTGAAGATTTTGAGTAAGCAAAACTCTGTAAAAATGGCAATTTTGGTCACTGTGAGGGTTTAAAAAGTGGATATTCAACTTGAGGCCCAATCCAAATAACATTTTGAATCATTTTTGGTAGAGTCTAAAAAATCAATTTTCTGATGAAAAACGATGACCCCGGACCAGTCGAACGTTGAAAAAATGGTCAATATTGATGAAATTTTAACATTTAATCTTTTGACTTAAAATGACGGTTGGATGTGAATTATTACTTTTTCAACTAAAATAAGTGTGTTTAAAGTCATTTCTGTGCCTGAAATTGGTCAAAATTGAAGATTTTGAGTAAGCAAAACTCTGTAAAAATGGCAATTTTGGTCACTGTGAGGGTTTAAAAAGTGGTTATTCAACATGAGGCCCGATCCAAATGACATTTTGAATCATTTTTGGTAGAGTCCAAAAAATCAATTTTCTGATGAAAAACGATGACCCCGGACCAGTCGAACGTTGAAAAAATGGTCAATATTGATGAAATTTTAACATTTAATCTTTTGACTTTAAATGACGGTTGGATGTGAATTATTACTTTTTCAACGAAAATAAGTGTGTTTAAAGTCATTTCTGTGCCTGAAATTGGTCAAAATTGAAGATTTTGAGTAAGCAAAACTCTGTAAAAATGGCAATTTTGGTCACTGTGAGGGTTTAAAAAGTGGATATTCAACATGAGGCCCAATCCAAATGACATTTTGAATCATTTTTGGTAGAGTCCAAAAAATCAATTTTCTGATGAAAAACGATGACCCCGGACCAGTCGAACGTTGAAAAAATGGTCAATATTGATGAAATTTTAACATTTAATCTTTTGACTTAAAATGACGGTTGGATGTGAATTATTACTTTTTCAAATAAAATGAGTGTGTTTAAAGTCATTTCTGTGCCTGAAATTGGTCAAAATTGAAGATTTTGAGTAAGCAAAACTCTGTAAAAATGGCAATTTTGGTCACTGTGAGGGTGTAAAAAGTGGTTATTCAACATGAGGCCCGATCCAAATGACATTTTGAATCATTTTTGATAGAGTCCAAAAAATCAATTTTCTGATAAAAAACGATGACCCCGGACCAGTCGAACGTTGAAAAAAGTGTCAATATTGATGAAATTTTAACATTTAATCTTTTGACTTTAAATGAAGGTTGGATGTGAGTTATTACTTTTTCAACTAAAATAAGTGTGTTTAAAGTCATTTCTGTGCCTGAAATTGGTCAAAATTGAAGATTTTGAGTAAGCAAAACTCTGTAAAAATGGCAATTTTGGTCACTGTGAGGGTTTAAAAAGTGGTTATTCAACATGAGGCCCGATCCAAATGACATTTTGAATCATTTTTGGTAGAATCCAAAAAATCAATTTTCTGATGAAAAACGATGACCCCGGACCAGTCGAATGTTGAAAAAATGGTCAATATTGATGAAATTTTAACATTTAATCTTTTGACTTTAAATGCCGGTTGGATGTGAATTATTACTTTATCAACTAAAATAAGTGTGTTTAAAGTCATTTCTGTGCCTGAAATTGGTCAAATTGAAGATTTTGAGTAAGCAAAACTCTGTAAAAATGGCAATTTTGGTCACTGTGAGGGTGTAAAAAGTGGTTATTCAACATGAGGCCCGATCCAAATGACATTTTGAATCATTTTTGGTAGAGTTCAAAAAATCAATTTTCTGATAAAAAACGATGACCCCGGACCAGTCGAACGTTGAAAAAATGGTCAATATTGATGAAATTTTAACATTTAATCTTTTGACTTAAAATGACGGTTGGATGTGAATTATTACTTTTTCAAATAAAATGAGTGTGTTTAAAGTCATTTCTGTGCCTGAAATTGGTCAAAATTGAAGATTTTGAGTAAGCAAAACTCTGTAAAAATGGCAATTTTGGTCACTGTGAGGGTGTAAAAAGTGGTTATTCAACATGAGGCCCGATCCAAATGACATTTTGAATCATTTTTGATAGAGTCCAAAAAATCAATTTTCTGATAAAAAACGATGACCCCGGACCAGTCGAACGTTGAAAAAAGTGTCAATATTGATGAAATTTTAACATTTAATCTTTTGACTTTAAATGAAGGTTGGATGTGAGTTATTACTTTTTCAACTAAAATAAGTGTGTTTAAAGTCATTTCTGTGCCTGAAATTGGTCAAAATTGAAGATTTTGAGTAAGCAAAACTCTGTAAAAATGGCAATTTTGGTCACTGTGAGGGTTTAAAAAGTGGTTATTCAACATGAGGCCCGATCCAAATGACATTTTGAATCATTTTTGGTAGAATCCTAAAAAAAATTTCTGATGAAAAACGATGACCCCGGACCAGTCGAATGTTGAAAAAATGGTCAATATTGATGAAATTTTAACATTTAATCTTTTGACTTTAAATGCCGGTTGGATGTGAATTATTACTTTATCAACTAAAATAAGTGTGTTTAAAGTCATTTCTGTGCCTGAAATTGGTCAAAATTGAAGATTTTGAGTAAGCAAAACTCTGTAAAAATGGCAATTTTGGTCACTGTGAGGGTGTAAAAAGTGGTTATTCAACATGAGGCCCGATCCAAATGACATTTTGAATCTTTTTTGGTAGAGTTCAAAAAATCAATTTTCTGATAAAAAACGATGACCCCGGACCAGTCGAACGTTGAAAAAATGGTCAATATTGATGAAATTTTAACATTTAATCTTTTGACTTAAAATGACGGTTGGATGTGAAATATTACTTTTTCAACTAAAATAAGTGTGTTTAAAGTCATTTCTGTGCCTGAAATTGGTCAAAATTGAAGATTTTGAGTAAGCAAAACTCTGTAAAAATGGCAATTTTGGTCACTGTGAGGGTTTAAAAAGTGGATATTCAACATGAGGCCCAATCCAAATGACATTTTGAATCATTTTTGATAGAGTCCAAAAAATCAATTTTCTGATGAAAAACGATGACCCCGGACCAGTCGAACGTTGAAAAAAAATGGTCAATATGGATGAAATTTTAACATTTAATCTTTTGACTTTAAATGAAGGTTGGATGTGAGTTATTACTTTTTCAACTAAAATAAGTGTGTTTAAAGTCATTTCTGTGCCTGAAATTGGTAAAAATTGAAGATTTTGAGTAAGCAAAACTCTGTAAAAATGGCAATTTTGGTCACTGTGAGGGTTTAAAAAGTGGTTATTCAACATGAGGCCCGATCCAAATGACATTTTGAATCATTTTTGGTAGAATCCAAAAAATCAATTTTCTGATGAAAAACGATGACCCCGGACAAGTCGAACGTTGAAAAAATGGTCAATATTGATGAAATTTTAACATTTAATCTTTTGACTTTAAATTACGGTTGGATGTGAATTATTACTTTTTCAACTAAAATAAGTGTGTTTAAAGTCATTTCTGTGCCTGAAATTGGTCAAAATTGAAGATTTTGAGTAAGCAAAACTCTGTAAAAATGGCAATTTTGGTCACTGTGAGGGTTTAAAAAGTGGATATTCAACTTGAGGCCTAATCCAAATAACATTTTGAATCATTTTTGGTAGAGTCTAAAAAATCAATTTTCTGATGAAAAACGATGACCCCGGACCAGTCGAACGTTGAAAAAATGGTCAATATTGATGAAATTTTAACATTTAATCTTTTGACTTAAAATGACGGTTGGATGTGAATTATTACTTTTTCAACTAAAATAAGTGTGTTTAAAGTCATTTCTGTGCCTGAAATTGGTCAAAATTGAAGATTTTGAGTAAGCAAAACTCTGTAAAAATGGCAATTTTGGTCACTGTGAGGGTTTAAAAAGTGGTTATTCAACATGAGGCCCGATCCAAATGACATTTTGAATCATTTTTGGTAGAATCCAAAAAATCAATTTTCTGATGAAAAACGATGACCCCGGACCAGTCGAATGTTGAAAAAATGGTCAATATTGATGAAATTTTAACATTTAATCTTTTGACTTTAAATGACGGTTGGATGTGAATTATTACTTTATCAACTAAAATAAGTGTGTTTAAAGTCATTTCTGTGCCTGAAATTGGTCAAAATTGAAGATTTTGAGTAAGCAAAACTCTGTAAAAATGGCAATTTTGGTCACTGTGAGGGTGTAAAAAGTGGTTATTCAACATGAGGCCCGATCCAAATGACATTTTGAATCATTTTTGGTAGAGTTCAAAAAATCAATTTTCTGATAAAAAACGATGACCCCGGACCAGTCGAACGTTGAAAAAATGGTCAATATTGATGAAATTTTAACATTTAATCTTTTGACTTTAAATCACGGTTGGATGTGAATTATTACCTTTTCAACTAAAATAAGTGTGTTTAAAGTCATTTCTGTGTCTGAAATTGGTCAAAATTGAAGATTTTGAGTAAGCAAAACTCTGTAAAAATGGCAATTTTGGTCACTGTGAGGGTTTAAAAAGTGGACATTCAACTTGAGGCCCAATCCAAATAACATTTTGAATCATTTTTGGTAGAGTCCAAAAAATCAATTTCCTGATGAAAAACAATGACCCCGGACGAGTCGAACGTTGAAAAAATGGTCAATATTGATGAAATTTTAACATTTAATCTTTTGACTTTAAATGAAGGTTGGATGTGAGTTATTACTTTTTCAACTAAAATAAGTGTGTTTAAAGTCATTTCTGTGCCTGAAATTGGTCAAAATTGAAGATTTTGAGTAAGCAAAACTCTGTAAAAATGGCAATTTTGGTCACTGTGAGGGTTTAAAAAGTGGTTATTCAACATGAGGCCCGATCCAAATGACATTTTGAATCATTTTTGGTAGAATCCTAAAAAAAATTTCTGATGAAAAACGATGACCCCGGACCAGTCGAATGTTGAAAAAATGGTCAATATTGATGAAATTTTAACATTTAATCTTTTGACTTTAAATGCCGGTTGGATGTGAATTATTACTTTATCAACTAAAATAAGTGTGTTTAAAGTCATTTCTGTGCCTGAAATTGGTCAAAATTGAAGATTTTGAGTAAGCAAAACTCTGTAAAAATGGCAATTTTGGTCACTGTGAGGGTGTAAAAAGTGGTTATTCAACATGAGGCCCGATCCAAATGACATTTTGAATCTTTTTTGGTAGAGTTCAAAAAATCAATTTTCTGATAAAAAACGATGACCCCGGACCAGTCGAACGTTGAAAAAATGGTCAATATTGATGAAATTTTAACATTTAATCTTTTGACTTAAAATGACGGTTGGATGTGAAATATTACTTTTTCAACTAAAATAAGTGTGTTTAAAGTCATTTCTGTGCCTGAAATTGGTCAAAATTGAAGATTTTGAGTAAGCAAAACTCTGTAAAAATGGCAATTTTGGTCACTGTGAGGGTTTAAAAAGTGGATATTCAACATGAGGCCCAATCCAAATGACATTTTGAATCATTTTTGATAGAGTCCAAAAAATCAATTTTCTGATGAAAAACGATGACCCCGGACCAGTCGAACGTTGAAAAAAAATGGTCAATATGGATGAAATTTTAACATTTAATCTTTTGACTTTAAATGAAGGTTGGATGTGAGTTATTACTTTTTCAACTAAAATAAGTGTGTTTAAAGTCATTTCTGTGCCTGAAATTGGTAAAAATTGAAGATTTTGAGTAAGCAAAACTCTGTAAAAATGGCAATTTTGGTCACTGTGAGGGTTTAAAAAGTGGTTATTCAACATGAGGCCCGATCCAAATGACATTTTGAATCATTTTTGGTAGAATCCAAAAAATCAATTTTCTGATGAAAAACGATGACCCCGGACAAGTCGAACGTTGAAAAAATGGTCAATATTGATGAAATTTTAACATTTAATCTTTTGACTTTAAATTACGGTTGGATGTGAATTATTACTTTTTCAACTAAAATAAGTGTGTTTAAAGTCATTTCTGTGCCTGAAATTGGTCAAAATTGAAGATTTTGAGTAAGCAAAACTCTGTAAAAATGGCAATTTTGGTCACTGTGAGGGTTTAAAAAGTGGATATTCAACTTGAGGCCTAATCCAAATAACATTTTGAATCATTTTTGGTAGAGTCTAAAAAATCAATTTTCTGATGAAAAACGATGACCCCGGACCAGTCGAACGTTGAAAAAATGGTCAATATTGATGAAATTTTAACATTTAATCTTTTGACTTAAAATGACGGTTGGATGTGAATTATTACTTTTTCAACTAAAATAAGTGTGTTTAAAGTCATTTCTGTGCCTGAAATTGGTCAAAATTGAAGATTTTGAGTAAGCAAAACTCTGTAAAAATGGCAATTTTGGTCACTGTGAGGGTTTAAAAAGTGGTTATTCAACATGAGGCCCGATCCAAATGACATTTTGAATCATTTTTGGTAGAATCCAAAAAATCAATTTTCTGATGAAAAACGATGACCCCGGACCAGTCGAATGTTGAAAAAATGGTCAATATTGATGAAATTTTAACATTTAATCTTTTGACTTTAAATGACGGTTGGATGTGAATTATTACTTTATCAACTAAAATAAGTGTGTTTAAAGTCATTTCTGTGCCTGAAATTGGTCAAAATTGAAGATTTTGAGTAAGCAAAACTCTGTAAAAATGGCAATTTTGGTCACTGTGAGGGTGTAAAAAGTGGTTATTCAACATGAGGCCCGATCCAAATGACATTTTGAATCATTTTTGGTAGAGTTCAAAAAATCAATTTTCTGATAAAAAACGATGACCCCGGACCAGTCGAACGTTGAAAAAATGGTCAATATTGATGAAATTTTAACATTTAATCTTTTGACTTTAAATCACGGTTGGATGTGAATTATTACCTTTTCAACTAAAATAAGTGTGTTTAAAGTCATTTCTGTGTCTGAAATTGGTCAAAATTGAAGATTTTGAGTAAGCAAAACTCTGTAAAAATGGCAATTTTGGTCACTGTGAGGGTTTAAAAAGTGGACATTCAACTTGAGGCCCAATCCAAATAACATTTTGAATCATTTTTGGTAGAGTCCAAAAAATCAATTTCCTGATGAAAAACAATGACCCCGGACGAGTCGAACGTTGAAAAAATGGTCAATATTGATGAAATTTTAACATTTAATCTTTTGACTTTAAATGAAGGTTGGATGTGAGTTATTACTTTTTCAACTAAAATAAGTGTGTTTAAAGTCATTTCTGTGCCTGAAATTGGTCAAAATTGAAGATTTTGAGTAAGCAAAACTCTGTAAAAATGGCAATTTTGGTCACTGTGAGGGTTTAAAAAGTGGTTATTCAACATGAGGCCCGATCCAAATGACATTTTGAATCATTTTTGGTAGAATCCTAAAAAAAATTTCTGATGAAAAACGATGACCCCGGACCAGTCGAATGTTGAAAAAATGGTCAATATTGATGAAATTTTAACATTTAATCTTTTGACTTTAAATGCCGGTTGGATGTGAATTATTACTTTATCAACTAAAATAAGTGTGTTTAAAGTCATTTCTGTGCCTGAAATTGGTCAAAATTGAAGATTTTGAGTAAGCAAAACTCTGTAAAAATGGCAATTTTGGTCACTGTGAGGGTGTAAAAAGTGGTTATTCAACATGAGGCCCGATCCAAATGACATTTTGAATCTTTTTTGGTAGAGTTCAAAAAATCAATTTTCTGATAAAAAACGATGACCCCGGACCAGTCGAACGTTGAAAAAATGGTCAATATTGATGAAATTTTAACATTTAATCTTTTGACTTAAAATGACGGTTGGATGTGAAATATTACTTTTTCAACTAAAATAAGTGTGTTTAAAGTCATTTCTGTGCCTGAAATTGGTCAAAATTGAAGATTTTGAGTAAGCAAAACTCTGTAAAAATGGCAATTTTGGTCACTGTGAGGGTTTAAAAAGTGGATATTCAACATGAGGCCCAATCCAAATGACATTTTGAATCATTTTTGATAGAGTCCAAAAAATCAATTTTCTGATGAAAAACGATGACCCCGGACCAGTCGAACGTTGAAAAAAAATGGTCAATATGGATGAAATTTTAACATTTAATCTTTTGACTTTAAATGAAGGTTGGATGTGAGTTATTACTTTTTCAACTAAAATAAGTGTGTTTAAAGTCATTTCTGTGCCTGAAATTGGTAAAAATTGAAGATTTTGAGTAAGCAAAACTCTGTAAAAATGGCAATTTTGGTCACTGTGAGGGTTTAAAAAGTGGTTATTCAACATGAGGCCCGATCCAAATGACATTTTGAATCATTTTTGGTAGAATCCAAAAAATCAATTTTCTGATGAAAAACGATGACCCCGGACAAGTCGAACGTTGAAAAAATGGTCAATATTGATGAAATTTTAACATTTAATCTTTTGACTTTAAATTACGGTTGGATGTGAATTATTACTTTTTCAACTAAAATAAGTGTGTTTAAAGTCATTTCTGTGCCTGAAATTGGTCAAAATTGAAGATTTTGAGTAAGCAAAACTCTGTAAAAATGGCAATTTTGGTCACTGTGAGGGTTTAAAAAGTGGATATTCAACTTGAGGCCTAATCCAAATAACATTTTGAATCATTTTTGGTAGAGTCTAAAAAATCAATTTTCTGATGAAAAACGATGACCCCGGACCAGTCGAACGTTGAAAAAATGGTCAATATTGATGACATTTTAACATTTAATCTTTTGACTTAAAATGACGGTTGGATGTGAATTATTACTTTTTCAACTAAAATAAGTGTGTTTAAAGTCATTTCTGTGCCTGAAATTGGTCAAAATTGAAGATTTTGAGTAAGCAAAACTCTGTAAAAATGGCAATTTTGGTCACTGTGAGGGTTTAAAAAGTGGTTATTCAACATGAGGCCCGATCCAAATGACATTTTGAATCATTTTTGGTAGAGTCCAAAAAATCAATTTTCTGATGAAAAACGATGACCCCGGACCAGTCGAACGTTAAAAAAATGGTCAATATTGATGAAATTTTAACATTTAATCTTTTGACTTAAAATGACGGTTGGATGTGAATTATTACTTTTTCAACGAAAATAAGTGTGTTTAAAGTCATTTCTGTGCCTGAAATTGGTCAAAATTGAAGATTTTGAGTAAGCAAAACTCTGTAAAAATGGCAATTTTGGTCACTGTGAGGGTTTAAAAAGTGGTTATTCAACATGAGGCCCGATCCAAATGACATTTTGAATCATTTTTGGTAGAATCCAAAAAATCAATTTTCTGATGAAAAACGATGACCCCGGACCAGTCGAATGTTGAAAAAATGGTCAATATTGATGAAATTTTAACATTTAATCTTTTGACTTTAAATGACGGTTGGATGTGAATTATTACTTTATCAACTAAAATAAGTGTGTTTAAAGTCATTTCTGTGCCTGAAATTGGTCAAAATTGAAGATTTTGAGTAAGCAAAACTCTGTAAAAATGGCAATTTTGGTCACTGTGAGGGTGTAAAAAGTGGTTATTCAACATGAGGCCCGATCCAAATGACATTTTGAATCATTTTTGGTAGAGTTCAAAAAATCAATTTTCTGATAAAAAACGATGACCCCGGACCAGTCGAACGTTGAAAAAATGGTCAATATTGATGAAATTTTAACATTTAATCTTTTGACTTTAAATCACGGTTGGATGTGAATTATTACTTTTTCAACTAAAATAAGTGTGTTTAAAGTCATTTCTGTGTCTGAAATTGGTCAAAATTGAAGATTTTGAGTAAGCAAAACTCTGTAAAAATGGCAATTTTGGTCACTGTGAGGGTTTAAAAAGTGGACATTCAACTTGAGGCCCAATCCAAATAACATTTTGAATCATTTTTGGTAGAGTCCAAAAAATCAATTTCCTGATGAAAAACAATGACCCCGGACGAGTCGAACGTTGAAAAAATGGTCAATATTGATGAAATTTTAACATTTAATCTTTTGACTTTAAATGACGGTTGGATGTGAATTCTTACTTTTTCAACGAAAATAAGTGTGTTTAAAGTCATTTCTGTGCCTGAAATTGGTCAAAATTGAAAATTTTGAGTAAGCAAAACTCTGAAAAATTGGCAATTTTGGTCACTGTGAGGGTTTAAAAAGTGGTTATTCAACATGAGGCCCGATCCAAATGACATTTTGAATCATTTTTGGTAGAGTCCAAAAAATCAATTTTCTGATGAAAAACGATGACCCCGGACCAGTCGAACGTTGAAAAAATGGTCAATATTGATGAAATTTTAACATTTAATCTTTTGACTTTAAATTACGGTTGGATGTGAATTATTACTTTTTCAACTAAAATAAGTGTGTTTAAAGTCATTTCTGTGCCTGAAATTGGTCAAAATTGAAGATTTTGAGTAAGCAAAACTCTGTAAAAATGGCAATTTTGGTCACTGTGAGGGTTTAAAAAGTGGATATTCAACATGAGGCCCAATCCAAATGACATTTTGAATCATTTATGATAGAGTCCAAAAAATCAATTTTCTGATGAAAAACGATGACCCCGGACCAGTCGAACGTTGAAAACATGGTCAATATTGATGAAATTTTAACATTTAATCTTTTGACTTTAAATGAAGGTTGGATGTGAGTTATTACTTTTTCAGCTAAAATAAGTGTGTTTAAAGTCATTTCTGTGCCTGAAATTGGTCAAAATTGAAGATTTTGAGTAAGCAAAACTCTGTAAAAATGGCAATTTTGGTCACTGTGAGGGTTTAAAAAGTGGATATTCAACTTGAGGCCCAATCCAAATAACATTTTGAATCATTTTTGGTAGAGTCTAAAAAATCAATTTTCTGATGAAAAACGATGACCCCGGACCAGTCGAACGTTAAAAAAATGGTCAATATTGATGAAATTTTAACATTTAATCTTTTGACTTAAAATGACGGTTGGATGTGAATTATTACTTTTTCAACTAAAATAAGTGTGTTTAAAGTCATTTCTGTGCCTGAAATTGGTCAAAATTGAAGATTTTGAGTAAGCAAAACTCTGTAAAAATGGCAATTTTGGTCACTGTGAGGGTTTAAAAAGTGGTTATTCAACATGAGGCCCGATCCAAATGACATTTTGAATCATTTTTGGTAGAATCCAAAAAATCAATTTTCTGATGAAAAACGATGACCCCGGACCAGTCGAATGTTGAAAAAATGGTCAATATTGATGAAATTTTAACATTTAATCTTTTGACTTTAAATGACGGTTGGATGTGAATTATTACTTTATCAACTAAAATAAGTGTGTTTAAAGTCATTTCTGTGCCTGAAATTGGTCAAAATTGAAGATTTTGAGTAAGCAAAACTCTGTAAAAATGGCAATTTTGGTCACTGTGAGGGTGTAAAAAGTGGTTATTCAACATGAGGCCCGATCCAAATGACATTTTGAATCATTTTTGGTAGAGTTCAAAAAATCAATTTTCTGATAAAAAACGATGACCCCGGACCAGTCGAACGTTGAAAAAATGGTCAATATTGATGAAATTTTAACATTTAATCTTTTGACTTTAAATCACGGTTGGATGTGAATTATTACTTTTTCAACTAAAATAAGTGTGTTTAAAGTCATTTCTGTGTCTGAAATTGGTCAAAATTGAAGATTTTGAGTAAGCAAAACTCTGTAAAAATGGCAATTTTGGTCACTGTGAGGGTTTAAAAAGTGGACATTCAACTTGAGGCCCAATCCAAATAACATTTTGAATCATTTTTGGTAGAGTCCAAAAAATCAATTTCCTGATGAAAAACAATGACCCCGGACGAGTCGAACGTTGAAAAAATGGTCAATATTGATGAAATTTTAACATTTAATCTTTTGACTTTAAATGACGGTTGGATGTGAATTCTTACTTTTTCAACGAAAATAAGTGTGTTTAAAGTCATTTCTGTGCCTGAAATTGGTCAAAATTGAAAATTTTGAGTAAGCAAAACTCTGAAAAATTGGCAATTTTGGTCACTGTGAGGGTTTAAAAAGTGGTTATTCAACATGAGGCCCGATCCAAATGACATTTTGAATCATTTTTGGTAGAGTCCAAAAAATCAATTTTCTGATGAAAAACGATGACCCCGGACCAGTCGAACGTTGAAAAAATGGTCAATATTGATGAAATTTTAACATTTAATCTTTTGACTTTAAATTACGGTTGGATGTGAATTATTACTTTTTCAACTAAAATAAGTGTGTTTAAAGTCATTTCTGTGCCTGAAATTGGTCAAAATTGAAAATTTTGAGTAAGCAAAACTCTGAAAAATTGGCAATTTTGGTCACTGTGAGGGTTTAAAAAGTGGTTATTCAACATGAGGCCCGATCCAAATGACATTTTGAATCATTTTTGGTAGAATCCAAAAAATCAATTTTCTGATGAAAAACGATGACCCCGGACCAGTCGAATGTTGAAAAAATTGTCAATATTGATGAAATTTTAACATTTAATCTTTTGACTTTAAATTACGGTTGGATGTGAATTATTACTTTTTCAACTAAAATAAGTGTGTTTAAAGTCATTTCTGTGCCTGAAATTGGTCAAAATTGAAGATTTTGAGTAAGCAAAACTCTGTAAAAATGGCAATTTTGGTCACTGTGAGGGTTTAAAAAGTGGATATTCAACATGAGGCCCAATCCAAATGACATTTTGAATCATTTATGATAGAGTCCAAAAAATCAATTTTCTGATGAAAAACGATGACCCCGGACCAGTCGAACGTTGAAAACATGGTCAATATTGATGAAATTTTAACATTTAATCTTTTGACTTTAAATGAAGGTTGGATGTGAGTTATTACTTTTTCAGCTAAAATAAGTGTGTTTAAAGTCATTTCTGTGCCTGAAATTGGTCAAAATTGAAGATTTTGAGTAAGCAAAACTCTGTAAAAATGGCAATTTTGGTCACTGTGAGGGTTTAAAAAGTGGATATTCAACTTGAGGCCCAATCCAAATAACATTTTGAATCATTTTTGGTAGAGTCTAAAAAATCAATTTTCTGATGAAAAACGATGACCCCGGACCAGTCGAACGTTAAAAAAATGGTCAATATTGATGAAATTTTAACATTTAATCTTTTGACTTAAAATGACGGTTGGATGTGAATTATTACTTTTTCAACTAAAATAAGTGTGTTTAAAGTCATTTCTGTGCCTGAAATTGGTCAAAATTGAAGATTTTGAGTAAGCAAAACTCTGTAAAAATGGCAATTTTGGTCACTGTGAGGGTTTAAAAAGTGGTTATTCAACATGAGGCCCGATCCAAATGACATTTTGAATCATTTTTGGTAGAGTCCAAAAAATCAATTTTCTGATGAAAAACGATGACCCCGGACCAGTCGAACGTTGAAAAAATGGTCAATATTGATGAAATTTTAACATTTAATCTTTTGACTTTAAATTACGGTTGGATGTGAATTATTACTTTTTCAACTAAAATAAGTGTGTTTAAAGTCATTTCTGTGCCTGAAATTGGTCAAAATTGAAGATTTTGAGTAAGCAAAACTCTGTAAAAATGGCAATTTTGGTCACTGTGAGGGTTTAAAAAGTGGATATTCAACTTGAGGCCCAATCCAAATAACATTTTGAATCATTTTTGGTAGAGTCTAAAAAATCAATTTTCTGATGAAAAACGATGACCCCGGACCAGTCGAACGTTAAAAAAATGGTCAATATTGATGAAATTTTAACATTTAATCTTTTGACTTAAAATGACGGTTGGATGTGAATTATTACTTTTTCAACTAAAATAAGTGTGTTTAAAGTCATTTCTGTGCCTGAAATTGGTCAAAATTGAAGATTTTGAGTAAGCAAAACTCTGTAAAAATGGCAATTTTGGTCACTGTGAGGGTTTAAAAAGTGGTTATTCAACATGAGGCCCGATCCAAATGACATTTTGAATCATTTTTGGTAGAGTCCAAAAAATCAATTTTCTGATGAAAAACGATGACCCCGGACCAGTCGAACGTTGAAAAAATGGTCAATATTGATGAAATTTTAACATTTAATCTTTTGACTTTAAATGACGGTTGGATGTGAATTATTACTTTTTCAACGAAAATAAGTGTGTTTAAAGTCATTTCTGTGCCTGAAATTGGTCAAAATTGAAAATTTTGAGTAAGCAAAACTCTGAAAAAATGGCAATTTTGGTCACTGTGAGGGTTTAAAAAGTGGTTATTCAACATGAGGCCCGATCCAAATGACATTTTGAATCATTTTTGATAGAGTCCAAAAAATCAATTTTCTGATAAAAAACGATGACCCCGGACCAGTCGAACGTTGAAAAAATTGTCAATATTGATGAAATTTTAACATTTAATCTTTTGACTTTAAATGAAGGTTGGATGTGAGTTATTACTTTTTCAACTAAAATAAGTGTGTTTAAAGTCATTTCTGTGCCTGAAATTGGTCAAAATTGAAGATTTTGAGTAAACAAAACTCTGTAAAAATGGCAATTTTGGTCACTGTGAGGGTTTAAAAAGTGGTTATTCAACATAAGGCCCGATCCAAATGACATTTTGAATCATTTTTGGTAGAATCCAAAAAATCAATTTTCTGATGAAAAACGATGACCCCGGACCAGTCGAATGTTGAAAAAATGGTCAATATTGATGAAATTTTAACATTTAATCTTTTGACTTTAAATGACGGTTGGATGTGAATTATTACTTTATCAACTAAAATAAGTGTGTTTAAAGTCATTTCTGTGCCTGAAATTGGTCAAAATTGAAGATTTTGAGTAAGCAAAACTCTGTAAAAATGGCAATTTTGGTCACTGTGAGGGTGTAAAAAGTGGTTATTCAACATGAGGCCCGATCCAAATGACATTTTGAATCATTTTTGGTAGAGTTCAAAAAATCAATTTTCTGATAAAAAACGATGACCCCGGACCAGTCGAACGTTGAAAAAATGGTCAATATTGATGAAATTTTAACATTTAATCTTTTGACTTTAAATTACGGTTGGATGTGAATTATTACTTTTTCAACTAAAATAAGTGTGTTTAAAGTCATTTCTGTGTCTGAAATTGGTCAAAATTGAAGATTTTGAGTAAGCAAAACTCTGTAAAAATGGCAATTTTGGTCACTGTGAGGGTTTAAAAAGTGGATATTCAACTTGAGGCCCAATCCAAATAACATTTTGAATCATTTTTGGTAGAGTCCAAAAAATCAATTTTCTGATGAAAAACAATGACCCCGGACCAGTCGAACGTTGAAAAAATGGTCAATATTGATGAAATTTTAACATTTAATCTTTTGACTTTAAATGACGGTTGGATGTGAATTATTACTTTTTCAACGAAAATAAGTGTGTTTAAAGTCATTTCTGTGCCTGAAATTGGTCAAAATTGAAAATTTTGAGTAAGCAAAACTCTGAAAAATTGGCAATTTTGGTCACTGTGAGGGTTTAAAAAGTGGTTATTCAACATGAGGCCCGATCCAAATGACATTTTGAATCATTTTTGGTAGAGTCCAAAAAATCAATTTTCTGATGAAAAACGATGACCCCGGACCAGTCGAACGTTGAAAAAATGGTCAATATTGATGAAATTTTAACATTTAATCTTTTGACTTTAAATTACGGTTGGATGTGAATTATTACTTTTTCAACTAAAATAAGTGTGTTTAAAGTCATTTCTGTGCCTGAAATTGGTCAAAATTGAAGATTTTGAGTAAGCAAAACTCTGTAAAAATGGCAATTTTGGTCACTGTGAGGGTTTAAAAAGTGGATATTCAAGATGAGGCCCAATCCAAATGACATTTTGAATCATTTTTGATAGAGTCCAAAAAATCAATTTTCTGATGAAAAACGATGACCCTGGACCAGTCGAACGTTGAAAAAATGGTCAATATTGATGAAATTTTAACATTTAATCTTTTGACTTTAAATGAAGGTTGGATGTGAGTTATTACTTTTTCAACTAAAATAAGTGTGTTTAAAGTCATTTCTGTGCCTGAAATTGGTCAAAATTGAAGATTTTGAGTAAGCAAAACTCTGTAAAAATGGCAATTTTGGTCACTGTGAGGGTTTAAAAAGTGGTTATTCAACATGAGTCCCGATCCAAATGACATTTTGAATCATTTTTGGTAGAGTCCAAAAAATCAATTTTCTGATGAAAAACAATGACCCCGGACCAGTCGAACGTTGAAAAAATGGTCAATATTGATGACATTTTAACATTTAATCTTTTGACTTTAAATGACGGTTGGATGTGAATTATTACTTTTTCAACGAAAATAAGTGTGTTTAAAGTCATTTCTGTGCCTGAAATTGGTCAAAATTGAAAATTTTGAGTAAGCAAAACTCTGAAAAATTGGCAATTTTGGTCACTGTGAGGGTTTAAAAAGTGGTTATTCAACATGAGGCCCGATCCAAATGACATTTTGAATCATTTTTGGTAGAGTCCAAAAAATCAATTTTCTGATGAAAAACGATGACCCCGGACCAGTCGAACGTTGAAAAAATGGTCAATATTGATGAAATTTTAACATTTAATCTTTTGACTTTAAATTACGGTTGGATGTGAATTATTACTTTTTCAACTAAAATAAGTGTGTTTAAAGTCATTTCTGTGCCTGAAATTGGTCAAAATTGAAGATTTTGAGTAAGCAAAACTCTGTAAAAATGGCAATTTTGGTCACTGTGAGGGTTTAAAAAGTGGATATTCAATATGAGGCCCAATCCAAATGACATTTTGAATCATTTTTGATAGAGTCCAAAAAAATCAATTTTCTGATGAAAAACGATGACCCCGGACCAGTCGAACGTTGAAAAAATGGTCAATATTGATGAAATTTTAACATTTAATCTTTTGACTTTAAATGAAGGTTGGATGTGAGTTATTACTTTTTCAACTAAAATAAGTGTGTTTAAAGTCATTTCTGTGCCTGAAATTGGTCAAAATTGAAGATTTTGAGTAAGCAAAACTCTGTAAAAATGGCAATTTTGGTCACTGTGAGGGTTTAAAAAGTGGTTATTCAACATGAGTCCCGATCCAAATGACATTTTGAATCATTTTTGGTAGAGTCCAAAAAATCAATTTTCTGATGAAAAACGATGACCCCGGACCAGTCGAACGTTGAAAAAATGGTCAATATTGATGAAATTTTAACATTTAATCTTTTGACTTTAAATGACGGTTGGATGTGAATTATTACTTTTTCAACGAAAATAAGTGTGTTTAAAGTCATTTCTGTGCCTGAAATTGGTCAAAATTGAAAATTTTGAGTAAGCAAAACTCTGAAAAATTGGCAATTTTGGTCACTGTGAGGGTTTAAAAAGTGGTTATTCAACATGAGGCCCGATCCAAATGACATTTTGAATCATTTTTGGTAGAGTCCAAAAAATCAATTTTCTGATGAAAAACGATGACCCCGGACCAGTCGAACGTTGAAAAAATGGTCAATATTGATGAAATTTTAACATTTAATCTTTTGACTTTAAATTACGGTTGGATGTGAATTATTACTTTTTCAACTAAAATAAGTGTGTTTAAAGTCATTTCTGTGCCTGAAATTGGTCAAAATTGAAGATTTTGAGTAAGCAAAACTCTGTAAAAATGGCAATTTTTTGTCACTGTGAGGGTTTAAAAAGTGGATATTCAACATGAGGCCCAATCCAAATGACATTTTGAATCATTTTTGAGAGAGTCCAAAAAATCAATTTTCTGATGAAAAACAATGACCCCGGACCAGTCGAACGTTGAAAAAATGGTCAATATTGATGAAATTTTAACATTTAATCTTTTGACTTTAAATGAAGGTTGGATGTGAGTTATTACTTTTTCAACTAAAATAAGTGTGTTTAAAGTCATTTCTGTGCCTGAAATTGGTCAAAATTGAAGATTTTGAGTAAGCAAAACTCTGTAAAAATGGCAATTTTGGTCACTGTGAGGTTTTAAAAAGTGGTTATTCAACATGAGGCCCGATCCAAATGACATTTTGAATCATTTTTGGTAGAATCCAAAAAATCAATTTTCTGATGAAAAACGATGACCCCGGACCAGTCGAACGTTGAAAAAATGGTCAATATTGATGAAATTTTAACATTTAATCTTTTGACTTTAAATTACGGTTGGATGTGAATTATTACTTTTTCAACTAAAATAAGTGTGTTTAAAGTCATTTCTGTGCCTGAAATTGGTCAAAATTGAAGATTTTGAGTAAGCAAAACTCTGTAAAAATGGCAATTTTGGTCACTGTGAGGGTTTAAAAAGTGGATATTCAACATGAGGCCCAATCCAAATGACATTTTGAATCATTTATGATAGAGTCCAAAAAATCAATTTTCTGATGAAAAACGATGACCCCGGACCAGTCGAACGTTGAAAACATGGTCAATATTGATGAAATTTTAACATTTAATCTTTTGACTTTAAATGAAGGTTGGATGTGAGTTATTACTTTTTCAGCTAAAATAAGTGTGTTTAAAGTCATTTCTGTGCCTGAAATTGGTCAAAATTGAAAATTTTGAGTAAGCAAAACTCTGAAAAATTGGCAATTTTGGTCACTGTGAGGGTTTAAAAAGTGGTTATTCAACATGAGGCCCGATCCAAATGACATTTTGAATCATTTTTGGTAGAATCCAAAAAATCAATTTTCTGATGAAAAACGATGACCCCGGACAAGTCGAACGTTGAAAAAATGGTCAATATTGATGAAATTTTAACATTTAATCTTTTGACTTTAAATTACGGTTGGATGTGAATTATTACTTTTTCAACTAAAATAAGTGTGTTTAAAGTCATTTCTGTGCCTGAAATTGGTCAAAATTGAAGATTTTGAGTAAGCAAAACTCTGTAAAAATGGCAATTTTGGTCACTGTGAGGGTTTAAAAAGTGGATATTCAACTTGAGGCCCAATCCAAATAACATTTTGAATCATTTTTGGTAGAGTCTAAAAAATCAATTTTCTGATGAAAAACGATGACCCCGGACCAGTCGAACGTTGAAAAAATGGTCAATATTGATGAAATTTTAACATTTAATCTTTTGACTTTAAATTACGGTTGGATGTGAATTATTACTTTTTCAACTAAAATAAGTGTGTTTAAAGTCATTTCTGAGCCTGAAATTGGTCAAAATTGAAGATTTTGAGTAAGCAAAACTCTGTAAAAATGGCAATTTTGGTCACTGTGAGGGTTTAAAAAGTGGATATTCAATATGAGGCCCAATCCAAATGACATTTTGAATCATTTTTGATAGAGTCCAAAAAATCAATTTTCTGATGAAAAACGATGACCCCGGACCAGTCGAACGTTGAAAAAATGGTCAATATTGATGAAATTTTAACATTTAATCTTTTGACTTTAAATGAAGGTTGGATGTGAGTTATTACTTTTTCAACTAAAATAAGTGTGTTTAAAGTCATTTCTGTGCCTGAAATTGGTCAAAATTGAAGATTTTGAGTAAGCAAAACTCTGTAAAAATGGCAATTTTGGTCACTGTGAGGGTTTAAAAAGTGGTTATTCAACATGAGGCCCGATCCAAATGACATTTTGAATCATTTTTGGTAGAGTCCAAAAAATCATTTTCTGATGGAAAACGATGACCCCCGACCAGTCGAACGTTGAAAAAATGGTCAATATTGATTAAATTTTATCATTTAATCTTTTGACTTTAAATGACGGTTGGATGTGAATTATTACTTTTTCAACGAAAATAAGTGTGTTTAAAGTCATTTCTGTGCCTGAAATTGGTCAAAATTGAAAATTTTGAATAAGCAAAACTCTGAAAAATTGGCAATTTTGGTCACTGTGAGGGTTTAAAAAGTGGTTATTCAACATGAGGCCCGATCCAAATGACATTTTGAATCATTTTTGGTAGAGTCCAAAAAATCAATTTTCTGATGAAAAACGATGACCCCGGACCAGTCGAACGTTGAAAAAATGGTCAATATTGATGAAATTTTAACATTTAATCTTTTGACTTTAAATTACGGTTGGATGTGAATTATTACTTTTTCAACTAAAATAAGTGTGTTTAAAGTCATTTCTGAGCCTGAAATTGGTCAAAATTGAAGATTTTGAGTAAGCAAAACTCTGTAAAAATGGCAATTTTGGTCACTGTGAGGGTTTAAAAAGTGGATATTCAATATGAGGCCCAATCCAAATGACATTTTGAATCATTTTTGATAGAGTCCAAAAAATCAATTTTCTGATGAAAAACGATGACCCCGGACCAGTCGAACATTGAAAAAATGGTCAATATTGATGAAATTTTAACATTTAATCTTTTGACTTTAAATGAAGGTTGGATGTGAGTTATTACTTTTTCAACTAAAATAAGTGTGTTTAAAGTCATTTCTGTGCCTGAAATTGGTCAAAATTGAAGATTTTGAGTAAGCAAAACTCTGTAAAAATGGCAATTTTGGTCACTGTGAGGGTTTAAAAAGTGGTTATTCAACATGAGGCCCGATCCAAATGACATTTTGAATCATTTTTGGTAGAGTCCAAAAAATCATTTTCTGATGGAAAACGATGACCCCGGACCAGTCGAACGTTGAAAAAATGGTCAATATTGATTAAATTTTATCATTTAATCTTTTGACTTTAAATGACGGTTGGATGTGAATTATTACTTTTTCAACGAAAATAAGTGTGTTTAAAGTCATTTCTGTGCCTGAAATTGGTCAAAATTGAAAATTTTGAGTAAGCAAAACTCTGTAAAAATGGCAATTTTGGTCACTGTGAGGGTGTAAAAAGTGGTTATTCAACATGAGGCCCGATCCAAATGACATTTTGAATCATTTTTGATAGAGTCCAAAAAATCAATTTTCTGATAAAAAACGATGACCCCGGACCAGTCGAACGTTGAAAAAAGTGTCAATATTGATGAAATTTTAACATTTAATCTTTTGACTTTAAATGAAGGTTGGATGTGAGTTATTACTTTTTCAACTAAAATAAGTGTGTTTAAAGTCATTTCTGTGCCTGAAATTGGTCAAAATTGAAGATTTTGAGTAAGCAAAACTCTGTAAAAATGGCAATTTTGGTCACTGTGAGGGTTTAAAAAGTGGTTATTCAACATGAGGCCCGATCCAAATGACATTTTGAATCATTTTTGGTAGAATCCTAAAAAAAATTTCTGATGAAAAACGATGACCCCGGACCAGTCGAATGTTGAAAAAATGGTCAATATTGATGAAATTTTAACATTTAATCTTTTGACTTTAAATGCCGGTTGGATGTGAATTATTACTTTATCAACTAAAATAAGTGTGTTTAAAGTCATTTCTGTGCCTGAAATTGGTCAAAATTGAAGATTTTGAGTAAGCAAAACTCTGTAAAAATGGCAATTTTGGTCACTGTGAGGGTTTAAAAAGTGGTTATTCAACATGAGGCCCGATCCAAATGACATTTTGAATCATTTTTGGTAGAGTCCAAAAAATCAATTTTCTGATGAAAAACGATGACCCCGGACCAGTCGAACGTTGAAAAAATGGTCAATATTGATGAAATTTTAACATTTAATCTTTTGACTTTAAATTACGGTTGGATGTGAATTATTACTTTTTCAACTAAAATAAGTGTGTTTAAAGTCATTTCTGTGCCTGAAATTGGCCAAAATTGAAGATTTTGAGTAAGCAAAACTCTGTAAAAATGGCAATTTTGGTCACTGTGAGGGTTTAAAAAGTGGATATTCAATATGAGGCCCAATCCAAATGACATTTTGAATCATTTTTGATAGAGTCCAAAAAATCAATTTTCTGATGAAAAACGATGACCCCGAACCAGTCGAACGTTGAAAAAATGGTCAATATTGATGAAATTTTAACATTTAATCTTTTGACTTTAAATGAAGGTTGGATGTGAGTTATTACTTTTTCAACTAAAATAAGTGTGTTTAAAGTCATTTCTGTGCCTGAAATTGGTCAAAATTGAAGATTTTGAGTAAGCAAAACTCTGTAAAAATGGCAATTTTGGTCACTGTGAGGGTTTAAAAAGTGGTTATTCAACATGAGTCCCGATCCAAATGACATTTTGAATCATTTTTGGTAGAGTCCAAAAAATCAATTTTCTGATGAAAAACGATGACCCCGGACCAGTCGAACGTTGAAAAAATGGTCAATATTGATGAAATTTTAACATTTAATCTTTTGACTTTAAATGACAGTTGGATGTGAATTATTACTTTTTCAACGAAAATAAGTGTGTTTAAAGTCATTTCTGTGCCTGAAATTGGTCAAAATTGAAAATTTTGAGTAAGCAAAACTCTGAAAAATTGGCAATTTTGGTCACTGTGAGGGTTTAAAAAGTGGTTATTCAACATGAGGCCCGATCCAAATGACATTTTGAATCATTTTTGGTAGAGTCCAAAAAATCAATTTTCTGATGAAAAACGATGACCCCGGACCAGTCGAACGTTGAAAAAATGGTCAATATTGATGAAATTTTAACATTTAATCTTTTGACTTTAAATTACGGTTGGATGTGAATTATTACTTTTTCAACTAAAATAAGTGTGTTTAAAGTCATTTCTGTGCCTGAAATTGGTCAAAATTGAAGATTTTGAGTAAGCAAAACTCTGTAAAAATGGCAATTTTTTGTCACTGTGAGGGTTTAAAAAGTGGATATTCAACATGAGGCCCAATCCAAATGACATTTTGAATCATTTTTGAGAGAGTCCAAAAAATCAATTTTCTGATGAAAAACGATGACCCCGGACCAGTCGAACGTTGAAAAAATGGTCAATATTGATGAAATTTTAACATTTAATCTTTTGACTTTAAATGACGGTTGGATGTGAGTTATTACTTTTTCAACTAAAATAAGTGTGTTTAAAGTCATTTCTGTGCCTGAAATTGGTCAAAATTGAAGATTTTGAGTAAGCAAAACTCTGTAAAAATGGCAATTTTGGTCACTGTGAGGTTTTAAAAAGTGGTTATTCAACATGAGGCCCGATCCAAATGACATTTTGAATCATTTTTGGTAGAATCCAAAAAATCAATTTTCTGATGAAAAACGATGACCCCGGACCAGTCGAACGTTGAAAAAATGGTCAATATTGATGAAATTTTAACATTTAATCTTTTGACTTTAAATTACGGTTGGATGTGAATTATTACTTTTTCAACTAAAATAAGTGTGTTTAAAGTCATTTCTGTGCCTGAAATTGGTCAAAATTGAAGATTTTGAGTAAGCAAAACTCTGTAAAAATGGCAATTTTGGTCACTGTGAGGGTTTAAAAAGTGGATATTCAACTTGAGGCCCAATCCAAATAACATTTTGAATCATTTTTGGTAGAGTCTAAAAAATCAATTTTCTGATGAAAAACGATGACCCCGGACCAGTCGAACGTTGAAAAAATGGTCAATATTGATGAAATTTTAACATTTAATCTTTTGACTTAAAATGACGGTTGGATGTGAATTATTACTTTTTCAACTAAAATAAGTGTGTTTAAAGTCATTTCTGTGCCTGAAATTGGTCAAAATTGAAGATTTTGAGTAAGCAAAACTCTGTAAAAATGGCAATTTTGGTCACTGTGAGGGTTTAAAAAGTGGTTATTCAACATGAGGCCCGATCCAAATGACATTTTGAATCATTTTTGGTAGAGTCCAAAAAATCAATTTTCTGATGAAAAACGATGACCCCGGACCAGTCGAACGTTGAAAAAATGGTCAATATTGATGAAATTTTAACATTTAATCTTTTGACTTTAAATGACGGTTGGATGTGAATTATTACTTTTTCAACGAAAATAAGTGTGTTTAAAGTCATTTCTGTGCCTGAAATTGGTCAAAATTGAAAATTTTGAGTAAGCAAAACTCTGAAAAAATGGCAATTTTGGTCACTGTGAGGGTTTAAAAAGTGGTTATTCAACATGAGGCCCGATCCAAATGACATTTTGAATCATTTTTGATAGAGTCCAAAAAATCAATTTTCTGATAAAAAACGATGACCCCGGACCAGTCGAACGTTGAAAAAATTGTCAATATTGATGAAATTTTAACATTTAATCTTTTGACTTTAAATGAAGGTTGGATGTGAGTTATTACTTTTTCAACTAAAATAAGTGTGTTTAAAGTCATTTCTGTGTCTGAAATTGGTCAAAATTGAAGATTTTGAGTAAGCAAAACTCTGTAAAAATGGCAATTTTGGTCACTGTGAGGGTTTAAAAAGTGGATATTCAACTTGAGGCCCAATCCAAATAACATTTTGAATAATTTTTGGTAGAGTCCAAAAAATCAATTTTCTGATGAAAAACAATGACCCCGGACCAGTCGAACGTTGAAAAAATGGTCAATATTGATGAAATTTTAACATTTAATCTTTTGACTTTAAATGACGGTTGGATGTGAATTATTACTTTTTCAACGAAAATAAGTGTGTTTAAAGTCATTTCTGTGCCTGAAATTGGTCAAAATTGAAGATTTTGAGTAAGCAAAACTCTGTAAAAATGGCAATTTTGGTCACTGTGAGGGTTTAAAAAGTGGATATTCAACATGAGGCCCAATCCAAATGACATTTTGAATCATTTTTGATAGAGTCCAAAAAATCAATTTTCTGATGAAAAACGATGACCCCGGACCAGTCGAACGTTGAAAAAATGGTCAATATTGATGAAATTTTAACATTTAATCTTTTGACTTTAAATGAAGGTTGGATGTGAGTTATTACTTTTTCAACTAAAATAAGTGTGTTTAAAGTCATTTCTGTGCCTGAAATTGGTCAAAATTGAAGATTTTGAGTAAGCAAAACTCTGTAAAAATGGCAATTTTGGTCACTGTGAGGGTTTAAAAAGTGGTTATTCAACATGAGTCCCGATCCAAATGACATTTTGAATCATTTTTGGTAGAGTCCAAAAAATCAATTTTCTGATGAAAAACGATGACCCCGGACCAGTCGAACGTTGAAAAAATGGTCAATATTGATGAAATTTTAACATTTAATCTTTTGACTTTAAATGACAGTTGGATGTGAATTATTACTTTTTCAACGAAAATAAGTGTGTTTAAAGTCATTTCTGTGCCTGAAATTGGTCAAAATTGAAAATTTTGAGTAAGCAAAACTCTGAAAAATTGGCAATTTTGGTCACTGTGAGGGTTTAAAAAGTGGTTATTCAACATGAGGCCCGATCCAAATGACATTTTGAATCATTTTTGGTAGAGTCCAAAAAATCAATTTTCTGATGAAAAACGATGACCCCGGACCAGTCGAACGTTGAAAAAATGGTCAATATTGATGAAATTTTAACATTTAATCTTTTGACTTTAAATTACGGTTGGATGTGAATTATTACTTTTTCAACTAAAATAAGTGTGTTTAAAGTCATTTCTGTGCCTGAAATTGGTCAAATCTGAAGATTTTGAGTAAGCAAAACTCTGTAAAAATGGCAATTTTGGTCACTGTGAGGGTTTAAAAAGTGGATATTCAACTTGAGGCCCAATCCAAATAACATTTTGATTCATTTTTGGTAGAGTCTAAAAAATCAATTTTCTGATGAAAAACGATGACCCCGGACCAGTCGAACGTTGAAAAAATGGTCAATATTGATGAAATTTTAACATTTAATCTTTTGACTTAAAATGACGGTTGGATGTGAATTATTACTTTTTCAACTAAAATAAGTGTGTTTAAAGTCATTTCTGTGCCTGAAATTGGTCAAAATTGAAGATTTTGAGTAAGCAAAACTCTGTAAAAATGGCAATTTTGGTCACTGTGAGGGTTTAAAAAGTGGTTATTCAACATGAGGCCCGATCCAAATGACATTTTGAATCATTTTTGGTAGAGTCCAAAAAATCAATTTTCTGATGAAAAACGATGACCCCGGACCAGTCGAACGTTGAAAAAATGGTCAATATTGATGAAATTTTAACATTTAATCTTTTGACTTTAAATGACGGTTGGATGTGAATTATTACTTTTTCAACGAAAATAAGTGTGTTTAAAGTCATTTCTGTGCCTGAAATTGGTCAAAATTGAAAATTTTGAGTAAGCAAAACTCTGAAAAAATGGCAATTTTGGTCACTGTGAGGGTTTAAAAAGTGGTTATTCAACATGAGGCCCGATCCAAATGACATTTTGAATCATTTTTGATAGAGTCCAAAAAATCAATTTTCTGATAAAAAACGATGACCCCGGACCAGTCGAACGTTGAAAAAATTGTCAATATTGATGAAATTTTAACATTTAATCTTTTGACTTTAAATGAAGGTTGGATGTGAGTTATTACTTTTTCAACTAAAATAAGTGTGTTTAAAGTCATTTCTGTGCCTGAAATTGGTCAAAATTGAAGATTTTGAGTAAGGAAAACTCTGTAAAAATGGCAATTTTGGTCACTGTGAGGGTGTAAAAAGTGGTTATTCAACATGAGGCCCGATCCAAATGACATTTTGAATCATTTTTGGTAGAGTCCAAAAAATCAATTTTCTGATGAAAAACAATGACCCCGGACCAGTCGAACGTTTTGAAAAAATGGTCAATATTGATGAAATTTTAACATTTAATCTTTTGACTTTAAATGACGGTTGGATGTGAATTATTACTTTTTCAACGAAAATAAGTGTGTTTAAAGTCATTTCTGTGCCTGAAATTTGTCAAAATTGAAAATTTTGAGTAAGCAAAACTCTGAAAAATTGGCAATTTTGGTCACTGTGAGGGTTTAAAAAGTGGTTATTCAACATGAGGCCCGATCCAAATGACATTTTGAATCATTTTTGGTAGAGTCCAAAAAATCAATTTTCTGATGAAAAACGATGACCCCGGACCAGTCGAACGTTGAAAAAATGGTCAATATTGATGAAATTTTAACATTTAATCTTTTGACTTTAAATTACGGTTGGATGTGAATTATTACTTTTTCAACTAAAATAAGTGTGTTTAAAGTCATTTCTGTGCCTGAAATTGGTCAAAATTGAAGATTTTGAGTAAGCAAAACTCTGTAAAAATGGCAATTTTGGTCACTGTGAGAGTTTAAAAAGTGGATATTCAACATGAGGCCCAATCCAAATGACATTTTGAATCATTTTTGATAGAGTCCAAAAAATCAATTTTCTGATGAAAAACGATGACCCCGGACCAGTCGAACGTTGAAAAAATGGTCAATATTGATGAAATTTTAACATTTAATCTTTTGACTTTAAATGAAGGTTGGATGTGAGTTATTACTTTTTCAACTAAAATAAGTGTGTTTAAAGTCATTTCTGTGCCTGAAATTGGTCAAAATTGAAGATTTTGAGTAAGCAAAACTCTGTAAAAATGGCAATTTTGGTCACTGTGAGGGTTTAAAAAGTGGTTATTCAACATGAGTCCCGATCCAAATGACATTTTGAATCATTTTTGGTAGAGTCCAAAAAATCAATTTTCTGATGAAAAACAATGACCCCGGACCAGTCGAACGTTGAAAAAATGGTCAATATTGATGAAATTTTAACATTTAATCTTTTGACTTTAAATGACGGTTGGATGTGAATTATTACTTTTTCAACGAAAATAAGTGTGTTTAAAGTCATTTCTGTGCCTGAAATTGGTCAAAATTGAAAATTTTGAGTAAGCAAAACTCTGAAAAATTGGCAATTTTGGTCACTGTGAGGGTTTAAAAAGTGGTTATTCAACATGAGGCCCGATCCAAATGACATTTTGAATCATTTTTGGTAGAGTCCAAAAAATCAATTTTCTGATGAAAAACGATGACCCCGGACCAGTCGAACGTTGAAAAAATGGTCAATATTGATGAAATTTTAACATTTAATCTTTTGACTTTAAATTACGGTTGGATGTGAATTATTACTTTTTCAACTAAAATAAGTGTGTTTAAAGTCATTTCTGAGCCTGAAATTGGTCAAAATTGAAGATTTTGAGTAAGCAAAACTCTGTAAAAATGGCAATTTTGGTCACTGTGAGGGTTTAAAAAGTGGATATTCAATATGAGGCCCAATCCAAATGACATTTTGAATCATTTTTGATAGAGTCCAAAAAATCAATTTTCTGATGAAAAACGATGACCCCGGACCAGTCGAACGTTGAAAAAATGGTCAATATTGATGAAATTTTAACATTTAATCTTTTGACTTTAAATGAAGGTTGGATGTGAGTTATTACTTTTTCAACTAAAATAAGTGTGTTTAAAGTCATTTCTGTGCCTGAAATTGGTCAAAATTGAAGATTTTGAGTAAGCAAAACTCTGTAAAAATGGCAATTTTGGTCACTGTGAGGGTTTAAAAAGTGGTTATTCAACATGAGGCCCGATCCAAATGACATTTTGAATCATTTTTGGTAGAGTCCAAAAAATCATTTTCTGATGGAAAACGATGACCCCGGACCAGTCGAACGTTGAAAAAATGGTCAATATTGATTAAATTTTATCATTTAATCTTTTGACTTTAAATGACGGTTGGATGTGAATTATTACTTTTTCAACGAAAATAAGTGTGTTTAAAGTCATTTCTGTGCCTGAAATTGGTCAAAATTGAAAATTTTGAGTAAGCAAAACTCTGTAAAAATGGCAATTTTGGTCACTGTGAGGGTGTAAAAAGTGGTTATTCAACATGAGGCCCGATCCAAATGACATTTTGAATCATTTTTGATAGAGTCCAAAAAATCAATTTTCTGATAAAAAACGATGACCCCGGACCAGTCGAACGTTGAAAAAAGTGTCAATATTGATGAAATTTTAACATTTAATCTTTTGACTTTAAATGAAGGTTGGATGTGAGTTATTACTTTTTCAACTAAAATAAGTGTGTTTAAAGTCATTTCTGTGCCTGAAATTGGTCAAAATTGAAGATTTTGAGTAAGCAAAACTCTGTAAAAATGGCAATTTTGGTC
Organism: Lissotriton vulgaris; assembly: GCF_964263255.1. Classification (NCBI taxonomy): domain Eukaryota; kingdom Metazoa; phylum Chordata; class Amphibia; order Caudata; family Salamandridae; genus Lissotriton; species Lissotriton vulgaris. The sequence goes on from NW_028245652.1 coordinate 96,560, forward strand.
ACTGTGAGGGTTTAAAAAGTGGTTATTCAACATGAGGCCCGATCCAAATGACATTTTGAATCATTTTTGGTAGAATCCTAAAAAAAATTTCTGATGAAAAACGATGACCCCGGACCAGTCGAATGTTGAAAAAATGGTCAATATTGATGAAATTTTAACATTTAATCTTTTGACTTTAAATGCCGGTTGGATGTGAATTATTACTTTATCAACTAAAATAAGTGTGTTTAAAGTCATTTCTGTGCCTGAAATTGGTCAAAATTGAAGATTTTGAGTAAGCAAAACTCTGTAAAAATGGCAATTTTGGTCACTGTGAGGGTGTAAAAAGTGGTTATTCAACATGAGGCCCGATCCAAATGACATTTTGAATCTTTTTTGGTAGAGTTCAAAAAATCAATTTTCTGATAAAAAACGATGACCCCGGACCAGTCGAACGTTGAAAAAATGGTCAATATTGATGAAATTTTAACATTTAATCTTTTGACTTAAAATGACGGTTGGATGTGAAATATTACTTTTTCAACTAAAATAAGTGTGTTTAAAGTCATTTCTGTGCCTGAAATTGGTCAAAATTGAAGATTTTGAGTAAGCAAAACTCTGTAAAAATGGCAATTTTGGTCACTGTGAGGGTTTAAAAAGTGGATATTCAACATGAGGCCCAATCCAAATGACATTTTGAATCATTTTTGATAGAGTCCAAAAAATCAATTTTCTGATGAAAAACGATGACCCCGGACCAGTCGAACGTTGAAAAAAAATGGTCAATATGGATGAAATTTTAACATTTAATCTTTTGACTTTAAATGAAGGTTGGATGTGAGTTATTACTTTTTCAACTAAAATAAGTGTGTTTAAAGTCATTTCTGTGCCTGAAATTGGTAAAAATTGAAGATTTTGAGTAAGCAAAACTCTGTAAAAATGGCAATTTTGGTCACTGTGAGGGTTTAAAAAGTGGTTATTCAACATGAGGCCCGATCCAAATGACATTTTGAATCATTTTTGGTAGAATCCAAAAAATCAATTTTCTGATGAAAAACGATGACCCCGGACAAGTCGAACGTTGAAAAAATGGTCAATATTGATGAAATTTTAACATTTAATCTTTTGACTTTAAATTACGGTTGGATGTGAATTATTACTTTTTCAACTAAAATAAGTGTGTTTAAAGTCATTTCTGTGCCTGAAATTGGTCAAAATTGAAGATTTTGAGTAAGCAAAACTCTGTAAAAATGGCAATTTTGGTCACTGTGAGGGTTTAAAAAGTGGATATTCAACTTGAGGCCTAATCCAAATAACATTTTGAATCATTTTTGGTAGAGTCTAAAAAATCAATTTTCTGATGAAAAACGATGACCCCGGACCAGTCGAACGTTGAAAAAATGGTCAATATTGATGAAATTTTAACATTTAATCTTTTGACTTAAAATGACGGTTGGATGTGAATTATTACTTTTTCAACTAAAATAAGTGTGTTTAAAGTCATTTCTGTGCCTGAAATTGGTCAAAATTGAAGATTTTGAGTAAGCAAAACTCTGTAAAAATGGCAATTTTGGTCACTGTGAGGGTTTAAAAAGTGGTTATTCAACATGAGGCCCGATCCAAATGACATTTTGAATCATTTTTGGTAGAATCCAAAAAATCAATTTTCTGATGAAAAACGATGACCCCGGACCAGTCGAATGTTGAAAAAATGGTCAATATTGATGAAATTTTAACATTTAATCTTTTGACTTTAAATGACGGTTGGATGTGAATTATTACTTTATCAACTAAAATAAGTGTGTTTAAAGTCATTTCTGTGCCTGAAATTGGTCAAAATTGAAGATTTTGAGTAAGCAAAACTCTGTAAAAATGGCAATTTTGGTCACTGTGAGGGTGTAAAAAGTGGTTATTCAACATGAGGCCCGATCCAAATGACATTTTGAATCATTTTTGGTAGAGTTCAAAAAATCAATTTTCTGATAAAAAACGATGACCCCGGACCAGTCGAACGTTGAAAAAATGGTCAATATTGATGAAATTTTAACATTTAATCTTTTGACTTTAAATCACGGTTGGATGTGAATTATTACCTTTTCAACTAAAATAAGTGTGTTTAAAGTCATTTCTGTGTCTGAAATTGGTCAAAATTGAAGATTTTGAGTAAGCAAAACTCTGTAAAAATGGCAATTTTGGTCACTGTGAGGGTTTAAAAAGTGGACATTCAACTTGAGGCCCAATCCAAATAACATTTTGAATCATTTTTGGTAGAGTCCAAAAAATCAATTTCCTGATGAAAAACAATGACCCCGGACGAGTCGAACGTTGAAAAAATGGTCAATATTGATGAAATTTTAACATTTAATCTTTTGACTTTAAATGAAGGTTGGATGTGAGTTATTACTTTTTCAACTAAAATAAGTGTGTTTAAAGTCATTTCTGTGCCTGAAATTGGTCAAAATTGAAGATTTTGAGTAAGCAAAACTCTGTAAAAATGGCAATTTTGGTCACTGTGAGGGTTTAAAAAGTGGTTATTCAACATGAGGCCCGATCCAAATGACATTTTGAATCATTTTTGGTAGAATCCTAAAAAAAATTTCTGATGAAAAACGATGACCCCGGACCAGTCGAATGTTGAAAAAATGGTCAATATTGATGAAATTTTAACATTTAATCTTTTGACTTTAAATGCCGGTTGGATGTGAATTATTACTTTATCAACTAAAATAAGTGTGTTTAAAGTCATTTCTGTGCCTGAAATTGGTCAAAATTGAAGATTTTGAGTAAGCAAAACTCTGTAAAAATGGCAATTTTGGTCACTGTGAGGGTGTAAAAAGTGGTTATTCAACATGAGGCCCGATCCAAATGACATTTTGAATCTTTTTTGGTAGAGTTCAAAAAATCAATTTTCTGATAAAAAACGATGACCCCGGAACAGTCGAACGTTGAAAAAATGGTCAATATTGATGAAATTTTAACATTTAATCTTTTGACTTAAAATGACGGTTGGATGTGAAATATTACTTTTTCAACTAAAATAAGTGTGTTTAAAGTCATTTCTGTGCCTGAAATTGGTCAAAATTGAAGATTTTGAGTAAGCAAAACTCTGTAAAAATGGCAATTTTGGTCACTGTGAGGGTTTAAAAAGTGGATATTCAACATGAGGCCCAATCCAAATGACATTTTGAATCATTTTTGATAGAGTCCAAAAAATCAATTTTCTGATGAAAAACGATGACCCCGGACCAGTCGAACGTTGAAAAAAAATGGTCAATATGGATGAAATTTTAACATTTAATCTTTTGACTTTAAATGAAGGTTGGATGTGAGTTATTACTTTTTCAACTAAAATAAGTGTGTTTAAAGTCATTTCTGTGCCTGAAATTGGTAAAAATTGAAGATTTTGAGTAAGCAAAACTCTGTAAAAATGGCAATTTTGGTCACTGTGAGGGTTTAAAAAGTGGTTATTCAACATGAGGCCCGATCCAAATGACATTTTGAATCATTTTTGGTAGAATCCAAAAAATCAATTTTCTGATGAAAAACGATGACCCCGGACAAGTCGAACGTTGAAAAAATGGTCAATATTGATGAAATTTTAACATTTAATCTTTTGACTTTAAATTACGGTTGGATGTGAATTATTACTTTTTCAACTAAAATAAGTGTGTTTAAAGTCATTTCTGTGCCTGAAATTGGTCAAAATTGAAGATTTTGAGTAAGCAAAACTCTGTAAAAATGGCAATTTTGGTCACTGTGAGGGTTTAAAAAGTGGATATTCAACTTGAGGCCTAATCCAAATAACATTTTGAATCATTTTTGGTAGAGTCTAAAAAATCAATTTTCTGATGAAAAACGATGACCCCGGACCAGTCGAACGTTGAAAAAATGGTCAATATTGATGACATTTTAACATTTAATCTTTTGACTTAAAATGACGGTTGGATGTGAATTATTACTTTTTCAACTAAAATAAGTGTGTTTAAAGTCATTTCTGTGCCTGAAATTGGTCAAAATTGAAGATTTTGAGTAAGCAAAACTCTGTAAAAATGGCAATTTTGGTCACTGTGAGGGTTTAAAAAGTGGTTATTCAACATGAGGCCCGATCCAAATGACATTTTGAATCATTTTTGGTAGAGTCCAAAAAATCAATTTTCTGATGAAAAACGATGACCCCGGACCAGTCGAACGTTAAAAAAATGGTCAATATTGATGAAATTTTAACATTTAATCTTTTGACTTAAAATGACGGTTGGATGTGAATTATTACTTTTTCAACGAAAATAAGTGTGTTTAAAGTCATTTCTGTGCCTGAAATTGGTCAAAATTGAAGATTTTGAGTAAGCAAAACTCTGTAAAAATGGCAATTTTGGTCACTGTGAGGGTTTAAAAAGTGGTTATTCAACATGAGGCCCGATCCAAATGACATTTTGAATCATTTTTGGTAGAATCCAAAAAATCAATTTTCTGATGAAAAACGATGACCCCGGACCAGTCGAATGTTGAAAAAATGGTCAATATTGATGAAATTTTAACATTTAATCTTTTGACTTTAAATGACGGTTGGATGTGAATTATTACTTTATCAACTAAAATAAGTGTGTTTAAAGTCATTTCTGTGCCTGAAATTGGTCAAAATTGAAGATTTTGAGTAAGCAAAACTCTGTAAAAATGGCAATTTTGGTCACTGTGAGGGTGTAAAAAGTGGTTATTCAACATGAGGCCCGATCCAAATGACATTTTGAATCATTTTTGGTAGAGTTCAAAAAATCAATTTTCTGATAAAAAACGATGACCCCGGACCAGTCGAACGTTGAAAAAATGGTCAATATTGATGAAATTTTAACATTTAATCTTTTGACTTTAAATCACGGTTGGATGTGAATTATTACTTTTTCAACTAAAATAAGTGTGTTTAAAGTCATTTCTGTGTCTGAAATTGGTCAAAATTGAAGATTTTGAGTAAGCAAAACTCTGTAAAAATGGCAATTTTGGTCACTGTGAGGGTTTAAAAAGTGGACATTCAACTTGAGGCCCAATCCAAATAACATTTTGAATCATTTTTGGTAGAGTCCAAAAAATCAATTTCCTGATGAAAAACAATGACCCCGGACGAGTCGAACGTTGAAAAAATGGTCAATATTGATGAAATTTTAACATTTAATCTTTTGACTTTAAATGACGGTTGGATGTGAATTCTTACTTTTTCAACGAAAATAAGTGTGTTTAAAGTCATTTCTGTGCCTGAAATTGGTCAAAATTGAAAATTTTGAGTAAGCAAAACTCTGAAAAATTGGCAATTTTGGTCACTGTGAGGGTTTAAAAAGTGGTTATTCAACATGAGGCCCGATCCAAATGACATTTTGAATCATTTTTGGTAGAGTCCAAAAAATCAATTTTCTGATGAAAAACGATGACCCCGGACCAGTCGAACGTTGAAAAAATGGTCAATATTGATGAAATTTTAACATTTAATCTTTTGACTTTAAATTACGGTTGGATGTGAATTATTACTTTTTCAACTAAAATAAGTGTGTTTAAAGTCATTTCTGTGCCTGAAATTGGTCAAAATTGAAAATTTTGAGTAAGCAAAACTCTGAAAAATTGGCAATTTTGGTCACTGTGAGGGTTTAAAAAGTGGTTATTCAACATGAGGCCCGATCCAAATGACATTTTGAATCATTTTTGGTAGAATCCAAAAAATCAATTTTCTGATGAAAAACGATGACCCCGGACCAGTCGAATGTTGAAAAAATTGTCAATATTGATGAAATTTTAACATTTAATCTTTTGACTTTAAATTACGGTTGGATGTGAATTATTACTTTTTCAACTAAAATAAGTGTGTTTAAAGTCATTTCTGTGCCTGAAATTGGTCAAAATTGAAGATTTTGAGTAAGCAAAACTCTGTAAAAATGGCAATTTTGGTCACTGTGAGGGTTTAAAAAGTGGATATTCAACATGAGGCCCAATCCAAATGACATTTTGAATCATTTATGATAGAGTCCAAAAAATCAATTTTCTGATGAAAAACGATGACCCCGGACCAGTCGAACGTTGAAAACATGGTCAATATTGATGAAATTTTAACATTTAATCTTTTGACTTTAAATGAAGGTTGGATGTGAGTTATTACTTTTTCAGCTAAAATAAGTGTGTTTAAAGTCATTTCTGTGCCTGAAATTGGTCAAAATTGAAGATTTTGAGTAAGCAAAACTCTGTAAAAATGGCAATTTTGGTCACTGTGAGGGTTTAAAAAGTGGTTATTCAACATGAGGCCCGATCCAAATGACATTTTGAATCATTTTTGGTAGAGTCCAAAAAATCAATTTTCTGATGAAAAACGATGACCCCGGACCAGTCGAACGTTGAAAAAATGGTCAATATTGATGAAATTTTAACATTTAATCTTTTGACTTTAAATTACGGTTGGATGTGAATTATTACTTTTTCAACTAAAATAAGTGTGTTTAAAGTCATTTCTGTGCCTGAAATTGGTCAAAATTGAAGATTTTGAGTAAGCAAAACTCTGTAAAAATGGCAATTTTGGTCACTGTGAGGGTTTAAAAAGTGGATATTCAACTTGAGGCCCAATCCAAATAACATTTTGAATCATTTTTGGTAGAGTCTAAAAAATCAATTTTCTGATGAAAAACGATGACCCCGGACCAGTCGAACGTTAAAAAAATGGTCAATATTGATGAAATTTTAACATTTAATCTTTTGACTTAAAATGACGGTTGGATGTGAATTATTACTTTTTCAACTAAAATAAGTGTGTTTAAAGTCATTTCTGTGCCTGAAATTGGTCAAAATTGAAGATTTTGAGTAAGCAAAACTCTGTAAAAATGGCAATTTTGGTCACTGTGAGGGTTTAAAAAGTGGTTATTCAACATGAGGCCCGATCCAAATGACATTTTGAATCATTTTTGGTAGAGTCCAAAAAATCAATTTTCTGATGAAAAACGATGACCCCGGACCAGTCGAACGTTGAAAAAATGGTCAATATTGATGAAATTTTAACATTTAATCTTTTGACTTTAAATGACGGTTGGATGTGAATTATTACTTTTTCAACGAAAATAAGTGTGTTTAAAGTCATTTCTGTGCCTGAAATTGGTCAAAATTGAAAATTTTGAGTAAGCAAAACTCTGAAAAAATGGCAATTTTGGTCACTGTGAGGGTTTAAAAAGTGGTTATTCAACATGAGGCCCGATCCAAATGACATTTTGAATCATTTTTGATAGAGTCCAAAAAATCAATTTTCTGATAAAAAACGATGACCCCGGACCAGTCGAACGTTGAAAAAATTGTCAATATTGATGAAATTTTAACATTTAATCTTTTGACTTTAAATGAAGGTTGGATGTGAGTTATTACTTTTTCAACTAAAATAAGTGTGTTTAAAGTCATTTCTGTGCCTGAAATTGGTCAAAATTGAAGATTTTGAGTAAACAAAACTCTGTAAAAATGGCAATTTTGGTCACTGTGAGGGTTTAAAAAGTGGTTATTCAACATGAGGCCCGATCCAAATGACATTTTGAATCATTTTTGGTAGAATCCAAAAAATCAATTTTCTGATGAAAAACGATGACCCCGGACCAGTCGAATGTTGAAAAAATGGTCAATATTGATGAAATTTTAACATTTAATCTTTTGACTTTAAATGACGGTTGGATGTGAATTATTACTTTATCAACTAAAATAAGTGTGTTTAAAGTCATTTCTGTGCCTGAAATTGGTCAAAATTGAAGATTTTGAGTAAGCAAAACTCTGTAAAAATGGCAATTTTGGTCACTGTGAGGGTGTAAAAAGTGGTTATTCAACATGAGGCCCGATCCAAATGACATTTTGAATCATTTTTGGTAGAGTTCAAAAAATCAATTTTCTGATAAAAAACGATGACCCCGGACCAGTCGAACGTTGAAAAAATGGTCAATATTGATGAAATTTTAACATTTAATCTTTTGACTTTAAATTACGGTTGGATGTGAATTATTACTTTTTCAACTAAAATAAGTGTGTTTAAAGTCATTTCTGTGTCTGAAATTGGTCAAAATTGAAGATTTTGAGTAAGCAAAACTCTGTAAAAATGGCAATTTTGGTCACTGTGAGGGTTTAAAAAGTGGATATTCAACTTGAGGCCCAATCCAAATAACATTTTGAATCATTTTTGGTAGAGTCCAAAAAATCAATTTTCTGATGAAAAACAATGACCCCGGACCAGTCGAACGTTGAAAAAATGGTCAATATTGATGAAATTTTAACATTTAATCTTTTGACTTTAAATGACGGTTGGATGTGAATTATTACTTTTTCAACGAAAATAAGTGTGTTTAAAGTCATTTCTGTGCCTGAAATTGGTCAAAATTGAAAATTTTGAGTAAGCAAAACTCTGAAAAATTGGCAATTTTGGTCACTGTGAGGGTTTAAAAAGTGGTTATTCAACATGAGGCCCGATCCAAATGACATTTTGAATCATTTTTGGTAGAGTCCAAAAAATCAATTTTCTGATGAAAAACGATGACCCCGGACCAGTCGAACGTTGAAAAAATGGTCAATATTGATGAAATTTTAACATTTAATCTTTTGACTTTAAATTACGGTTGGATGTGAATTATTACTTTTTCAACTAAAATAAGTGTGTTTAAAGTCATTTCTGTGCCTGAAATTGGTCAAAATTGAAGATTTTGAGTAAGCAAAACTCTGTAAAAATGGCAATTTTGGTCACTGTGAGGGTTTAAAAAGTGGATATTCAACATGAGGCCCAATCCAAATGACATTTTGAATCATTTTTGATAGAGTCCAAAAAATCAATTTTCTGATGAAAAACGATGACCCTGGACCAGTCGAACGTTGAAAAAATGGTCAATATTGATGAAATTTTAACATTTAATCTTTTGACTTTAAATGAAGGTTGGATGTGAGTTATTACTTTTTCAACTAAAATAAGTGTGTTTAAAGTCATTTCTGTGCCTGAAATTGGTCAAAATTGAAGATTTTGAGTAAGCAAAACTCTGTAAAAATGGCAATTTTGGTCACTGTGAGGGTTTAAAAAGTGGTTATTCAACATGAGTCCCGATCCAAATGACATTTTGAATCATTTTTGGTAGAGTCCAAAAAATCAATTTTCTGATGAAAAACAATGACCCCGGACCAGTCGAACGTTGAAAAAATGGTCAATATTGATGACATTTTAACATTTAATCTTTTGACTTTAAATGACGGTTGGATGTGAATTATTACTTTTTCAACGAAAATAAGTGTGTTTAAAGTCATTTCTGTGCCTGAAATTGGTCAAAATTGAAAATTTTGAGTAAGCAAAACTCTGTAAAAATGGCAATTTTGGTCACTGTGAGGGTTTAAAAAGTGGATATTCAATATGAGGCCCGATCCAAATGACATTTTGAATCATTTTTGGTAGAGTCCAAAAAATCAATTTTCTGATGAAAAACAATGACCCCGGACCAGTCGAACGTTGAAAAAATGGTCAATATTGATGACATTTTAACATTTAATCTTTTGACTTTAAATGACGGTTGGATGTGAATTATTACTTTTTCAACGAAAATAAGTGTGTTTAAAGTCATTTCTGTGCCTGAAATTGGTCAAAATTGAAAATTTTGAGTAAGCAAAACTCTGTAAAAATGGCAATTTTGGTCACTGTGAGGGTTTAAAAAGTGGATATTCAATATGAGGCCCAATCCAAATGACATTTTGAATCATTTTTGATAGAGTCCAAAAAATCAATTTTCTGATGAAAAACGATGACCCCGGACCAGTCGAACGTTGAAAAAATGGTCAATATTGATGAAATTTTAACATTTAATCTTTTGACTTTAAATGAAGGTTGGATGTGAGTTATTACTTTTTCAACTAAAATAAGTGTGTTTAAAGTCATTTCTGTGCCTGAAATTGGTCAAAATTGAAGATTTTGAGTAAGCAAAACTCTGTAAAAATGGCAATTTTGGTCACTGTGAGGGTTTAAAAAGTGGTTATTCAACATGAGTCCCGATCCAAATGACATTTTGAATCATTTTTGGTAGAGTCCAAAAAATCAATTTTCTGATGAAAAACGATGACCCCGGACCAGTCGAACGTTGAAAAAATGGTCAATATTGATGAAATTTTAACATTTAATCTTTTGACTTTAAATTACGGTTGGATGTGAATTATTACTTTTTCAACTAAAATAAGTGTGTTTAAAGTCATTTCTGTGCCTGAAATTGGTCAAAATTGAAGATTTTGAGTAAGCAAAACTCTGTAAAAATGGCAATTTTTTGTCACTGTGAGGGTTTAAAAAGTGGATATTCAACATGAGGCCCAATCCAAATGACATTTTGAATCATTTTTGAGAGAGTCCAAAAAATCAATTTTCTGATGAAAAACGATGACCCCGGACCAGTCGAACGTTGAAAAAATGGTCAATATTGATGACATTTTAACATTTAATCTTTTGACTTTAAATGAAGGTTGGATGTGAGTTATTACTTTTTCAACTAAAATAAGTGTGTTTAAAGTCATTTCTGTGCCTGAAATTGGTCAAAATTGAAGATTTTGAGTAAGCAAAACTCTGTAAAAATGGCAATTTTGGTCACTGTGAGGTTTTAAAAAGTGGTTATTCAACATGAGGCCCGATCCAAATGACATTTTGAATCATTTTTGGTAGAATCCAAAAAATCAATTTTCTGATGAAAAACGATGACCCCGGACCAGTCGAACGTTGAAAAAATGGTCAATATTGATGAAATTTTAACATTTAATCTTTTGACTTTAAATTACGGTTGGATGTGAATTATTACTTTTTCAACTAAAATAAGTGTGTTTAAAGTCATTTCTGTGCCTGAAATTGGTCAAAATTGAAGATTTTGAGTAAGCAAAACTCTGTAAAAATGGCAATTTTGGTCACTGTGAGGGTTTAAAAAGTGGATATTCAACATGAGGCCCAATCCAAATGACATTTTGAATCATTTATGATAGAGTCCAAAAAATCAATTTTCTGATGAAAAACGATGACCCCGGACCAGTCGAACGTTGAAAACATGGTCAATATTGATGAAATTTTAACATTTAATCTTTTGACTTTAAATGAAGGTTGGATGTGAGTTATTACTTTTTCAGCTAAAATAAGTGTGTTTAAAGTCATTTCTGTGCCTGAAATTGGTCAAAATTGAAAATTTTGAGTAAGCAAAACTCTGAAAAATTGGCAATTTTGGTCACTGTGAGGGTTTAAAAAGTGGTTATTCAACATGAGGCCCGATCCAAATGACATTTTGAATCATTTTTGGTAGAATCCAAAAAATCAATTTTCTGATGAAAAACGATGACCCCGGACAAGTCGAACGTTGAAAAAATGGTCAATATTGATGAAATTTTAACATTTAATCTTTTGACTTTAAATTACGGTTGGATGTGAATTATTACTTTTTCAACTAAAATAAGTGTGTTTAAAGTCATTTCTGTGCCTGAAATTGGTCAAAATTGAAGATTTTGAGTAAGCAAAACTCTGTAAAAATGGCAATTTTGGTCACTGTGAGGGTTTAAAAAGTGGATATTCAACTTGAGGCCCAATCCAAATAACATTTTGAATCATTTTTGGTAGAGTCTAAAAAATCAATTTTCTGATGAAAAACGATGACCCCGGACCAGTCGAACGTTGAAAAAATGGTCAATATTGATGAAATTTTAACATTTAATCTTTTGACTTAAAATGACGGTTGGATGTGAATTATTACTTTTTCAACTAAAATAAGTGTGTTTAAAGTCATTTCTGTGCCTGAAATTGGTCAAAATTGAAGATTTTGAGTAAGCAAAACTCTGTAAAAATGGCAATTTTGGTCACTGTGAGGGTTTAAAAAGTGGTTATTCAACATGAGGCCCGATCCAAATGACATTTTGAATCATTTTTGGTAGAGTCCAAAAAATCAATTTTCTGATGAAAAACGATGACCCCGGACCAGTCGAACGTTGAAAAAATGGTCAATATTGATGACATTTTAACATTTAATCTTTTGACTTTAAATGACGGTTGGATGTGAATTATTACTTTTTCAACGAAAATAAGTGTGTTTAAAGTCATTTCTGTGCCTGAAATTGGTCAAAATTGAAAATTTTGAGTAAGCAAAACTCTGAAAAAATGGCAATTTTGGTCACTGTGAGGGTTTAAAAAGTGGTTATTCAACATGAGGCCCGATCCAAATGACATTTTGAATCATTTTTGATAGAGTCCAAAAAATCAATTTTCTGATAAAAAACGATGACCCCGGACCAGTCGAACGTTGAAAAAATTGTCAATATTGATGAAATTTTAACATTTAATCTTTTGACTTTAAATGAAGGTTGGATGTGAGTTATTACTTTTTCAACTAAAATAAGTGTGTTTAAAGTCATTTCTGTGCCTGAAATTGGTCAAAATTGAAGATTTTGAGTAAACAAAACTCTGTAAAAATGGCAATTTTGGTCACTGTGAGGGTTTAAAAAGTGGTTATTCAACATGAGGCCCGATCCAAATGACATTTTGAATCATTTTTGGTAGAATCCAAAAAATCAATTTTCTGATGAAAAACGATGACCCCGGACCAGTCGAATGTTGAAAAAATGGTCAATATTGATGAAATTTTAACATTTAATCTTTTGACTTTATATGACGGTTGAATGTGAATTATTACTTTATCAACTAAAATAAGTGTGTTTAAAGTCATTTCTGTGCCTGAAATTGGTCAAAATTGAAGATTTTGAGTAAGCAAAACTCTGTAAAAATGGCAATTTTGGTCACTGTGAGGGTGTAAAAAGTGGTTATTCAACATGAGGCCCGATCCAAATGACATTTTGAATCATTTTTGGTAGAGTTCAAAAAATCAATTTTCTGATAAAAAACGATGACCCCGGACCAGTCGAACGTTGAAAAAATGGTCAATATTGATGAAATTTTAACATTTAATCTTTTGACTTTAAATGAAGGTTGGATGTGAGTTATTACTTTTTCAACTAAAATAAGTGTGTTTAAAGTCATTTCTGTGCCTGAAATTGGTCAAAATTGAAGATTTTGAGTAAGCAAAACTCTGTAAAAATGGCAATTTTGGTCACTGTGAGGGTTTAAAAAGTGGTTATTCAACATGAGTGCCGATCCAAATGACATTTTGAATCATTTTTGGTAGAGTCCAAAAAATCAATTTTCTGATGAAAAACAATGACCCCGGACCAGTCGAACGTTGAAAAAATGGTCAATATTGATGAAATTTTAACATTTAATCTTTTGACTTTAAATGACGGTTGGATGTGAATTATTACTTTTTCAACGAAAATAAGTGTGTTTAAAGTCATTTCTGTGCCTGAAATTGGTCAAAATTGAAAATTTTGAGTAAGCAAAACTCTGAAAAATTGGCAATTTTGGTCACTGTGAGGGTTTAAAAAGTGGTTATTCAACATGAGGCCCGATCCAAATGACATTTTGAATCATTTTTGGTAGAGTCCAAAAAATCAATTTTCTGATGAAAAACGATGACCCCGGACCAGTCGAACGTTGAAAAAATGGTCAATATTGATGAAATTTTAACATTTAATCTTTTGACTTTAAATTACGGTTGGATGTGAATTATTACTTTTTCAACTAAAATAAGTGTGTTTAAAGTCATTTCTGTGCCTGAAATTGGCCAAAATTGAAGATTTTGAGTAAGCAAAACTCTGTAAAAATGGCAATTTTGGTCACTGTGAGGGTTTAAAAAGTGGATATTCAATATGAGGCCCAATCCAAATGACATTTTGAATCATGCTTGGTAGAGTCCAAAAAATCAATTTTCTGATGAAAAACGATGACCCCGGACCAGTCGAACGTTGAAAAAATGGTCAATATTGATGAAATTTTAACATTTAATCTTTTGACTTTAAATTATGGTTGGATGTGAATTATTACTTTTTCAACTAAAATAAGTGTGTTTAAAGTCATTTCTGTGCCTGAAATTGGTCAAAATTGAAGATTTTGAGTAAGCAAAACTCTGTAAAAATGGCAATTTTTTGTCACTGTGAGGGTTTAAAAAGTGGATATTCAACATGAGGCCCAATCCAAATGACATTTTGAATCATTTTTGAGAGAGTCCAAAAAATCAATTTTCTGATGAAAAACGATGACCCCGGACCAGTCGAACGTTGAAAAAATGGTCAATATTGATGAAATTTTAACATTTAATCTTTTGACTTTAAATGACGGTTGGATGTGAGTTATTACTTTTTCAACTAAAATAAGTGTGTTTAAAGTCATTTCTGTGCCTGAAATTGGTCAAAATTGAAGATTTTGAGTAAGCAAAACTCTGTAAAAATGGCAATTTTGGTCACTGTGAGGTTTTAAAAAGTGGTTATTCAACATGAGGCCCGATCCAAATGACATTTTGAATCATTTTTGGTAGAATCCAAAAAATCAATTTTCTGATGAAAAACGATGACCCCGGACCAGTCGAACGTTGAAAAAATGGTCAATATTGATGAAATTTTAACATTTAATCTTTTGACTTTAAATTACGGTTGGATGTGAATTATTACTTTTTCAACTAAAATAAGTGTGTTTAAAGTCATTTCTGTGCCTGAAATTGGTCAAAATTGAAGATTTTGAGTAAGCAAAACTCTGTAAAAATGGCAATTTTGGTCACTGTGAGGGTTTAAAAAGTGGATATTCAACTTGAGGCCCAATCCAAATAACATTTTGAATCATTTTTGGTAGAGTCTAAAAAATCAATTTTCTGATGAAAAACGATGACCCCGGACCAGTCGAACGTTGAAAAAATGGTCAATATTGATGAAATTTTAACATTTAATCTTTTGACTTAAAATGACGGTTGGATGTGAATTATTACTTTTTCAACTAAAATAAGTGTGTTTAAAGTCATTTCTGTGCCTGAAATTGGTCAAAATTGAAGATTTTGAGTAAGCAAAACTCTGTAAAAATGGCAATTTTGGTCACTGTGAGGGTTTAAAAAGTGGTTATTCAACATGAGGCCCGATCCAAATGACATTTTGAATCATTTTTGGTAGAGTCCAAAAAATCAATTTTCTGATGAAAAACGATGACCCCGGACCAGTCGAACGTTGAAAAAATGGTCAATATTGATGAAATTTTAACATTTAATCTTTTGACTTTAAATGACGGTTGGATGTGAATTATTACTTTTTCAACGAAAATAAGTGTGTTTAAAGTCATTTCTGTGCCTGAAATTGGTCAAAATTGAAAATTTTGAGTAAGCAAAACTCTGAAAAAATGGCAATTTTGGTCACTGTGAGGGTTTAAAAAGTGGTTATTCAACATGAGGCCCGATCCAAATGACATTTTGAATCATTTTTGATAGAGTCCAAAAAATCAATTTTCTGATAAAAAACGATGACCCCGGACCAGTCGAACGTTGAAAAAATTGTCAATATTGATGAAATTTTAACATTTAATCTTTTGACTTTAAATGAAGGTTGGATGTGAGTTATTACTTTTTCAACTAAAATAAGTGTGTTTAAAGTCATTTCTGTGCCTGAAATTGGTCAAAATTGAAGATTTTGAGTAAGCAAAACTCTGTAAAAATGGCAATTTTGGTCACTGTGAGGGTTTAAAAAGTGGTTATTCAACATGAGGCCCGATCCAAATGACATTTTGAATCATTTTTGGTAGAATCCAAAAAATCAATTTTCTGATGAAAAACGATGACCCCGGACCAGTCGAATGTTGAAAAAATGGTCAATATTGATGAAATTTTAACATTTAATCTTTTGACTTTAAATGACGGTTGGATGTGAATTATTACTTTATCAACTAAAATAAGTGTGTTTAAAGTCATTTCTGTGCCTGAAATTGGTCAAAATTGAAGATTTTGAGTAAGGAAAACTCTGTAAAAATGGCAATTTTGGTCACTGTGAGGGTGTAAAAAGTGGTTATTCAACATGAGGCCCGATCCAAATGACATTTTGAATCATTTTTGGTAGAGTTCAAAAAATCAATTTTCTGATAAAAAACGATGACCCCGGACCAGTCGAACGTTGAAAAAATGGTCAATATTGATGAAATTTTAACATTTAATCTTTTGACTTTAAATTACGGTTGGATGTGAATTATTACTTTTTCAACTAAAATAAGTGTGTTTAAAGTCATTTCTGTGTCTGAAATTGGTCAAAATTGAAGATTTTGAGTAAGCAAAACTCTGTAAAAATGGCAATTTTGGTCACTGTGAGGGTTTAAAAAGTGGATATTCAACTTGAGGCCCAATCCAAATAACATTTTGAATAATTTTTGGTAGAGTCCAAAAAATCAATTTTCTGATGAAAAACAATGACCCCGGACCAGTCGAACGTTGAAAAAATGGTCAATATTGATGAAATTTTAACATTTAATCTTTTGACTTTAAATGACGGTTGGATGTGAATTATTACTTTTTCAACGAAAATAAGTGTGTTTAAAGTCATTTCTGTGCCTGAAATTGGTCAAAATTGAAGATTTTGAGTAAGCAAAACTCTGTAAAAATGGCAATTTTGGTCACTGTGAGGGTTTAAAAAGTGGATATTCAACATGAGGCCCAATCCAAATGACATTTTGAATCATTTTTGATAGAGTCCAAAAAATCAATTTTCTGATGAAAAACGATGACCCCGGACCAGTCGAACGTTGAAAAAATGGTCAATATTGATGAAATTTTAACATTTAATCTTTTGACTTTAAATGAAGGTTGGATGTGAGTTATTACTTTTTCAACTAAAATAAGTGTGTTTAAAGTCATTTCTGTGCCTGAAATTGGTCAAAATTGAAGATTTTGAGTAAGCAAAACTCTGTAAAAATGGCAATTTTGGTCACTGTGAGGGTTTAAAAAGTGGTTATTCAACATGAGTCCCGATCCAAATGACATTTTGAATCATTTTTGGTAGAGTCCAAAAAATCAATTTTCTGATGAAAAACGATGACCCCGGACCAGTCGAACGTTGAAAAAATGGTCAATATTGATGAAATTTTAACATTTAATCTTTTGACTTTAAATGACAGTTGGATGTGAATTATTACTTTTTCAACGAAAATAAGTGTGTTTAAAGTCATTTCTGTGCCTGAAATTGGTCAAAATTGAAAATTTTGAGTAAGCAAAACTCTGAAAAATTGGCAATTTTGGTCACTGTGAGGGTTTAAAAAGTGGTTATTCAACATGAGGCCCGATCCAAATGACATTTTGAATCATTTTTGGTAGAGTCCAAAAAATCAATTTTCTGATGAAAAACGATGACCCCGGACCAGTCGAACGTTGAAAAAATGGTCAATATTGATGAAATTTTAACATTTAATCTTTTGACTTTAAATTACGGTTGGATGTGAATTATTACTTTTTCAACTAAAATAAGTGTGTTTAAAGTCATTTCTGTGCCTGAAATTGGTCAAAATTGAAGATTTTGAGTAAGCAAAACTCTGTAAAAATGGCAATTTTGGTCACTGTGAGGGTTTAAAAAGTGGATATTCAACTTGAGGCCCAATCCAAATAACATTTTGATTCATTTTTGGTAGAGTCTAAAAAATCAATTTTCTGATGAAAAACGATGACCCCGGACCAGTCGAACGTTGAAAAAATGGTCAATATTGATGAAATTTTAACATTTAATCTTTTGACTTAAAATGACGGTTGGATGTGAATTATTACTTTTTCAACTAAAATAAGTGTGTTTAAAGTCATTTCTGTGCCTGAAATTGGTCAAAATTGAAGATTTTGAGTAAGCAAAACTCTGTAAAAATGGCAATTTTGGTCACTGTGAGGGTTTAAAAAGTGGTTATTCAACATGAGGCCCGATCCAAATGACATTTTGAATCATTTTTGGTAGAGTCCAAAAAATCAATTTTCTGATGAAAAACGATGACCCCGGACCAGTCGAACGTTGAAAAAATGGTCAATATTGATGAAATTTTAACATTTAATCTTTTGACTTTAAATGACGGTTGGATGTGAATTATTACTTTTTCAACGAAAATAAGTGTGTTTAAAGTCATTTCTGTGCCTGAAATTGGTCAAAATTGAAAATTTTGAGTAAGCAAAACTCTGAAAAAATGGCAATTTTGGTCACTGTGAGGGTTTAAAAAGTGGTTATTCAACATGAGGCCCGATCCAAATGACATTTTGAATCATTTTTGATAGAGTCCAAAAAATCAATTTTCTGATAAAAAACGATGACCCCGGACCAGTCGAACGTTGAAAAAATTGTCAATATTGATGAAATTTTAACATTTAATCTTTTGACTTTAAATGAAAGTTGGATGTGAGTTATTACTTTTTCAACTAAAATAAGTGTGTTTAAAGTCATTTCTGTGCCTGAAATTGGTCAAAATTGAAGATTTTGAGTAAGGAAAACTCTGTAAAAATGGCAATTTTGGTCACTGTGAGGGTGTAAAAAGTGGTTATTCAACATGAGGCCCGATCCAAATGACATTTTGAATCATTTTTGGTAGAGTCCAAAAAATCAATTTTCTGATGAAAAACAATGACCCCGGACCAGTCGAACGTTTTGAAAAAATGGTCAATATTGATGAAATTTTAACATTTAATCTTTTGACTTTAAATGACGGTTGGATGTGAATTATTACTTTTTCAACGAAAATAAGTGTGTTTAAAGTCATTTCTGTGCCTGAAATTTGTCAAAATTGAAAATTTTGAGTAAGCAAAACTCTGAAAAATTGGCAATTTTGGTCACTGTGAGGGTTTAAAAAGTGGTTATTCAACATGAGGCCCGATCCAAATGACATTTTGAATCATTTTTGGTAGAGTCCAAAAAATCAATTTTCTGATGAAAAACGATGACCCCGGACCAGTCGAACGTTGAAAAAATGGTCAATATTGATGAAATTTTAACATTTAATCTTTTGACTTTAAATTACGGTTGGATGTGAATTATTACTTTTTCAACTAAAATAAGTGTGTTTAAAGTCATTTCTGTGCCTGAAATTGGTCAAAATTGAAGATTTTGAGTAAGCAAAACTCTGTAAAAATGGCAATTTTGGTCACTGTGAGAGTTTAAAAAGTGGATATTCAACATGAGGCCCAATCCAAATGACATTTTGAATCATTTTTGATAGAGTCCAAAAAATCAATTTTCTGATGAAAAACGATGACCCCGGACCAGTCGAACGTTGAAAAAATGGTCAATATTGATGAAATTTTAACATTTAATCTTTTGACTTTAAATGAAGGTTGGATGTGAGTTATTACTTTTTCAACTAAAATAAGTGTGTTTAAAGTCATTTCTGTGCCTGAAATTGGTCAAAATTGAAGATTTTGAGTAAGCAAAACTCTGTAAAAATGGCAATTTTGGTCACTGTGAGGGTTTAAAAAGTGGTTATTCAACATGAGTCCCGATCCAAATGACATTTTGAATCATTTTTGGTAGAGTCCAAAAAATCAATTTTCTGATGAAAAACAATGACCCCGGACCAGTCGAACGTTGAAAAAATGGTCAATATTGATGAAATTTTAACATTTAATCTTTTGACTTTAAATTACGGTTGGATGTGAATTATTACTTTTTCAACTAAAATAAGTGTGTTTAAAGTCATTTCAGAGCCTGAAATTGGTCAAAATTGAAGATTTTGAGTAAGCAAAACTCTGTAAAAATGGCAATTTTGGTCACTGTGAGGGTTTAAAAAGTGGATATTCAATATGAGGCCCAATCCAAATGACATTTTGAATCATTTTTGATAGAGTCCAAAAAATCAATTTTCTGATGAAAAACGATGACCCCGGACCAGTCGAACGTTGAAAAAATGGTCAATATTGATGAAATTTTAACATTTAATCTTTTGACTTTAAATGAAGGTTGGATGTGAGTTATTACTTTTTCAACTAAAATAAGTGTGTTTAAAGTCATTTCTGTGCCTGAAATTGGTCAAAATTGAAGATTTTGAGTAAGCAAAACTCTGTAAAAATGGCAATTTTGGTCACTGTGAGGGTTTAAAAAGTGGTTATTCAACATGAGGCCCGATCCAAATGACATTTTGAATCATTTTTGGTAGAGTCCAAAAAATCATTTTCTGATGGAAAACGATGACCCCGGACCAGTCGAACGTTGAAAAAATGGTCAATATTGATTAAATTTTATCATTTAATCTTTTGACTTTAAATGACGGTTGGATGTGAATTATTACTTTTTCAACGAAAATAAGTGTGTTTAAAGTCATTTCTGTGCCTGAAATTGGTCAAAATTGAAAATTTTGAGTAAGCAAAACTCTGTAAAAATGGCAATTTTGGTCACTGTGAGGGTGTAAAAAGTGGTTATTCAACATGAGGCCCGATCCAAATGACATTTTGAATAATTTTTGATAGAGTCCAAAAAATCAATTTTCTGATAAAAAACGATGACCCCGGACCAGTCGAACGTTGAAAAAATGGTCAATATTGATGAAATTTTAACATTTAATCTTTTGACTTTAAATGAAGGTTGGATGTGAGTTATTACTTTTTCAACTAAAATAAGTGTGTTTAAAGTCATTTCTGTGCCTGAAATTGGTCAAAATTGAAGATTTTGAGTAAGCAAAACTCTGTGAAAATGGCAATTTTGGTCACTGTGAGGGTTTAAAAAGTGGTTATTCAACATGAGGCCCGATCCAAATGACAATTTGAATCATTTTTGGTAGAGTCCAAAAAATCATTTTCTGATGGAAAACGATGACCCCGGACCAGTCGAACGTTGAAAAAATTGTCAATATTGATGAAATTTTAACATTTAATCTTTTGACTTTAAATGACGGTTGGATGTGAATTATTACTTTTTCAACAAAAATAAGTGTGTTTAAAGTCATTTCTGTGCCTGAAATTGGTCAAAATTGAAAATTTTGAGTAAGCAAAACTCTGAAAAAATGGCAATTTTGGTCACTGTGAGCGTTTAAAAAGTGGTTATTCAACATGAGGCCCGATCCAAATGACATTTTTAATCATTTTTGGTAGAGTCCAAAAAATCAATTTTCTGATGAAAAACGATGACCCCGGACCAGTCGAACGTTGAAAAAATGGTCAATATTGATGAAATTTTAACATTTAATCTTTTGACTTTAAATTACGGTTGGATGTGAATTATTACTTTTTCAACTAAAATAAGTGTGTTTAAAGTCATTTCTGTGCCTGAAATTGGTCAAAATTGAAGATTTTGAGTAAGCAAAACTCTGTAAAAATGGCAATTTTTTGTCACTGTGAGGGTTTAAAAAGTGGATATTCAACATGAGGCCCAATCCAAATGACATTTTGAATCATTTTTGAGAGAGTCCAAAAAATCAATTTTCTGATGAAAAACGATGACCCCGGACCAGTCGAACGTTGAAAAAATGGTCAATATTGATGAAATTTTAACATTTAATCTTTTGACTTTAAATGAAGGTTGGATGTGAGTTATTACTTTTTCAACTAAAATAAGTGTGTTTAAAGTCATTTCTGTGCCTGAAATTGGTCAAAATTGAAGATTTTGAGTAAGCAAAACTCTGTAAAAATGGCAATTTTGGTCACTGTGAGGGTGTAAAAAGTGGTTATTCAACATGAGGCCCGATCCAAATGACATTTTGAATAATTTTTGATAGAGTCCAAAAAATCAATTTTCTGATAAAAAACGATGACCTCGGACCAGTCGAACGTTGAAAAAATAGTCAATATTGATGAAATTTTAACATTTAATCTTTTGACTTTAAATGAAGGTTGGATGTGAGTTATTACTTTTTCAACTAAAATAAGTGTGTTTAAAGTCATTTCTGTGCCTGAAATTGGTCAAAATTGAAGATTTTGAGTAAGCAAAACTCTGTAAAAATGGCAATTTTGGTCACTGTGAGGGTTTAAA
Source organism: Lissotriton vulgaris (assembly GCF_964263255.1). NCBI lineage: Eukaryota > Metazoa > Chordata > Amphibia > Caudata > Salamandridae > Lissotriton > Lissotriton vulgaris. Next base: position 118,349 of record NW_028245652.1, read on the forward strand.
AAGTGGATATTCAACTTGAGGCCCAATCCAAATAACATTTTGAATCATTTTTGGTAGAGTCTAAAAAATCAATTTTCTGATGAAAAACGATGACCCCGGACCAGTCGAACGTTGAAAAAATGGTCAATATTGATGAAATTTTAACATTTAATCTTTTGACTTAAAATGACGGTTGGATGTGAATTATTACTTTTTCAACTAAAATAAGTGTGTTTAAAGTCATTTCTGTGCCTGAAATTGGTCAAAATTGAAGATTTTGAGTAAGCAAAACTCTGTAAAAATGGCAATTTCGGTCACTGTGAGGGTTTAAAAAGTGGTTATTCAACATGAGGCCCGATCCAAATGACATTTTGAATCATTTTTGGTAGAGTCCAAAAAATCAATTTTCTGATGAAAAACGATGACCCCGGACCAGTCGAACGTTGAAAAAATGGTCAATATTGATGAAATTTTAACATTTAATCTTTTGACTTTAAATGACGGTTGGATGTGAATTATTACTTTTTCAACGAAAATAAGTGTGTTTAAAGTCATTTCTGTGCCTGAAATTGGTCAAAATTGAAAATTTTGAGTAAGCAAAACTCTGAAAAAATGGCAATTTTGGTCACTGTGAGGGTTTAAAAAGTGGTTATTCAACATGAGGCCCGATCCAAATGACATTTTGAATCATTTTTGATAGAGTCCAAAAAATCAATTTTCTGATAAAAAACGATGACCCCGGACCAGTCGAACGTTGAAAAAATTGTCAATATTGATGACATTTTAACATTTAATCTTTTGACTTTAAATGAAGGTTGGATGTGAGTTATTACTTTTTCAACTAAAATAAGTGTGTTTAAAGTCATTTCTGTGCCTGAAATTGGTCAAAATTGAAGATTTTGAGTAAGCAAAACTCTGTAAAAATGGCAATTTTGGTCACTGTGAGGGTTTAAAAAGTGGATATTCAACATGAGGCCCAATCCAAATGACATTTTGAATCATTTTTGATAGAGTCCAAAAAATCAATTTTCTGATGAAAAACGATGACCCCGGACCAGTCGAACGTTGAAAAAATGGTCAATATTGATGAAATTTTAACATTTAATCTTTTGACTTTAAATGAAGGTTGGATGTGAGTTATTACTTTTTCAACTAAAATAAGTGTGTTTAAAGTCATTTCTGTGCCTGAAATTGGTCAAAATTGAAGATTTTGAGTAAGCAAAACTCTGTAAAAATGGCAATTTTGGTCACTGTGAGGGTTTAAAAAGTGGTTATTCAACATGAGTCCCGATCCAAATGACATTTTGAATCATTTTTGGTAGAGTCCAAAAAATCAATTTTCTGATGAAAAACAATGACCCCGGACCAGTCGAACGTTGAAAAAATGGTCAATATTGATGAAATTTTAACATTTAATCTTTTGACTTTAAATGACGGTTGGATGTGAATTATTACTTTTTCAACGAAAATAAGTGTGTTTAAAGTCATTTCTGTGCCTGAAATTGGTCAAAATTGAAAATTTTGAGTAAGCAAAACTCTGAAAAATTGGCAATTTTGGTCACTGTGAGGGTTTAAAAAGTGGTTATTCAACATGAGGCCCGATCCAAATGACATTTTGAATCATTTTTGGTAGAGTCCAAAAAATCAATTTTCTGATGAAAAACGATGACCCCGGACCAGTCGAACGTTGAAAAAATGGTCAATATTGATGAAATTTTAACATTTAATCTTTTGACTTTAAATTACGGTTGGATGTGAATTATTACTTTTTCAACTAAAATAAGTGTGTTTAAAGTCATTTCTGTGCCTGAAATTGGTCAAAATTGAAGATTTTGAGTAAGCAAAACTCTGTAAAAATGGCAATTTTGGTCACTGTGAGGGTTTAAAAAGTGGATATTCAATATGAGGCCCAATCCAAATGACATTTTGAATCATTTTTGATAGAGTCCAAAAAATCAATTTTCTGATGAAAAACGATGACCCCGGACCAGTCGAACGTTGAAAAAATGGTCAATATTGATGAAATTTTAACATTTAATCTTTTGACTTTAAATGAAGGTTGGATGTGAGTTATTACTTTTTCAACTAAAATAAGTGTGTTTAAAGTCATTTCTGTGCCTGAAATTGGTCAAAATTGAAGATTTTGAGTAAGCAAAACTCTGTAAAAATGGCAATTTTGGTCACTGTGAGGGTTTAAAAAGTGGTTATTCAACATGAGGCCCGATCCAAATGACATTTTGAATCATTTTTGGTAGAGTCCAAAAAATCATTTTCTGATGGAAAACGATGACCCCGGACCAGTCGAACGTTGAAAAAATGGTCAATATTGATTACATTTTATCATTTAATCTTTTGACTTTAAATGACGGTTGGATGTGAATTATTACTTTTTCAACGAAAATAAGTGTGTTTAAAGTCATTTCTGTGCCTGAAATTGGTCAAAATTGAAAATTTTGAGTAAGCAAAACTCTGTAAAAATGGCAATTTTGGTCACTGTGAGGGTGTAAAAAGTGGTTATTCAACATGAGGCCCGATCCAAATGACATTTTGAATAATTTTTGATAGAGTCCAAAAAATCAATTTTCTGATAAAAAACGATGACCCCGGACCAGTCGAACGTTGAAAAAATTGTCAATATTGATGAAATTTTAACATTTAATCTTTTGACTTTAAATGAAGGTTGGATGTGAGTTATTACTTTTTCAACTAAAATAAGTGTGTTTAAAGTCATTTCTGTGCCTGAAATTGGTCAAAATTGAAGATTTTGAGTAAGCAAAACTCTGTGAAAATGGCAATTTTGGTCACTGTGAGGGTTTAAAAAGTGGTTATTCAACATGAGGCCCGATCCAAATGACAATTTGAATCATTTTTGGTAGAGTCCAAAAAATCATTTTCTGATGGAAAACGATGACCCCGGACCAGTCGAACGTTGAAAAAATTGTCAATATTGATGAAATTTTAACATTTAATCTTTTGACTTTAAATGACGGTTGGATGTGAATTATTACTTTTTCAACAAAAATAAGTGTGTTTAAAGTCATTTCTGTGCCTGAAATTGGTCAAAATTGAAAATTTTGAGTAAGCAAAACTCTGAAAAAATGGCAATTTTGGTCACTGTGAGCGTTTAAAAAGTGGTTATTCAACATGAGGCCCGATCCAAATGACATTTTTAATCATTTTTGGTAGAGTCCAAAAAATCAATTTTCTGATGAAAAACGATGACCCCGGACCAGTCGAACGTTGAAAAAATGGTCAATATTGATGAAATTTTAACATTTAATCTTTTGACTTTAAATTACGGTTGGATATGAATTATTACTTTTTCAACTAAAATAAGTGTGTTTAAAGTCATTTATGTGCCTGAAATTGGTCAAAATTGAAAATTTTGAGTAAGCAAAACTCTGAAAAATTGGCAATTTTGGTCACTGTGAGGGTTTAAAAAGTGGATATTCAACATGAGGCCCAATCCAAATGACATTTTGAATCATTTATGATAGAGTCCAAAAAATCAATTTTCTGATGAAAAACGATGACCCCGGACCAGTCGAACGTTGAAAAAATGGTCAATATTGATGAAATTTTAACATTTAATCTTTTGACTTTAAATGAAGGTTGGATGTGAGTTATTACTTTTTCAACTAAAATAAGTGTGTTTAAAGTCATTTCTGTGCCTGAAATTGGTCAAAATTGAAGATTTTGAGTAAGCAAAACTCTGTAAAAATGGCAATTTTGGTCACTGTGAGGGTTTAAAAAGTGGTTATTCAACATGAGGCCCGATCCAAATGACATTTTGAATCATTTTTGGTAGAATCCAAAAAATCAATTTTCTGATGAAAAACGATGACCCCGGACCAGTCGAACGTTGAAAAAATGGTCAATATTGATGAAATTTTAACATTTAATCTTTTGACTTTAAATGACGGTTGGATGTGAATTATTACTTTTTCAACTAAAATAAGTGTGTTTAAAGTCATTTCTGTGCCTGAAATTGGTCAAAATTGAAGATTTTGAGTAAGCAAAACTCTGTAAAAATGGCAATTTTGGTCACTGTGAGGGTGTAAAAAGTGGTTATTCAACATGAGGCCCGATCCAAATGACATTTTGAATCATTTTTGGTAGATTTCAAAAAATCAATTTCCTGATAAAAAACGATGACCCCGGACCAGTCGAACGTTGAAAAAATGGTAAATATTGATGAAATTTTAACATTTAATCTTTTGACTTTAAATGACGGTTGGATGTGAATTATTACTTTTTCAACGAAACTAAGTGTGTTTAAAGTCATTTCTGTGCCTGAAATTGGTCAAAATTGAAAATTTTGAGTAAGCAAAACTCTGAAAAAATGGCAATTTTGGTCACTGTGAGGGTTTAAAAAGTGGTTATTCAACATGAGGCCCGATCCAAATGACATTTTGAATCATTTTTGGTAGAGTCCAAAAAATCCATTTTCTGATGAAAAACGATGACCCCGGACCAGTCGAACGTTGAAAAAATGGTCAATATTGATGAAAGTTTAACATTTAATCTTTTGACTTAAAATGACGGTTGGATGTGAATTATTACTTTTTCAACTAAAATAAGTGTGTTTAAAGTCATTTTTGTGCCTGAAATTGGTCAAAATTGAAGATTTTGAGTAAGCAAAACTCTGTAAAAATGGCAATTTTGGTCACTGTGAGGGTTTAAAAAGTGGATATTCAACATGAGGCCCAATCCAAATGACATTTTGAATCATTTTTGGTAGAGTCCAAAAAATCAATTTTCTGATGGAAAACGATGACCCCGGACCAGTCGAACGTTGAAAAAATGGTCAATATTGATGAAATTTTAACATTTAATCTTTTGACTTTAAATGACGGTTGGATGTGAATTATTACTTTTTCAACGAAACTAAGTGTGTTTAAAGTCATTTCTGTGCCTGAAATTGGTCAAAATTGAAAATTTTGAGTAAGCAAAACTCTGAAAAAATGGCAATTTTGGTCACTGTGAGGGTTTAAAAAGTGGTTATTCAACATGAGGCCCGATCCAAATGACATTTTGAATCATTTTTGGTAGAGTCCAAAAAATCCATTTTCTGATGAAAAACGATGACCCCGGACCAGTCGAACGTTGAAAAAATGGTCAATATTGATGAAAGTTTAACATTTAATCTTTTGACTTAAAATGACGGTTGGATGTGAATTATTACTTTTTCAACTAAAATAAGTGTGTTTAAAGTCATTTTTGTGCCTGAAATTGGTCAAAATTGAAGATTTTGAGTAAGCAAAACTCTGTAAAAATGGCAATTTTGGTCACTGTGAGGGTTTAAAAAGTGGATATTCAACATGAGGCCCAATCCAAATGACATTTTGAATCATTTTTGGTAGAGTCCAAAAAATCCATTTTCTGATGAAAAACGATGACCCCGGACCAGTCGAACGTTGAAAAAATGGTCAATATTGATGAAATTTTAACATTTAATCTTTTGACTTAAAATGACGGTTGGATGTGAATTATTACTTTTTCAACTAAAATAAGTGTGTTTAAAGTCATTTCTGTGCCTGAAATTGGTCAAAATTGAAGATTTTGAGTAAGCAAAACTCTGTAAAAATGGCAATTTTGGTCACTGTGAGGGTTTAAAAAGTGGTTATTCATCATGAGACCCGATCCAAATGACATTTTGAATCATTTTTGGTAGAGTCCAAAAAATCCATTTTCTGATGAAAAACGATGACCCCGGACCAGTCGAACGTTAAAAAAATGGTCAATATTGATGAAATTTTAACATTTAATCTTTTGACTTAAAATGACGGTTGGATGTGAATTATTACTTTTTCAACTAAAATAAGTGTGTTTAAAGTCATTTTTGTGCCTGAAATTGGTCAAAATTGAAGATTTTGAGTAAGCAAAACTCTGTAAAAATGGCAATTTTGGTCACTGTGAGGGTTTTAAAAGTGGTTATTCAACATGAGGCCCGATCCAAATGACATTTTGAATCATTTTTGGTAGAGTCCAAAAAATCCATTTTCTGATGAAAAACGATGACCCCGGACCAGTCGAACGTTGAAAAAATGGTCAATATTGATGAAATTTTAACATTTAATCTTTTGACTTTAAATTACGGTTGGATGTGAATTATTACTTTTTCAACTAAAATAAGTGTGTTTAAAGTCATTTTTGTGCCTGAAATTGGTCAAAATTGAAGATTTTGAGTAAGCAAAACTCTGTAAAAATGGCAATTTTGGTCACTGTGAGGGTTTTAAAAGTGGTTATTCAACATGAGGCCCGATCCAAATGACATTTTGAATCATTTTTGGTAGAGTCCAAAAAATCCATTTTCTGATGAAAAACGATGACCCCGGACCAGTCGAACGTTGAAAAAATGGTCAATATTGATGAAATTTTAACATTTAATCTTTTGACTTAAAATGACGGTTGGATGTGAATTATTACTTTTTCAACTAAAATAAGTGTGTTTAAAGTCATTTCCGTGCCTGAAATTGGTCAAAATTGAAGATTTTGAGTAAGCAAAACTCTGTAAAAATGGCAATTTTGGTCACTGTGAGGGTTTAAGAAGTGGATATTCAACATGAGGCCCAATCCAAATAACATTTTGAATCATTTTTGGTAGAGTCCAAAAAATCAATTTTCTGATGAAAAACGATGACCCCGGACCAGTCGAACGTTGAAAAAATGGTCAATATTGATGAAATTTTAACATTTAATCTTTTGACTTAAAATGACGGTTGGATGTGAATTATTACTTTTTCAACTAAAATAAGTGTGTTTAAAGTCATTTCTGTGCCTGAAATTGGTCAAAATTGAAGATTTTGAGTAAGCAAAACTCTGTAAAAATGGCAATTTTGGTCACTGTGAGGGTTTAAAAAGTGGTTATTCATCATGAGACCCGATCCAAATGACATTTTGAATCATTTTTGGTAGAGTCCAAAAAATCAATTTTCTGATGAAAAACGATGACCCCGGACCAGTCGAACGTTAAAAAAATGGTCAATATTGATGAAATTTTAACATTTAATCTTTTGACTTAAAATGACGGTTGGATGTGAATTATTACTTTTTCAACTAAAATAAGTGTGTTTAAAGTCATTTTTGTGCCTGAAATTGGTCAAAATTGAAGATTTTGAGTAAGCAAAACTCTGTAAAAATGGCAATTTTGGTCACTGTGAGGGTTTTAAAAGTGGTTATTCAACATGAGGCCCGATCCAAATGACATTTTGAATCATTTTTGGTAGAGTCCAAAAAATCCATTTTCTGATGAAAAACGATGACCCCGGACCAGTCGAACGTTGAAAAAATGGTCAATATTGATGAAATTTTAACATTTAATCTATGGCTGAGATACCCGCCACCCCCTCTCAACACAATCCCCAAAGGAGGGAAACCGGAAACAGTTCTTGAAGTTTTTGGAAGTGGGAGGGAGTGACCCTCCCGGCCGTATTTATTAAAACAAAAAATTATAAACATTTTAAACATTAATGTACAATTTCATACCACATTGCGATGTTTGGCTAACCTTAACAGATTCTCTAATACAGAGGTTCTCCTAGCCGAACTAACATCCTACAAAACATTTACTTGAAATATTGAAATTGTACATCCTAACGTTTAAGGGCCAACGGCAAGGTCGTAACCGGTGTCAAGATCCCTAACCAGACATACCCCCCCCACTTGGAGGGGCGACAGCACTGAGGCGTACTCAAGTGCAACTACTACCAATTTCCCTTGACTTGACGGGGGCACTTATCAACTCGACGCCAGTTAAAGGTCGTTCGAAGACTCGTGTGAGGTATCTAGAAGGTATCGTAGACCTCCCCCCAACCCCACACAACTTACCGCATCTGCCGTCGCAGATGTCACTGGCCCCGGGAAATTCCCCAGGAGGGGGCTGTAACCCCTCCTACACAGGAAGGGGCCTTGACCGCCTTTCCTCTTCTTTCGGCGACCCATCCTTAGAAGGGACCGCCTCCCCGTTGAGGGGCCAAAGGCCACCTCCCCCGAGCGCTCCCATCCGTGTTGGGTGACGCCCACTCATAGGGATCTTCCAATTAGTGCTCACCGATCATGACCTTACCGCCCGACCAAAATAAATACGACAATGCTAACTAAATGACTAAACTAAAATCACAGTAGCAACTATACTTTCATTAAAAGCATGCTACCAATGAACACTAAAGCAGAATTTCTTTATTTGCAAAACGAACCACAAATCGACATTCTTTATTACATACTCAAAATCATCACGATAATACCACAACCTGTAAACGAAAATCAGAGTTATCCATTAACTTTGTTCAAAACCACTTGCTGTCATCAGGGGCTGGTGGGTGGGTCAAAATTGGCTCTTCGTTCCGTCTCGAGCTCACGTGCAGCGAGGAGGTGCAGCTTCAGAGCACAGGAACAAGAGGATGTCTTCTGGTCTTGCTTCTCCTTTTATCCGTCTTCAGGGCGGGCGTAAACCCGCCCCTGCCTGCCCCGAGGGCGTGGCCAGCCGCGTCAGTGTCTAGGCCAGCCCACTCTAGGGCGGGAAAAAGCGCGCCCCGGCTACGCCGCTTCGGGCATACCAGCCGAGACGCGCCTCCCGCCCAAAATGGCTTCCCGGGGGGATCGAGGCACTCTGCCATACGTTCGGGGGGACCGAGTGGTCGCCCCTTTCCATATGGCTGAGATACCCGCCACCCCCTCTCAACACAATCCCCAAAGGAGGGAAACCGGAAACAGTTCTTGAAGTTTTTGGAAGTGGGAGGGAGTGACCCTCCCGGCCGTATTTATTAAAACAAAAAATTATAAACATTTTAAACATTAATGTACAATTTCATACCACATTGCGATGTTTGGCTAACCTTAACAGATTCTCTAATACAGAGGTTCTCCTAGCCGAACTAACATCCTACAAAACATTTACTTGAAATATTGAAATTGTACATCCTAACGTTTAAGGGCCAACGGCAAGGTCGTAACCGGTGTCAAGATCCCTAACCAGACATACCCCCCCCACTTGGAGGGGCGACAGCACTGAGGCGTACTCAAGTGCAACTACTACCAATTTCCCTTGACTTGACGGGGGCACTTATCAACTCGACGCCAGTTAAAGGTCGTTCGAAGACTCGTGTGAGGTATCTAGAAGGTATCGTAGACCTCCCCCCAACCCCACACAACTTACCGCATCTGCCGTCGCAGATGTCACTGGCCCCGGGAAATTCCCCAGGAGGGGGCTGTAACCCCTCCTACACAGGAAGGGGCCTTGACCGCCTTTCCTCTTCTTTCGGCGACCCATCCTTAGAAGGGACCGCCTCCCCGTTGAGGGGCCAAAGGCCACCTCCCCCGAGCGCTCCCATCCGTGTTGGGTGACGCCCACTCATAGGGATCTTCCAATTAGTGCTCACCGATCATGACCTTACCGCCACGGGCCGGATAGTTGACCGGCTATCCGGACCCCCCACACAACTCCTACCTAAAGGTCATGTTTCAACGATTTTAACCATGCTAAGAAGTCTCCCAAGAGTAACTCATTCCCCACGCACGACAAATGCACACCATCCCCCGAATACATACTGTCATCATTAATACAGCCATGAGAAATAGAATGCAATGCCCTGGAACGGAACAACCTACTCACTTTATTGTTAAGCTTTCTAACAGAATGGTTCAAAGCAGGAATAGAGATAGCCCCCCGCCACACCTTTCGTGGAATCAAATGGGACCATGCAATCGTGCACCCCGGAACTCTCCTCGCCAACCAACTTACGGTGGAAAGCATTGCCTCCAGGAGTAGTCGTCTACCGATGGTGACCAAATCATTACCCCCAACATGCACTATAACTATAGACGGCGGTGACCTTGTCCGCCCTAACAAACCCTCGAAAAATGTTTGAAACTGGTCAATACAGAGACCGCCCCTTCCGTAGAAGGACATCCTGTACCCGTATTCCCCAGCTACGTGAATCATGTCACCTGCTTTGAATACGTCTGCGGCACGCCTCACGTATGAGTGGCCCACGACCCACACCTCCTTTTTCACAGCCGGTGATGTCTGACCGCTGGCCCGGTGTAGGGTCGACTGCATAGTCCGCCCCGCCTCGTAGGCTTGCGTAACTGAAAACCAAACAAAAACAAGAAGCGTGAGTACATTATTACAGCTTCACAACATGTGCAACCGCACGTATCTTTTGTAACAATTGGAGGACCAACGCCCCACTCGTTTCACTTGCTCAACATTAAGACCCCTGGCTGTAGCTTCCGTCGCAGCCCCTATCCGAAAGGAATGGGTCCCAAATTCGCCCGGGTTCAAGCCCGCAGCGGCAATTGACATCGCAAGCACCCGCTGAAACTGAAATTTCGTCAGTGGGGTGGCGTCAGCGTGTCTTAACAAAGTCCCCCCCCATGATGCCACCCTTCGTGCTAGGTAATCCTCTAAACACTTTACCGGACACATGGAGGACCCAGGAATCCTGCGTATGATGACGCAGTCACCCATCCCATCTTGATCAGTCTTGGATTTTACAAAGGAGACAGTCATTGTTTCTCCCCTGATCTGAACGTGTTCCTGGCACAAACCCCCTGCCACATCCAGTTTGTTCCTTGCAACTAGTTCGCTTACGCGCATTGCTCCGTGAAATGCTAGCGTAAAAGCGGCTCGGAACAGCACCGCCTCAAACTGAGATGAACATGTGGCCGGGAGTGTGGCCAACAACTGGGACAATCTATCCAAACCTATCGGGTGCCTTTCATCTACTCTGCGACCCTCAAGGCGTTGCCACCCACGCAGCGCTTTCTGTACAACGAAAGACGCTGTTGGGTCCTGGATAGCGTGCGCTCTGGCAACAAAGGAAATGGCAGCACGATGCCTCTGGGCCGTAGCCACCGACTTCCCAGCCCTACGTAAGGACATCAGGAAATTCACTACCCCTTCCTCGTGACCCCAAAGTCGCTCTCTATCACTCCCCAAAAAGGCTAAATAGGCCCGAAACGCCCCTTCGTATGCCTTCCTCGTCCTTGGTGCTAGACTCTCTCCCACGAGGTGACGAAGTTCGGGGCACCGAGAGACCAGAGAGCTTCGGGAAAGGGTGCCGGCTCTGGGTCCGCTGAGGGGAGGAAACCCGAAAAAGCCTGCATTTGAAAACGAGACAGTGCGTCAGCCGCCTGATTCATCACCCCCGGCACATGCTTTGCTCTGAATAGCACGTTCAATTGCATACATAGTAAAACAATTTCCTTAAGCAGTCTTAAAATCAGTTTACAACGTGCTGCCTGACTATTGATGCACTCGACCACGGTCATATTGTCAGACCAAAATATGACAGAGTGATCCTTGAACCCATCGGGCCATGTTCTCAAGGCCACCAAGATGGGAAACAGTTCCAGGAAAGCAATATTACTCGTCAGACCATTCTCATGCCACCATGTCGGCCATCTTTGTGCCGACCATTTCGTGCCGAAGATGGCGCCAAAACCTATGCTTCCTGCTGAATCTGTCCATAGCCCCAGCTCTTCAGAAGACACGGCTGGTTCATTCCAGACGATTCTACCATTGAAGTCCGCCAGAAATGCTAACCAAATACGCATGTCCTGGCGGATCTCGGCCGATAGTCTCGTGCGATGATGGCACTCTTTAAGGCCGACCATCGCTTGGGCAATTGAACGGGAAAAGGGGCGGGCCATTGGTATTACCCTCAGGGCAAAATTCAACTGTCCCACCAACTGCTGTAATTGTTGCAGCGTAACTTTTGATGCATTTATACACATTTGAAGCGCAGCCCTGAACTTCAACACTTTCTCCGCTGGCAAACGGAAACACCCTTCAATGGAGTCCAACTCGATCCCCAGAAACTCGAGGCAAGTCGTAGGACCCACTGTTTTACCCGGCGCCAATGGCACACCAAACTGTTTCATTAACACACAAAATTCGGCCAAGGCCCGGCCACATTCAAGATCCCCGGCCGCCCCAAGAAACAGAAAATCATCAAGGTAGTGCATTACATCTTGGAAACCCGTTTTCTTTGTGAAGACCCATTGTAGAAAACTACTGAATTTCTCGAAATAAGCACAGGATATAGAGCACCCCATTGGCATACACCTATCCATGTAATAACAACCCTGAAACCTGAATCCCAGGAGACGCTGGTCGTCTGGGTGTACCGGGAGCAATCGGAACGCTGACTCGATATCTGACTTCGCCATCAGCGCCCCGGGCCCCAGGCGATTCAAAATGGCTACGGCCTCATCGAAGGATGCGTACCGCACCGAACACACTTCTGGATTGATTGCATCATTTACGGAAAGACCTCGCGGAGCTGATAAATTGTGAATCAGTCGGAACTCACCGGGGTCTTTCTTGGGGACTACCCCTAAGGGAGAACAAACAAAATTCTGGACCGGGGGTACACTAAACGGGCCGGCGACCCGACCTCGAGTCACCTCTTTTCGGATCTTATCCTGTACCACGGTCGTATGCTGCAGGACGGAAAGTTGATTTTTACACTTTCCCACACCCTGAAAGTCCCCTACCGGGATGCGGAAACCATACGAAAACCCGTTCCGCAGCACCCCAGCAGAAGTACGATCCGGGTATTCACTGAGCCAGGGAATCATCGCCAGGGTATCAATCGGGGTAGGTAAAGGCGCTCCTCGGACTATATTAGACCTGTTTGGCACCTCCTCTCCCCCCATTATCACCCGTTCTGGCTCTGCACGAGGACTCAGGATGGGACGACCCACAACCACTACATTCATGCTTGAATTTACACGATCCCTGGGGTCTAGTACATTTTCCCCTGTTGAAATTAAAGCAGAAACCCTTTTTCCCGGTACTGCCAGCAGGTTTCGAGTACTCGTCGGTACCCGTACCTGATCGAAAGGGCGTCCCCGCATATTGCCGGGAGGATTCGCCAACATTACTTCCCACCAACGGCATTTTTAACATCCCTGACTCCTTCATTTTATCCCAAGTCAAGGCATCATAACAATCCCAGGTTAAACTTTTATTATGCTCTTTTTCCTTTCTGAACAGATTATCGTAACAGAACCAATGATTACCCTGGTGCGATGTCGAGTACCCCATGATTCGTGATTGATAGATTGGGAACTCGGAAAGCAACTCAGGTCTACGTTCCCCCAAGATTGATGTAAAGATTCCCCAAGCATTGCCCCAATTGCCGATATTCTCATTCACTTTAAAGGCGGCCATTTTTGCGCTCCAAACACTCGGATGCATGAGATCCTTCTGACTCTTTACATGCTCTACCTCATAATGATCAACAAGCAGTGAGAAAATGTTCACATACTCCCCCGCCCAAATCTTTTCCTTAATTGCCAAAGGAACATGTTGCCCCAACCTTTCTCTCCGCGAGGGTGTTGACTCATCCCTCGCGATCGGCAATGGCCGCTTACCTGCACCTGACGCTGCCTCTGTGGTCGCAATCGTCCCTGGTGTCTTGTCCCCTACTGCAGCCGGCACGGGCACCTTGGCTGCTTCCCGTTTCTCACGCAATTGCTTCATCAGCGCCTGCGCATCGACAGCCGTGGCGCCCTCGTTACCTTTACCCAACCACGCTGCCAATTGTGCTGCCAACTCGGGCGGCATATCATCCTCGGACACGGGGGTGACCACAACGGGAATTGGATTCCCCTCCTCCGGCACGGGAGTTGGAGCCTCGAGCGGGGCACTGGGACCCGGGATGTCTTCACCCGCTGCCCCCCTCCTGGGCCTCTTGTTTTTCCCTCCCGGGGCTGCTCCCGGCAAAGGACGTTTTGGACCCCCTTCCTCATTCTTGTCCACCCGCTTCTTTAGCTCGGACATCTCCTTCATGAGAACACGAAGCATCTGGTCAGTAGTCATGCGCTTTCCCACCTTCTTCGGCATTCTCCAACGAAGTAACTGTAAAACAAACAAGAACGATTAAAACGCTCAAAATTGGCTCTTCGTTCCGTCTCGAGCTCACGTGCAGCGAGGAGGTGCAGCTTCAGAGCACAGGAACAAGAGGATGTCTTCTGGTCTTGCTTCTCCTTTTATCCGTCTTCAGGGCGGGCGTAAACCCGCCCCTGCCTGCCCCGAGGGCGTGGCCAGCCGCGTCAGTGTCTAGGCCAGCCCACTCTAGGGCGGGAAAAAGCGCGCCCCGGCTACGCCGCTTCGGGCATACCAGCCGAGACGCGCCTCCCGCCCAAAATGGCTTCCCGGGGGGATCGAGGCAATCTGCCATACGTTCGGGGGGACCGAGTGGTCGCCCCTTTCCATTTTGACTTTAAATTACGGTTGGATGTGAATGATTACTTTTTCAACTAAAATAAGTGTGTTTAAAGTCATTTCCGTGCCTGAAATTGGTCAAAATTGAAGATTTTGAGTAAGCAAAACTCTGTAAAAATGGCAATTTTGGTCACTGTGAGGGTTTAAGAAGTGGATATTCAACATGAGGCCCAATCCAAATAACATTTTGAATCATTTTTGGTAGAGTCCAAAAAATCAATTTTCTGATGAAAAACGATGACCCCGGACCAGTCGAACGTTGAAAAAATGGTCAATATTGATGAAATTTTAACATTTAATCTTTTGACTTAAAATGACGGTTGGATGTGAATTATTACTTTTTCAACTAAAATAAGTGTGTTTAAAGTCATTTCTGTGCCTGAAATTGGTCAAAATTGAAGATTTTGAGTAAGCAAAACTCTGTAAAAATGGCAATTTTGGTCACTGTGAGGGTTTAAAAAGTGGTTATTCATCATGAGACCCGATCCAAATGACATTTTGAATCATTTTTGGTAGAGTCCAAAAAATCAATTTTCTGATGAAAAACGATGACCCCGGACCAGTCGAACGTTAAAAAAATGGTCAATATTGATGAAATTTTAACATTTAATCTTTTGACTTAAAATGACGGTTGGATGTGAATTATTACTTTTTCAACTAAAATAAGTGTGTTTAAAGTCATTTTTGTGCCTGAAATTGGTCAAAATTGAAGATTTTGAGTAAGCAAAACTCTGTAAAAATGGCAATTTTGGTCACTGTGAGGGTTTTAAAAGTGGTTATTCAACATGAGGCCCGATCCAAATGACATTTTGAATCATTTTTGGTAGAGTCCAAAAAATCCATTTTCTGATGAAAAACGATGACCCCGGACCAGTCGAACGTTGAAAAAATGGTCAATATTGATGAAATTTTAACATTTAATCTTTTGACTTTAAATGACGGTTGGATGTGAATTATTACTTTTTCAACGAAAATAAGTGTGTTTAAAGTCATTTCTGTGCCTGAAATTGGTCAAAATTGAAGATTTTGAGTAAGCAAAACTCTGTAAAAATGGCAATTTTGGTCACTGTGAGGGTTTAAAAAGTGGATATTCAACATGAGGCCCAATCCAAATGACATTTTGAATCATTTTTGATAGAGTCCAAAAAATCAATTTTCTGATGAAAAACGATGACCCCGGACCAGTCGAACGTTGAAAAAATTGTCAATATTGATGAAATTTTAACATTTAATCTTTTGACTTTAAATGAAGGTTGGATGTGAGTTATTACTTTTTCAACTAAAATAAGTGTGTTTAAAGTCATTTCTGTGCCTGAAATTGGTCAAAATTGAAGATTTTGAGTAAGCAAAACTCTGTAAAAATGGCAATTTTGGTCACTGTGAGGGTTTAAAAAGTGGTTATTCAACATGAGGCCCGATCCAAATGACATTTTGAATAATTTTTGGTAGAATCCAAAAAATAAATTTTCTGATGAAAATCGATGACCCCGGACCAGTCGAATGTTGAAAAAATGGTCAATATTGATGAAATTTTAACATTTAATCTTTTGACTTTAAATGACGGTTGGATGTGAATTATTACTTTTTCAACTAAAATAAGTGTGTTTAAAGTCATTTCTGTGCCTGAAATTGGTCAAAATTGAAGATTTTGAGTAAGCAAAACTCTGTAAAAATGGCAATTTTGGTCACTGTGAGGGTGTAAAAAGTGGTTATTCAACATGAGGCCCGATCCAAATGACATTTTGAATCATTTTTGGTAGAGTTCAAAAAATCAATTTCCTGATAAAAAACGATGACCCCGGACCAGTCGAACGTTGAAAAAATGGTAAATATTGATGAAATTTTAACATTTAATCTTTTGACTTAAAATGACGGTTGGATGTGAAATATTACTTTTTCAACTAAAATAAGTGTGTTTAAAGTCATTTCTGTGCCTGAAATTGGTCAAAATTGAAGATTTTGAGTAAGCAAAACTCTGTAAAAATGGCAATTTTGGTCACTGTGAGGGTTTAAAAAGTGGTTATTCAACATGAGGCCCGATACAAATGACATTTTGAATCATTTTTGGTAGAGTCCAAAAAATCAATTTTCTGATGGAAAACGATGACCCCGGACCAGTCGAACGTTGAAAAAATGGTCAATATTGATGAAATTTTAACATTTAATCTTTTGACTTTAAATGACGGTGGGATGTGAATTATTACTTTTTCAACGAAACTAAGTGTGTTTAAAGTCATTTCTGTGCCTGAAATTGGTCAAAATTGAAAATTTTAAGTAAGCAAAACTCTGAAAAAATGGCAATTTTGGTCACTGTGAGGGTTTAAAAAGTGGTTATTCAACATGAGGCCCGATCCAAATGACATTTTGAATCATTTTTGGTAGAGTCCAAAAAATCCATTTTCTGATGAAAAACGATGACCCCGGACCAGTCGAACGTTGAAAAAATGGTCAATATTGATGAAATTTTAACATTTAATCTTTTGACTTTAAATTACGGTTGGATGTGAATTATTACTTTTTCAACTAAAATAAGTGTGTTTAAAGTCATTTCTGTGCCTGAAATTGGTCAAAATTGAAGATTTTGAGTAAGCAAAACTCTGTAAAAATGGCAATTTTGGTCACTGTGAGGGTTTAAAAAGTGGATATTCAAGATGAGGCCCAATCCAAATGACATTTTGAATCATTTTTGGTAGAGTCCAAAAAATCCATTTTCTGATGAAAAACGATGACCCCGGACCAGTCGAACGTTGAAAAAATGGTCAATATTGATGAAATTTTAACATTTAATCTTTTGACTTTAAATGAAGTTTGGATGTGAGTTATTACTTTTTCAACTAAAATAAGTGTGTTTAAAGTCATTTCTGTGCCTGAAATTGGTAAAAATTGAAGATTTTGAGTAAGCAAAACTCTGTAAAAATGGCAATTTTGGTCACTGTGAGGGTTTAAAAAGTGGTTATTCAACATGAGGCCCGATCCAAATGACATTTTGAATCATTTTTGGTAGAATCCAAAAAATCAATTTTCTGATGAAAAACGATGACCCCGGACCAGTCGAACGTTGAAAAAATGGTCAATATTGATGAAATTTTAACATTTAATCTTTTGACTTAAAATGACGGTTGGATGTGAATTATTACTTTTTCAACTAAAATAAGTGTGTTTAAAGTCATTTCTGTGCCTGAAATTGGTCAAAATCGAAGATTTTGAGTAAGCAAAACTCTGTAAAAATGGCAATTTTGGTCACTGTGAGGGTGTAAAAAGTGGTTATTCAACATGAGGCCCGATCCAAATGACATTTTGAATCATTTTTGGTAGAGTTCAAAAAATCAATTTTCTGATAAAAAACGATGACCCCGGACCAGTCGAACGTTGAAAAAATGGTCAATATTGATGAAATTTTAACATTTAATCTTTTGACTTAAAATGACGGTTGGATGTGAAATATTACTTTTTCAACTAAAATAAGTGTGTTTAAAGTCATTTCTGTGAGTGAAATTGGTCAAAATTGAAGATTTTGAGTAAGCAAAACTCTGTAAAAATTGCAATTTTGGTCACTGTGAGGGTTTAAAAAGTGGTTATTCAACATGAGGCCCGATCCAAATGACATTTTGAATCATTTTTGGTAGAGTCCAAAAAAATCATTTTCTGATGGAAAACGATGACCCCGGACCAGTCGAACGTTGAAAAAATGGTCAATATTGATGAAATTTTAACATTTAATCTTTTGACTTTAAATGACGGTTGGATGTGAATTATTACTTTTTCAACGAAAATAAGTGTGTTTAAAGTCATTTCTGTGCCTGAAATTGGTCAAAATTGAAGATTTTGAGTAAGCAAAACTCTGTAAAAATGGCAATTTTGGTCACTGTGAGGGTGTAAAAAGTGGTTATTCAACATGAGGCCCGATCCAAATGACATTTTGAATCATTTTTGGTAGAGTTCAAAAAATCAATTTCCTGATAAAAAACGATGACCCCGGACCAGTCGAACGTTGAAAAAATGGTAAATATTGATGAAATTTTAACATTTAATCTTTTGACTTTAAATGACGGTTGGATGTGAATTATTACTTTTTCAACGAAACTAAGTGTGTTTAAAGTCATTTCTGTGCCTGAAATTGGTCAAAATTGAAAATTTTGAGTAAGCAAAACTCTGAAAAAATGGCAATTTTGGTCACTGTGAGGGTTTAAAAAGTGGTTATTCAACATGAGGCCCGATCCAAATGACATTTTGAATCATTTTTGGTAGAGTCCAAAAAATCCATTTTCTGATGAAAAACGATGACCCCGGACCAGTCGAACGTTGAAAAAATGGTCAATATTGATGAAATTTTAACATTTAATCTTTTGACTTTAAATTACGGTTGGATGTGAATTATTACTTTTTCAACTAAAATAAGTGTGTTTAAAGTCATTTCTGTGCCTGAAATTGGTAAAAATTGAAGATTTTGAGTAAGCAAAACTCTGTAAAAATGGCAATTTTGGTCACTGTGAGGGTTTAAAAAGTGGTTATTCAACATGAGGCCCGATCCAAATGACATTTTGAATCATTTTTGGTAGAATCCAAAAAATCAATTTTCTGATGAAAAACGATGACCCCGGACCAGTCGAACGTTGAAAAAATGGTCAATATTGATGAAATTTTAACATTTAATCTTTTGACTTAAAATGACAGTTGGATGTGAAATATTACTTTTTCAACTAAAATAAGTGTGTTTAAAGTCATTTCTGTGAGTGAAATTGGTCAAAATTGAAGATTTTGAGTAAGCAAAACTCTGTAAAAATGGCAATTTTGGTCACTGTGAGGGTTTAAAAAGTGGTTATTCAACATGAGGCCCGATCCAAATGACATTTTGAATCATTTTTGGTAGAGTCCAAAAAATCATTTTCTGATGGAAAACGATGACCCCGGACCAGTCGAACGTTGAAAAAATGGTCAATATTGATGAAATTTTAACATTTAATCTTTTGACTTAAAATGACGGTTGGATGTGAATTATTACTTTTTCAACTAAAATAAGTGTGTTTAAAGTCATTTTTGTGCCTGAAATTGGTCAAAATTGAAGATTTTGAGTAGCAAAACTCTGTAAAAATGGCAATTTTGGTCACTGTGAGGGTTTTAAAAGTGGTTATTCAACATGAGGCCCGATCCAAATGACATTTTGAATCATTTTTGGTAGAGTCCAAAAAATCCATTTTCTGATGAAAAACGATGACCCCGGACCAGTCGAACGTTGAAAAAATGGTCAATATTGATGAAATTTTAACATTTAATCTTTTGACTTTAAATTACGGTTGGATGTGAATTATTACTTTTTCAACTAAAATAAGTGTGTTTAAAGTCATTTCTGTGCCTGAAATTGGTCAAAATTGAAGATTTTGAGTAAGCAAAACTCTGTAAAAATGGCAATTTTGGTCACTGTGAGGGTGTAAAAAGTGGTTATTCAACATGAGGCCCGATCCAAATGACATTTTGAATAATTTTTGGTAGAGTCCAAAAAATCATTTTCTGATGGAAAACGATGACCCCGGACCAGTCGAACGTTGAAAAAATGGTCAATATTGATGAAATTTTAACATTTAATCTTTTGACTTTAAATGACGGTTGGATGTGAGTTATTACTTTTTCAACTAAAATAAGTGTGTTTAAAGTCATTTCTGTGCCTGAAATTGGTCAAAATTGAAGATTTTGAGTAAGCAAAACTCTGTAAAAATGGCAATTTTGGTCACTGTGAGGGTTTAAAAAGTGGTTATTCAACATGAGGCCCGATCCAAATGACATTTTGAATAATTTTTGGTAGAATCCAAAAAATAAATTTTCTGATGAAAATCGATGACCCCGGACCAGTCGAATGTTGAAAAAATGGTCAATATTGATGAAATTTTAACATTTAATCTTTTGACTTTAAATGACGGTTGGATGTGAATTATTACTTTTTCAACTAAAATAAGTGTGTTTAAAGTCATTTCTGTGCCTGAAATTGGTCAAAATTGAAGATTTTGAGTAAGCAAAACTCTGTAAAAATGGCAATTTTGGTCACTGTGAGGGTGTAAAAAGTGGTTATTCAACATGAGGCCCGATCCAAATGACATTTTGAATCATTTTTGGTAGAGTTCAAAAAATCAATTTCCTGATAAAAAACGATGACCCCGGACCAGTCGAACGTTGAAAAAATGGTAAATATTGATGAAATTTTAACATTTAATCTTTTGACTTAAAATGACGGTTGGATGTGAAATATTACTTTTTCAACTAAAATAAGTGTGTTTAAAGTCATTTCTGTGCCTGAAATTGGTCAAAATTGAAGATTTTGAGTAAGCAAAACTCTGTAAAAATGGCAATTTTGGTCACTGTGAGGGTTTAAAAAGTGGTTATTCAACATGAGGCCCGATACAAATGACATTTTGAATCATTTTTGGTAGAGTCCAAAAAATCAATTTTCTGATGGAAAACGATGACCCCGGACCAGTCGAACGTTGAAAAAATGGTCAATATTGATGAAATTTTAACATTTAATCTTTTGACTTTAAATGACGGTGGGATGTGAATTATTACTTTTTCAACGAAACTAAGTGTGTTTAAAGTCATTTCTGTGCCTGAAATTGGTCAAAATTGAAAATTTTAAGTAAGCAAAACTCTGAAAAAATGGCAATTTTGGTCACTGTGAGGGTTTAAAAAGTGGTTATTCAACATGAGGCCCGATCCAAATGACATTTTGAATCATTTTTGGTAGAGTCCAAAAAATCCATTTTCTGATGAAAAACGATGACCCCGGACCAGTCGAACGTTGAAAAAATGGTCAATATTGATGAAATTTTAACATTTAATCTTTTGACTTTAAATTACGGTTGGATGTGAATTATTACTTTTTCAACTAAAATAAGTGTGTTTAAAGTCATTTCTGTGCCTGAAATTGGTCAAAATTGAAGATTTTGAGTAAGCAAAACTCTGTAAAAATGGCAATTTTGGTCACTGTGAGGGTTTAAAAAGTGGATATTCAACATGAGGCCCAATCCAAATGACATTTTGAATCATTTTTGGTAGAGTCCAAAAAATCCATTTTCTGATGAAAAACGATGACCCCGGACCAGTCGAACGTTGAAAAAATGGTCAATATTGATGAAATTTTAACATTTAATCTTTTGACTTTAAATGAAGTTTGGATGTGAGTTATTACTTTTTCAACTAAAATAAGTGTGTTTAAAGTCATTTCTGTGCCTGAAATTGGTAAAAATTGAAGATTTTGAGTAAGCAAAACTCTGTAAAAATGGCAATTTTGGTCACTGTGAGGGTTTAAAAAGTGGTTATTCAACATGAGGCCCGATCCAAATGACATTTTGAATCATTTTTGGTAGAATCCAAAAAATCAATTTTCTGATGAAAAACGATGACCCCGGACCAGTCGAACATTGAAAAAATGGTCAATATTGATGAAATTTTAACATTTAATCTTTTGACTTAAAATGACGGTTGGATGTGAATTATTACTTTTTCAACTAAAATAAGTGTGTTTAAAGTCATTTCTGTGCCTGAAATTGGTCAAAATTGAAGATTTTGAGTAAGCAAAACTCTGTAAAAATGGCAATTTTGGTCACTGTGAGGGTGTAAAAAGTGGTTATTCAACATGAGGCCCGATCCAAATGACATTTTGAATCATTTTTGGTAGAGTTCAAAAAATCAATTTTCTGATAAAAAACGATGACCCCGGACCAGTCGAACGTTGAAAAAATGGTCAATATTGATGAAATTTTAACATTTAATCTTTTGACTTAAAATGACGGTTGGATGTGAAATATTACTTTTTCAACTAAAATAAGTGTGTTTAAAGTCATTTCTGTGAGTGAAATTGGTCAAAATTGAAGATTTTGAGTAAGCAAAACTCTGTAAAAATTGCAATTTTGGTCACTGTGAGGGTTTAAAAAGTGGTTATTCAACATGAGGCCCGATCCAAATGACATTTTGAATCATTTTTGGTAGAGTCCAAAAAAATCATTTTCTGATGGAAAACGATGACCCCGGACCAGTCGAACGTTGAAAAAATGGTCAATATTGATGAAATTTTAACATTTAATCTTTTGACTTTAAATGACGGTTGGATGTGAATTATTACTTTTTCACCGAAAATAAGTGTGTTTAAAGTCATTTCTGTGCCTGAAATTGGTCAAAATTGAAGATTTTGAGTAAGCAAAACTCTGTAAAAATGGCAATTTTGGTCACTGTGAGGGTGTAAAAAGTGGTTATTCAACATGAGGCCCGATCCAAATGACATTTTGAATCATTTTTGGTAGAGTTCAAAAAATCAATTTCCTGATAAAAAACGATGACCCCGGACCAGTCGAACGTTGAAAAAATGGTAAATATTGATGAAATTTTAACATTTAATCTTTTGACTTTAAATGACGGTTGGATGTGAATTATTACTTTTTCAACGAAACTAAGTGTGTTTAAAGTCATTTCTGTGCCTGAAATTGGTCAAAATTGAAAATTTTGAGTAAGCAAAACTCTGAAAAAATGGCAATTTTGGTCACTGTGAGGGTTTAAAAAGTGGTTATTCAACATGAGGCCCGATCCAAATGACATTTTGAATCATTTTTGGTAGAGTCCAAAAAATCCATTTTCTGATGAAAAACGATGACCCCGGACCAGTCGAACGTTGAAAAAATGGTCAATATTGATGAAATTTTAACATTTAATCTTTTGACTTTAAATTACGGTTGGATGTGAATTATTACTTTTTCAACTAAAATAAGTGTGTTTAAAGTCATTTCTGTGCCTGAAATTGGTAAAAATTGAAGATTTTGAGTAAGCAAAACTCTGTAAAAATGGCAATTTTGGTCACTGTGAGGGTTTAAAAAGTGGTTATTCAACATGAGGCCCGATCCAAATGACATTTTGAATCATTTTTGGTAGAATCCAAAAAATCAATTTTCTGATGAAAAACGATGACCCCGGACCAGTCGAACGTTGAAAAAATGGTCAATATTGATGAAATTTTAACATTTAATCTTTTGACTTAAAATGACAGTTGGATGTGAAATATTACTTTTTCAACTAAAATAAGTGTGTTTAAAGTCATTTCTGTGAGTGAAATTGGTCAAAATTGAAGATTTTGAGTAAGCAAAACTCTGTAAAAATGGCAATTTTGGTCACTGTGAGGGTTTAAAAAGTGGTTATTCAACATGAGGCCCGATCCAAATGACATTTTGAATCATTTTTGGTAGAGTCCAAAAAATCATTTTCTGATGGAAAACGATGACCCCGGACCAGTCGAACGTTGAAAAAATGGTCAATATTGATGAAATTTTAACATTTAATCTTTTGACTTAAAATGACGGTTGGATGTGAATTATTACTTTTTCAACTAAAATAAGTGTGTTTAAAGTCATTTTTGTGCCTGAAATTGGTCAAAATTGAAGATTTTGAGTAGCAAAACTCTGTAAAAATGGCAATTTTGGTCACTGTGAGGGTTTTAAAAGTGGTTATTCAACATGAGGCCCGATCCAAATGACATTTTGAATCATTTTTGGTAGAGTCCAAAAAATCCATTTTCTGATGAAAAACGATGACCCCGGACCAGTCGAACGTTGAAAAAATGGTCAATATTGATGAAATTTTAACATTTAATCTTTTGACTTTAAATGACGGTTGGATGTGAATTATTACTTTTTCAACGAAAATAAGTGTGTTTAAAGTCATTTCTGTGCCTGAAATTGGTCAAAATTGAAGATTTTGAGTAAGCAAAACTCTGTAAAAATGGCAATTTTGGTCACTGTGAGGGTTTAAAAAGTGGATATTCAACATGAGGCCCAATCCAAATGACATTTTGAATCATTTTTGATAGAGTCCAAAAAATCAATTTTCTGATGAAAAACGATGACCCCGGACCAGTCGAACGTTGAAAAAATTGTCAATATTGATGAAATTTTAACATTTAATCTTTTGACTTTAAATGAAGGTTGGATGTGAGTTATTACTTTTTCAACTAAAATAAGTGTGTTTAAAGTCATTTCTGTGCCTGAAATTGGTCAAAATTGAAGATTTTGAGTAAGCAAAACTCTGTAAAAATGGCAATTTTGGTCACTGTGAGGGTTTAAAAAGTGGTTATTCAACATGAGGCCCGATCCAAATGACATTTTGAATAATTTTTGGTAGAATCCAAAAAATAAATTTTCTGATGAAAATCGATGACCCCGGACCAGTCGAATGTTGAAAAAATGGTCAATATTGATGAAATTTTAACATTTAATCTTTTGACTTTAAATGACGGTTGGATGTGAATTATTACTTTTTCAACTAAAATAAGTGTGTTTAAAGTCATTTCTGTGCCTGAAATTGGTCAAAATTGAAGATTTTGAGTAAGCAAAACTCTGTAAAAATGGCAATTTTGGTCACTGTGAGGGTGTAAAAAGTGGTTATTCAACATGAGGCCCGATCCAAATGACATTTTGAATCATTTTTGGTAGAGTTCAAAAAATCAATTTCCTCATAAAAAACGATGACCCCGGACCAGTCGAACGTTGAAAAAATGGTAAATATTGATGAAATTTTAACATTTAATCTTTTGACTTAAAATGACGGTTGGATGTGAAATATTACTTTTTCAACTAAAATAAGTGTGTTTAAAGTCATTTCTGTGCCTGAAATTGGTCAAAATTGAAGATTTTGAGTAAGCAAAACTCTGTAAAAATGGCAATTTTGGTCACTGTGAGGGTTTAAAAAGTGGTTATTCAACATGAGGCCCAATACAAATGACATTTTGAATCATTTTTGGTAGAGTCCAAAAAATCAATTTTCTGATGGAAAACGATGACCCCGGACCAGTCGAACGTTGAAAAAATGGTCAATATTGATGAAATTTTAACATTTAATCTTTTGACTTTAAATGAAGGTTGGTGTGAGTTATTACTTTTTCAACTAAAATAAGTGTGTTTAAAGTCATTTCTGTGCCTGAAATTGGTAAAAATTAAAGATTTTGAGTAAGCAAAACTCTGTAAAAATGGCAATTTTGGTCACTTTGAGGGTTTAAAAAGTGGTTATTCAACATGAGGCCCAATCCAAATAACATTTTGAATCATTTTTGGTAGAGTCCAAAAAATCAATTTTCTGATGAAAAACGATGACCCCGGACCAGTCGAACGTTGAAAAAATGGTCAATATTGATGAAATTTTAACATTTAATCTTTTGACTTAAAATGACGGTTGGATGTGAATTATTACTTTTTCAACTAAAATAAGTGTGTTTAAAGTCATTTCTGTGCCTGAAATTGGTCAAAATTGAAGATTTTGAGTAAGCAAAACTCTGTAAAAATGGCAATTTTGGTCACTGTGAGGGTGTAAAAAGTGGTTATTCAACATGAGGCCCGATACAAATGACATTTTGAATCATTTTTGGTAGAGTTCAAAAAATCAATTTTCTGATAAAAAACGATGACCCCGGACCAGTCGAACGTTGAAAAAATGGTCAATATTGATGAAATTTTAACATTTAATCTTTTGACTTAAAATGACGGTTGGATGTGAAATATTACTTTTTCAACTAAAATAAGTGTGTTTAAAGTCATTTCTGTGAGTGAAATTGGTCAAAATTGAAGATTTTGAGTAAGCAAAACTCTGTAAAAATGGCAATTTTGGTCACTGTGAGGGTTTAAAAAGTGGTTGTTCAACATGAGGCCCGATCCAAATGACATTTTGAATCATTTTTGGTAGAGTCCAAAAAATCATTTTCTGATGGAAAACGATGACCCCGGACCAGTCGAACGTTGAAAAAATGGTCATTATTGATGAAATTTTAACATTTAATCTTTTGACTTTAAATGACGGTTGGATGTGAATTATTACTTTTTCAACGAAAATAAGTGTGTTTAAAGTCATTTCTGTGCCTGAAATTGGTCAAAATTGAAGATTTTGAGTAAGCAAAACTCTGTAAAAATGGCAATTTTGGTCACTGTGAGGGTTTAAAAAGTGGATATTCAACATGAGGCCCAATCCAAATGACATTTTGAATCATTTTTGATAGAGTCCAAAAAATCAATTTTCTGATGAAAAACGATGACCCCGGACCAGTCGAACGTTGAAAAAATTGTCAATATTGATGAAATTTTAACATTTAATCTTTTGACTTTAAATGAAGGTTGGAAGTGAGTTATTACTTTTTCAACTAAAATAAGTGTGTTTAAAGTCATTTCTGTGCCTGAAATTGGTCAAAATTGAAGATTTTGAGTAAGCAAAACTCTGTAAAAATGGCAATTTTGGTCACTGTGAGGGTTTAAAAAGTGGTTATTCAACATGAGGCCCGATCCAAATTTCATTTTGAATCATTTTTGGTAGAGTCCAAAAAATCAATTTTCTGATGAAAAACGATGACCCCGGACCAGTCGAACGTTGAAAAAATGGTCAATATTGATGAAATTTTAACATTTAATCTTTTGACTTTAAATGAAGGTTGGATGTGAGTTGTTACTTTTTCAACTAAAATAAGTGTGTTTAAAGTCATTTCTGTGCCTGAAATTGGTCAAAATTGAAGATTTTGAGTAAGCAAAACTCTGTAAAAATGGCAATTTTGGTCACTGTGAGGGTTTAAAAAGTGGTTATTCAACATGAGGCCCGATCCAAATGACATTTTGAATCATTTTTGGTAGAGTTCAAAAAATCAATTTTCTGATAAAAAACGATGACCCCGGACCAGTCGAACGTTGAAAAAATGGTCAATATTGATGAAAGTTTAACATTTAATCTTTTGACTTAAAATGACGGTTGGATGTGAAATCTTACTTTTTCAACTAAAATAAGTGTGTTTAAAGTCATTTCTGTGAGTGAAATTGGTCAAAATTGAAGATTTTGAGTAAGCAAAACTCTGTAAAAATGGCAATTTTGGTCACTGTGAGGGTTTAAAAAGTGGTTATTCAACATGAGGCCCGATCCAAATGACATTTTGAATCATTTTTGGTAGAGTCCAAAAAATCATTTTCTGATGGAAAACGATGACCCCGGACCAGTCGAACGTTGAAAAAATGGTCATTATTGATGAAATTTTAACATTTAATCTTTTGACTTTAAATGACGGTTGGATGTGAATTATTACTTTTTCAACGAAAATAAGTGTGTTTAAAGTCATTTCTGTGCCTGAAATTGGTCAAAATTGAAGATTTTGAGTAAGCAAAACTCTGTAAAAATGGCAATTTTGGTCACTGTGAGGGTTTAAAAAGTGGATATTCAACATGAGGCCCAATCCAAATGACATTTTGAATCATTTTTGATAGAGTCCAAAAAATCAATTTTCTGATGAAAAACGATGACCCCGGACCAGTCGAACGTTGAAAAAATTGTCAATATTGATGAAATTTTAACATTTAATCTTTTGACTTTAAATGAAGGTTGGAAGTGAGTTATTACTTTTTCAACTAAAATAAGTGTGTTTAAAGTCATTTCTGTGCCTGAAATTGGTCAAAATTGAAGATTTTGAGTAAGCAAAACTCTGTAAAAATGGCAATTTTGGTCACTGTGAGGGTTTAAAAAGTGGTTGTTCAACATGAGGCCCGATCCAAATGACATTTTGAATCATTTTTGGTAGAGTCCAAAAAATCATTTTCTGATGGAAAACGATGACCCCGGACCAGTCGAACGTTGAAAAAATGGTCATTATTGATGAAATTTTAACATTTAATCTTTTGACTTTAAATGACGGTTGGATGTGAATTATTACTTTTTCAACGAAAATAAGTGTGTTTAAAGTCATTTCTGTGCCTGAAATTGGTCAAAATTGAAGATTTTGAGTAAGCAAAACTCTGTAAAAATGGCAATTTTGGTCACTGTGAGGGTTTAAAAAGTGGATATTCAACATGAGGCCCAATCCAAATGACATTTTGAATCATTTTTGATAGAGTCCAAAAAATCAATTTTCTGATGAAAAACGATGACCCCGGACCAGTCGAACGTTGAAAAAATTGTCAATATTGATGAAATTTTAACATTTAATCTTTTGACTTTAAATGAAGGTTGGAAGTGAGTTATTACTTTTTCAACTAAAATAAGTGTGTTTAAAGTCATTTCTGTGCCTGAAATTGGTCAAAATTGAAGATTTTGAGTAAGCAAAACTCTGTAAAAATGGCAATTTTGGTCACTGTGAGGGTTTAAAAAGTGGTTATTCAACATGAGGCCCGATCCAAATTTCATTTTGAATCATTTTTGGTAGAGTCCAAAAAATCAATTTTCTGATGAAAAACGATGACCCCGGACCAGTCGAACGTTGAAAAAATGGTCAATATTGATGAAATTTTAACATTTAATCTTTTGACTTTAAATGAAGGTTGGATGTGAGTTGTTACTTTTTCAACTAAAATAAGTGTGTTTAAAGTCATTTCTGTGCCTGAAATTGGTCAAAATTGAAGATTTTGAGTAAGCAAAACTCTGTAAAAATGGCAATTTTGGTCACTGTGAGGGTTTAAAAAGTGGTTATTCAACATGAGGCCCGATCCAAATGACATTTTGAATCATTTTTGGTAGAGTTCAAAAAATCAATTTTCTGATAAAAAACGATGACCCCGGACCAGTCGAACGTTGAAAAAATGGTCAATATTGATGAAAGTTTAACATTTAATCTTTTGACTTAAAATGACGGTTGGATGTGAAATATTACTTTTTCAACTAAAATAAGTGTGTTTAAAGTCATTTCTGTGAGTGAAATTGGTCAAAATTGAAGATTTTGAGTAAGCAAAACTCTGTAAAAATGGCAATTTTGGTCACTGTGAGGGTTTAAAAAGTGGTTATTCAACATGAGGCCCGATCCAAATGACATTTTGAATCATTTTTGGTAGAGTCCAAAAAATCATTTTCTGATGGAAAACGATGACCCCGGACCAGTCGAACGTTGAAAAAATGGTCATTATTGATGAAATTTTAACATTTAATCTTTTGACTTTAAATGACGGTTGGATGTGAATTATTACTTTTTCAACGAAAATAAGTGTGTTTAAAGTCATTTCTGTGCCTGAAATTGGTCAAAATTGAAGATTTTGAGTAAGCAAAACTCTGTAAAAATGGCAATTTTGGTCACTGTGAGGGTTTAAAAAGTGGATATTCAACATGAGGCCCAATCCAAATGACATTTTGAATCATTTTTGATAGAGTCCAAAAAATCAATTTTCTGATGAAAAACGATGACCCCGGACCAGTCGAACGTTGAAAAAATTGTCAATATTGATGAAATTTTAACATTTAATCTTTTGACTTTAAATGAAGGTTGGAAGTGAGTTATTACTTTTTCAACTAAAATAAGTGTGTTTAAAGTCATTTCTATGCCTGAAATTGGTCAAAATTGAAGATTTTGAGTAAGCAAAACTCTGTAAAAATGGCAATTTTGGTCACTGTGAGGGTTTAAAAAGTGGTTATTCAACATGAGGCCCGATCCAAATTTCATTTTGAATCATTTTTGGTAGAGTCCAAAAAATCAATTTTCTGATGAAAAACGATGACCCCGGACCAGTCGAACGTTGAAAAAATGGTCAATATTGATGAAATTTTAACATTTAATCTTTTGACTTAAAATGACGGTTGGATGTGAATTATTACTTTTTCAACTAAAATAAGTGTGTTTAAAGTCATTTCTGTGCCTGAAATTGGTCAAAATTGAAGATTTTGAGTAAGCAAAACTCTGTAAAAATGGCAATTTTGGTCACTGTGAGGGTGTAAAAAGTGGTTATTCAACATGAGGCCCGATCCAAATGACATTTTGAATAATTTTTGATAGAGTCCAAAAAATCAATTTTCTGATAAAAAACGATGACCCCGGACCAGTCGAACGTTGAAAAAATTGTCAATATTGATGAAATTTTTACATTTAATCTTTTGACTTTAAATGAAGGTTGGATGTGAGTTATTACTTTTTCAACTAAAATAAGTGTGTTTAAAGTCATTTCTGTGCCTGAAATTGGTCAAAATTGAAGATTTTGAGTAAGCAAAACTCTGTAAAAATGGCAATTTTGGTCACTGTGAGGGTTTAAAAAGTGGATATTCAACATGAGGCCCAATCCAAATAACATTTTGAATCATTTTTGGTAGAGTCCAAAAAATCAATTTTCTGATGAAAAACGATGACCCCGGACCAGTCGAACGTTGAAAAAATGGTCAATATTGATGAAATTTTAACATTTAATCTTTTGACTTAAAATGACGGTTGGATGTGAATTATTACTTTTTCAACTAAAATAAGTGTGTTTAAAGTCATTTCTGTGCCTGAAATTGGTCAAAATTGAAGATTTTGAGTAAGCAAAACTCTGTAAAAATGGCAATTTTGGTCACTGTGAGGGTTTAAAAAGTGGTTATTCATCATGAGACCCGATCCAAATGACATTTTGAATCATTTTTGGTAGAGTCCAAAAAATCAATTTTCTGATGAAAAACGATGACCCCGGACCAGTCGAACGTTAAAAAAATGGTCAATATTGATGAAATTTTAACATTTAATCTTTTGACTTAAAATGACGGTTGGATGTGAATTATTACTTTTTCAACTAAAATAAGTGTGTTTAAAGTCATTTTTGTGCCTGAAATTGGTCAAAATTGAAGATTTTGAGTAGCAAAACTCTGTAAAAATGGCAATTTTGGTCACTGTGAGGGTTTTAAAAGTGGTTATTCAACATGAGGCCCGATCCAAATGACATTTTGAATCATTTTTGGTAGAGTCCAAAAAATCCATTTTCTGATGAAAAACGATGACCCCGGACCAGTCGAACGTTGAAAAAATGGTCAATATTGATGAAATTTTAACATTTAATCTTTTGACTTTAAATTACGGTTGGATGTGAATTATTACTTTTTCAACTAAAATAAGTGTGTTTAAAGTCATTTCTGTGCCTGAAATTGGTCAAAATTGAAGATTTTGAGTAAGCAAAACTCTGTAAAAATGGCAATTTTGGTCACTGTGAGGGTGTAAAAAGTGGTTATTCAACATGAGGCCCGATCCAAATGACATTTTGAATAATTTTTGGTAGAGTCCAAAAAATCATTTTCTGATGGAAAACGATGACCCCGGACCAGTCGAACGTTGAAAAAATGGTCAATATTGATGAAATTTTAACATTTAATCTTTTGACTTTAAATGACGGTTGGATGTGAATTATTACTTTTTCAACGAAAATAAGTGTGTTTAAAGTCATTTCTGTGCCTGAAATTGGTCAAAATTGAAGATTTTGAGTAAGCAAAACTCTGTAAAAATGGCAATTTTGGTCACTGTGAGGGTTTAAAAAGTGGATATTCAACATGAGGCCCAATCCAAATGACATTTTGAATCATTTTTGATAGAGTCCAAAAAATCAATTTTCTGATGAAAAACGATGACCCCGGACCAGTCGAACGTTGAAAAAATTGTCAATATTGATGAAATTTTAACATTTAATCTTTTGACTTTAAATGAAGGTTGGATGTGAGTTATTACTTTTTCAACTAAAATAAGTGTGTTTAAAGTCATTTCTGTGCCTGAAATTGGTCAAAATTGAAGATTTTGAGTAAGCAAAACTCTGTAAAAATGGCAATTTTGGTCACTGTGAGGGTTTAAAAAGTGGTTATTCAACATGAGGCCCGATCCAAATGACATTTTGAATAATTTTTGGTAGAATCCAAAAAATAAATTTTCTGATGAAAATCGATGACCCCGGACCAGTCGAATGTTGAAAAAATGGTCAATATTGATGAAATTTTAACATTTAATCTTTTGACTTTAAATGACGGTTGGATGTGAATTATTACTTTTTCAACTAAAATAAGTGTGTTTAAAGTCATTTCTGTGCCTGAAATTGGTCAAAATTGAAGATTTTGAGTAAGCAAAACTCTGTAAAAATGGCAATTTTGGTCACTGTGAGGGTGTAAAAAGTGGTTATTCAACATGAGGCCCGATCCAAATGACATTTTGAATCATTTTTGGTAGAGTTCAAAAAATCAATTTCCTGATAAAAAACGATGACCCCGGACCAGTCGAACGTTGAAAAAATGGTAAATATTGATGAAATTTTAACATTTAATCTTTTGACTTAAAATGACGGTTGGATGTGAAATATTACTTTTTCAACTAAAATAAGTGTGTTTAAAGTCATTTCTGTGCCTGAAATTGGTCAAAATTGAAGATTTTGAGTAAGCAAAACTCTGTAAAAATGGCAATTTTGGTCACTGTGAGGGTTTAAAAAGTGGTTATTCAACATGAGGCCCGATACAAATGACATTTTGAATCATTTTTGGTAGAGTCCAAAAAATCAATTTTCTGATGGAAAACGATGACCCCGGACCAGTCGAACGTTGAAAAAATGGTCAATATTGATGAAATTTTAACATTTAATCTTTTGACTTTAAATGACGGTGGGATGTGAATTATTACTTTTTCAACGAAACTAAGTGTGTTTAAAGTCATTTCTGTGCCTGAAATTGGTCAAAATTGAAAATTTTGAGTAAGCAAAACTCTGAAAAATGGCAATTTTGGTCACTGTGAGGGTTTAAAAAGTGGTTATTCAACATGAGGCCCGATCCAAATGACATTTTGAATCATTTTTGGTAGAGTCCAAAAAATCCATTTTCTGATGAAAAACGATGACCCCGGACCAGTCGAACGTTGAAAAAATGGTCAATATTGATGAAATTTTAACATTTAATCTTTTGACTTTAAATTACGGTTGGATGTGAATTATTACTTTTTCAACTAAAATAAGTGTGTTTAAAGTCATTTCTGTGCCTGAAATTGGTCAAAATTGAAGATTTTGAGTAAGCAAAACTCTGTAAAAATGGCAATTTTGGTCACTGTGAGGGTTTAAAAAGTGGTTATTCAACATGAGGCCCGATACAAATGACATTTTGAATCATTTTTGGTAGAGTCCAAAAAATCAATTTTCTGATGGAAAACGATGACCCCGGACCAGTCGAACGTTGAAAAAATGGTCAATATTGATGAAATTTTAACATTTAATCTTTTGACTTTAAATGACGGTGGGATGTGAATTATTACTTTTTCAACGAAACTAAGTGTGTTTAAAGTCATTTCTGTGCCTGAAATTGGTCAAAATTGAAAATTTTGAGTAAGCAAAACTCTGAAAAAATGGCAATTTTGGTCACTGTGAGGGTTTAAAAAGTGGTTATTCAACATGAGGCCCGATCCAAATGACATTTTGAATCATTTTTGGTAGAGTCCAAAAAATCCATTTTCTGATGAAAAACGATGACCCCGGACCAGTCGAACGTTGAAAAAATGGTCAATATTGATGAAATTTTAACATTTAATCTTTTGACTTTAAATTACGGTTGGATGTGAATTATTACTTTTTCAACTAAAATAAGTGTGTTTAAAGTCATTTCTGTGCCTGAAATTGGTCAAAATTGAAGATTTTGAGTAAGCAAAACTCTGTAAAAATGGCAATTTTGGTCACTGTGAGGGTTTAAAAAGTGGATATTCAACATGAGGCCCAATCCAAATGACATTTTGAATCATTTTTGGTAGAGTCCAAAAAATCCATTTTCTGATGAAAAACGATGACCCCGGACCAGTCGAACGTTGAAAAAATGGTCAATATTGATGAAATTTTAACATTTAATCTTTTGACTTTAAATGAAGTTTGGATGTGAGTTATTACTTTTTCAACTAAAATAAGTGTGTTTAAAGTCATTTCTGTGCCTGAAATTGGTAAAAATTGAAGATTTTGAGTAAGCAAAACTCTGTAAAAATGGCAATTTTGGTCACTGTGAGGGTTTAAAAAGTGGTTATTCAACATGAGGCCCGATCCAAATGACATTTTGAATCATTTTTGGTAGAATCCAAAAAATCAATTTTCTGATGAAAAACGATGACCCCGGACCAGTCGAACGTTGAAAAAATGGTCAATATTGATGAAATTTTAACATTTAATCTTTTGACTTAAAATGACGGTTGGATGTGAATTATTACTTTTTCAACTAAAATAAGTGTGTTTAAAGTCATTTCTGTGCCTGAAATTGGTCAAAATTGAAGATTTTGAGTAAGCAAAACTCTGTAAAAATGGCAATTTTGGTCACTGTGAGGGTGTAAAAAGTGGTTATTCAACATGAGGCCCGATCCAAATGACATTTTGAATCATTTTTGGTAGAGTTCAAAAAATCAATTTTCTGATAAAAAACGATGACCCCGGACCAGTCGAACGTTGAAAAAATGGTCAATATTGATGAAATTTTAACATTTAATCTTTTGACTTAAAATGACGGTTGGATGTGAAATATTACTTTTTCAACTAAAATAAGTGTGTTTAAAGTCATTTCTGTGAGTGAAATTGGTCAAAATTGAAGATTTTGAGTAAGCAAAACTCTGTAAAAATGGCAATTTTGGTCACTGTGAGGGTTTAAAAAGTGGTTATTCAACATGAGGCCCGATCCAAATGACATTTTGAATCATTTTTGGTAGAGTCCAAAAAAATCATTTTCTGATGGAAAACGATGACCCCGGACCAGTCGAACGTTGAAAAAATGGTCAATATTGATGAAATTTTAACATTTAATCTTTTGACTTTAAATGACGGTTGGATGTGAATTATTACTTTTTCAACGAAAATAAGTGTGTTTAAAGTCATTTCTGTGCCTGAAATTGGTCAAAATTGAAGATTTTGAGTAAGCAAAACTCTGTAAAAATGGCAATTTTGGTCACTGTGAGGGTGTAAAAAGTGGTTATTCAACATGAGGCCCGATCCAAATGACATTTTGAATCATTTTTGGTAGAGTTCAAAAAATCAATTTCCTGATAAAAAACGATGACCCCGGACCAGTCGAACGTTGAAAAAATGGTAAATATTGATGAAATTTTAACATTTAATCTTTTGACTTTAAATGACGGTTGGATGTGAATTATTACTTTTTCAACGAAACTAAGTGTGTTTAAAGTCATTTCTGTGCCTGAAATTGGTCAAAATTGAAAATTTTGAGTAAGCAAAACTCTGAAAAAATGGCAATTTTGGTCACTGTGAGGGTTTAAAAAGTGGTTATTCAACATGAGGCCCGATCCAAATGACATTTTGAATCATTTTTGGTAGAGTCCAAAAAATCCATTTTCTGATGAAAAACGATGACCCCGGACCAGTCGAACGTTGAAAAAATGGTCAATATTGATGAAATTTTAACATTTAATCTTTTGACTTTAAATTACGGTTGGATGTGAATTATTACTTTTTCAACTAAAATAAGTGTGTTTAAAGTCATTTCTGTGCCTGAAATTGGTCAAAATTGAAGATTTTGAGTAAGCAAAACTCTGTAAAAATGGCAATTTTGGTCACTGTGAGGGTTTAAAAAGTGGATATTCAACATGAGGCCCAATCCAAATGACATTTTGAATCATTTTTGGTAGAGTCCAAAAAATCCATTTTCTGATGAAAAACGATGACCCCGGACCAGTCGAACGTTGAAAAAATGGTCAATATTGATGAAATTTTAACATTTAATCTTTTGACTTTAAATGAAGTTTGGATGTGAGTTATTACTTTTTCAACTAAAATAAGTGTGTTTAAAGTCATTTCTGTGCCTGAAATTGGTAAAAATTGAAGATTTTGAGTAAGCAAAACTCTGTAAAAATGGCAATTTTGGTCACTGTGAGGGTTTAAAAAGTGGTTATTCAACATGAGGCCCGATCCAAATGACATTTTGAATCATTTTTGGTAGAATCCAAAAAATCAATTTTCTGATGAAAAACGATGACCCCGGACCAGTCGAACGTTGAAAAAATGGTCAATATTGATGAAATTTTAACATTTAATCTTTTGACTTAAAATGACAGTTGGATGTGAAATATTACTTTTTCAACTAAAATAAGTGTGTTTAAAGTCATTTCTGTGAGTGAAATTGGTCAAAATTGAAGATTTTGAGTAAGCAAAACTCTGTAAAAATGGCAATTTTGGTCACTGTGAGGGTTTAAAAAGTGGTTATTCAACATGAGGCCCGATCCAAATGACATTTTGAATCATTTTTGGTAGAGTCCAAAAAATCATTTTCTGATGGAAAACGATGACCCCGGACCAGTCGAACGTTGAAAAAATGGTCAATATTGATGAAATTTTAACATTTAATCTTTTGACTTAAAATGACGGTTGGATGTGAATTATTACTTTTTCAACTAAAATAAGTGTGTTTAAAGTCATTTTTGTGCCTGAAATTGGTCAAAATTGAAGATTTTGAGTAGCAAAACTCTGTAAAAATGGCAATTTTGGTCACTGTGAGGGTTTTAAAAGTGGTTATTCAACATGAGGCCCGATCCCAATGACAT
This sequence comes from Lissotriton vulgaris, assembly GCF_964263255.1. Taxonomy (NCBI): domain Eukaryota; kingdom Metazoa; phylum Chordata; class Amphibia; order Caudata; family Salamandridae; genus Lissotriton; species Lissotriton vulgaris. The sequence continues at coordinate 154,816 of NW_028245652.1, forward strand.
TATGAATCATTTTCGGTAGAGTCCAAAAAATCCATTTTCTGATGAAAAACGATGACCAGTCGAACGTTGAAAAAATGGTCAATATTGATGAAATTTTAACATTTAATCTTTTGACTTTAAATGACGGTTGGATGTGAATTATTACTTTTTCAACGAAAATAAGTGTGTTTAAAGTCATTTCTGTGCCTGAAATTGGTCAAAATTGAAGATTTTGAGTAAGCAAAACTCTGTAAAAATGGCAATTTTGGTCACTGTGAGGGTTTAAAAAGTGGATATTCAACATGAGGCCCAATCCAAATGACATTTTGAATCATTTTTGATAGAGTCCAAAAAATCAATTTTCTGATGAAAAACGATGACCCCGGACCAGTCGAACGTTGAAAAAATTGTCAAAATTGATGAAATTTTAACATTTAATCTTTTGACTTTAAATGAAGGTTGGATGTGAGTTATTACTTTTTCAACTAAAATAAGTGTGTTTAAAGTCATTTCTGTGCCTGAAATTGGTCAAAATTGAAGATTTTGAGTAAGCAAAACTCTGTAAAAATGGCAATTTTGGTCACTGTGAGGGTTTAAAAAGTGGTTATTCAACATGAGGCCCGATCCAAATGACATTTTGAATAATTTTTGGTAGAATCCAAAAAATAAATTTTCTGATGAAAATCGATGACCCCGGACCAGTCGAATGTTGAAAAAATGGTCAATATTGATGAAATTTTAACATTTAATCTTTTGACTTTAAATGACGGTTGGATGTGAATTATTACTTTTTCAACTAAAATAAGTGTGTTTAAAGTCATTTCTGTGCCTGAAATTGGTCAAAATTGAAGATTTTGAGTAAGCAAAACTCTGTAAAAATGGCAATTTTGGTCACTGTGAGGGTGTAAAAAGTGGTTATTCAACATGAGGCCCGATCCAAATGACATTTTGAATCATTTTTGGTAGAGTTCAAAAAATCAATTTCCTGATAAAAAACGATGACCCCGGACCAGTCGAACGTTGAAAAAATGGTAAATATTGATGAAATTTTAACATTTAATCTTTTGACTTAAAATGACGGTTGGATGTGAAATATGACTTTTTCAACTAAAATAAGTGTGTTTAAAGTCATTTCTGTGCCTGAAATTGGTCAAAATTGAAGATTTTGAGTAAGCAAAACTCTGTAAAAATGGCAATTTTGGTCACTGTGAGGGTTTAAAAAGTGGTTATTCAACATGAGGCCCAATACAAATGACATTTTGAATCATTTTTGGTAGAGTCAAAAAATCGATTTTCTGATGGAAAACGATGACCCCGGACCAGTCGAACGTTGAAAAAATGGTCAATATTGATGAAATTTTAACATTTAATCTTTTGACTTTAAATGAAGGTTGGTGTGAGTTATTACTTTTTCAACTAAAATAAGTGTGTTTAAAGTCATTTCTGTGCCTGAAATTGGTAAAAATTAAAGATTTTGAGTAAGCAAAACTCTGTAAAAATGGCAATTTTGGTCACTTTGAGGGTTTAAAAAGTGGTTATTCAACATGAGGCCCAATCCAAATAACATTTTGAATCATTTTTGGTAGAGTCCAAAAAATCAATTTTCTGATGAAAAACGATGACCCCGGACCAGTCGAACGTTGAAAAAATGGTCAATATTGATGAAATTTTAACATTTAATCTTTTGACTTAAAATGACGGTTGGATGTGAAATATTACTTTTTCAACTAAAATAAGTGTGTTTAAAGTCATTTCTGTGAGTGAAATTGGTCAAAATTGAAGATTTTGAGTAAGCAAAACTCTGTAAAAATGGCAATTTTGGTCACTGTGAGGGTTTAAAAAGTGGTTGTTCAACATGAGGCCCGATCCAAATGACATTTTGAATCATTTTTGGTAGAGTCCAAAAAATCATTTTCTGATGGAAAACGATGACCCCGGACCAGTCGAACGTTGAAAAAATGGTCATTATTGATGAAATTTTAACATTTAATCTTTTGACTTTAAATGACGGTTGGATGTGAATTATTACTTTTTCAACGAAAATAAGTGTGTTTAAAGTCATTTCTGTGCCTGAAATTGGTCAAAATTGAAGATTTTGAGTAAGCAAAACTCTGTAAAAATGGCAATTTTGGTCACTGTGAGGGTTTAAAAAGTGGATATTCAACATGAGGCCCAATCCAAATGACATTTTGAATCATTTTTGATAGAGTCCAAAAAATCAATTTTCTGATGAAAAACGATGACCCCGGACCAGTCGAACGTTGAAAAAATTGTCAATATTGATGAAATTTTAACATTTAATCTTTTGACTTTAAATGAAGGTTGGAAGTGAGTTATTACTTTTTCAACTAAAATAAGTGTGTTTAAAGTCATTTCTGTGCCTGAAATTGGTCAAAATTGAAGATTTTGAGTAAGCAAAACTCTGTAAAAATGGCAATTTTGGTCACTGTGAGGGTTTAAAAAGTGGTTATTCAACATGAGGCCCGATCCAAATTTCATTTTGAATCATTTTTGGTAGAGTCCAAAAAATCAATTTTCTGATGAAAAACGATGACCCCGGACCAGTCGAACGTTGAAAAAATGGTCAATATTGATGAAATTTTAACATTTAATCTTTTGACTTTAAATGAAGGTTGGATGTGAGTTGTTACTTTTTCAACTAAAATAAGTGTGTTTAAAGTCATTTCTGTGCCTGAAATTGGTCAAAATTGAAGATTTTGAGTAAGCAAAACTCTGTAAAAATGGCAATTTTGGTCACTGTGAGGGTTTAAAAAGTGGTTATTCAACATGAGGCCCGATCCAAATGACATTTTGAATCATTTTTGGTAGAGTTCAAAAAATCAATTTTCTGATAAAAAACGATGACCCCGGACCAGTCGAACGTTGAAAAAATGGTCAATATTGATGAAAGTTTAACATTTAATCTTTTGACTTAAAATGACGGTTGGATGTGAAATATTACTTTTTCAACTAAAATAAGTGTGTTTAAAGTCATTTCTGTGAGTGAAATTGGTCAAAATTGAAGATTTTGAGTAAGCAAAACTCTGTAAAAATGGCAATTTTGGTCACTGTGAGGGTTTAAAAAGTGGTTATTCAACATGAGGCCCGATCCAAATGACATTTTGAATCATTTTTGGTAGAGTCCAAAAAATCATTTTCTGATGGAAAACGATGACCCCGGACCAGTCGAACGTTGAAAAAATGGTCATTATTGATGAAATTTTAACATTTAATCTTTTGACTTTAAATGACGGTTGGATGTGAATTATTACTTTTTCAACGAAAATAAGTGTGTTTAAAGTCATTTCTGTGCCTGAAATTGGTCAAAATTGAAGATTTTGAGTAAGCAAAACTCTGTAAAAATGGCAATTTTGGTCACTGTGAGGGTTTAAAAAGTGGATATTCAACATGAGGCCCAATCCAAATGACATTTTGAATCATTTTTGATAGAGTCCAAAAAATCAATTTTCTGATGAAAAACGATGACCCCGGACCAGTCGAACGTTGAAAAAATTGTCAATATTGATGAAATTTTAACATTTAATCTTTTGACTTTAAATGAAGGTTGGAAGTGAGTTATTACTTTTTCAACTAAAATAAGTGTGTTTAAAGTCATTTCTGTGCCTGAAATTGGTCAAAATTGAAGATTTTGAGTAAGCAAAACTCTGTAAAAATGGCAATTTTGGTCACTGTGAGGGTTTAAAAAGTGGTTGTTCAACATGAGGCCCGATCCAAATGACATTTTGAATCATTTTTGGTAGAGTCCAAAAAATCATTTTCTGATGGAAAACGATGACCCCGGACCAGTCGAACGTTGAAAAAATGGTCATTATTGATGAAATTTTAACATTTAATCTTTTGACTTTAAATGACGGTTGGATGTGAATTATTACTTTTTCAACGAAAATAAGTGTGTTTAAAGTCATTTCTGTGCCTGAAATTGGTCAAAATTGAAGATTTTGAGTAAGCAAAACTCTGTAAAAATGGCAATTTTGGTCACTGTGAGGGTTTAAAAAGTGGATATTCAACATGAGGCCCAATCCAAATGACATTTTGAATCATTTTTGATAGAGTCCAAAAAATCAATTTTCTGATGAAAAACGATGACCCCGGACCAGTCGAACGTTGAAAAAATTGTCAATATTGATGAAATTTTAACATTTAATCTTTTGACTTTAAATGAAGGTTGGAAGTGAGTTATTACTTTTTCAACTAAAATAAGTGTGTTTAAAGTCATTTCTGTGCCTGAAATTGGTCAAAATTGAAGATTTTGAGTAAGCAAAACTCTGTAAAAATGGCAATTTTGGTCACTGTGAGGGTTTAAAAAGTGGTTATTCAACATGAGGCCCGATCCAAATTTCATTTTGAATCATTTTTGGTAGAGTCCAAAAAATCAATTTTCTGATGAAAAACGATGACCCCGGACCAGTCGAACGTTGAAAAAATGGTCAATATTGATGAAATTTTAACATTTAATCTTTTGACTTTAAATGAAGGTTGGATGTGAGTTGTTACTTTTTCAACTAAAATAAGTGTGTTTAAAGTCATTTCTGTGCCTGAAATTGGTCAAAATTGAAGATTTTGAGTAAGCAAAACTCTGTAAAACTGGCAATTTTGGTCACTGTGAGGGTTTAAAAAGTGGTTATTCAACATGAGGCCCGATCCAAATGACATTTTGAATCATTTTTGGTAGAGTTCAAAAAATCAATTTTCTGATAAAAAACGATGACCCCGGACCAGTCGAACGTTGAAAAAATGGTCAATATTGATGAAAGTTTAACATTTAATCTTTTGACTTAAAATGACGGTTGGATGTGAAATATTACTTTTTCAACTAAAATAAGTGTGTTTAAAGTCATTTCTGTGAGTGAAATTGGTCAAAATTGAAGATTTTGAGTAAGCAAAACTCTGTAAAAATGGCAATTTTGGTCACTGTGAGGGTTTAAAAAGTGGTTATTCAACATGAGGCCCGATCCAAATGACATTTTGAATCATTTTTGGTAGAGTCCAAAAAATCATTTTCTGATGGAAAACGATGACCCCGGACCAGTCGAACGTTGAAAAAATGGTCATTATTGATGAAATTTTAACATTTAATCTTTTGACTTTAAATGACGGTTGGATGTGAATTATTACTTTTTCAACGAAAATAAGTGTGTTTAAAGTCATTTCTGTGCCTGAAATTGGTCAAAATTGAAGATTTTGAGTAAGCAAAACTCTGTAAAAATGGCAATTTTGGTCACTGTGAGGGTTTAAAAAGTGGATATTCAACATGAGGCCCAATCCAAATGACATTTTGAATCATTTTTGATAGAGTCCAAAAAATCAATTTTCTGATGAAAAACGATGACCCCGGACCAGTCGAACGTTGAAAAAATTGTCAATATTGATGAAATTTTAACATTTAATCTTTTGACTTTAAATGAAGGTTGGAAGTGAGTTATTACTTTTTCAACTAAAATAAGTGTGTTTAAAGTCATTTCTGTGCCTGAAATTGGTCAAAATTGAAGATTTTGAGTAAGCAAAACTCTGTAAAAATGGCAATTTTGGTCACTGTGAGGGTTTAAAAAGTGGATATTCAACATGAGGCCCAATCCAAATAACATTTTGAATCATTTTTGGTAGAGTCCAAAAAATCAATTTTCTGATGAAAAACGATGACCCCGGACCAGTCGAACTTTGAAAAAATGGTCAATATTGATGAAATTTTAACATTTAATCTTTTGACTTAAAATGACGGTTGGATGTGAATTATTACTTTTTCAACTAAAATAAGTGTGTTTAAAGTCATTTCTGTGCCTGAAATTGGTCAAAATTGAAGATTTTGAGTAAGCAAAACTCTGTAAAAATGGCAATTTTGGTCACTGTGAGGGTTTAAAAAGTGGTTATTCATCATGAGACCCGATCCAAATGACATTTTGAATCATTTTTGGTAGAGTCCAAAAAATCAATTTTCTGATGAAAAACGATGACCCCGGACCAGTCGAACGTTAAAAAAATGGTCAATATTGATGAAATTTTAACATTTAATCTTTTGACTTAAAATGACGGTTGGATGTGAATTATTACTTTTTCAACTAAAATAAGTGTGTTTAAAGTCATTTTTGTGCCTGAAATTGGTCAAAATTGAAGATTTTGAGTAGCAAAACTCTGTAAAAATGGCAATTTTGGTCACTGTGAGGGTTTTAAAAGTGGTTATTCAACATGAGGCCCGATCCAAATGACATTTTGAATCATTTTTGGTAGAGTCCAAAAAATCCATTTTCTGATGAAAAACGATGACCCCGGACCAGTCGAACGTTGAAAAAATGGTCAATATTGATGAAATTTTAACATTTAATCTTTTGACTTTAAATTACGGTTGGATGTGAATTATTACTTTTTCAACTAAAATAAGTGTGTTTAAAGTCATTTCTGTGCCTGAAATTGGTCAAAATTGAAGATTTTGAGTAAGCAAAACTCTGTAAAAATGGCAATTTTGGTCACTGTGAGGGTGTAAAAAGTGGTTATTCAACATGAGGCCCGATCCAAATGACATTTTGAATAATTTTTGGTAGAGTCCAAAAAATCATTTTCTGATGGAAAACGATGACCCCCGGACCAGTCGAACGTTGAAAAAATGGTCAATATTGATGAAATTTTAACATTTAATCTTTTGACTTTAAATGACGGTTGGATGTGAATTATTACTTTTTCAACGAAAATAAGTGTGTTTAAAGTCATTTCTGTGCCTGAAATTGGTCAAAATTGAAGATTTTGAGTAAGCAAAACTCTGTAAAAATGGCAATTTTGGTCACTGTGAGGGTTTAAAAAGTGGATATTCAACATGAGGCCCAATCCAAATGACATTTTGAATCATTTTTGATAGAGTCCAAAAAATCAATTTTCTGATGAAAAACGATGACCCCGGACCAGTCGAACGTTGAAAAAATTGTCAATATTGATGAAATTTTAACATTTAATCTTTTGACTTTAAATGAAGGTTGGATGTGAGTTATTACTTTTTCAACTAAAATAAGTGTGTTTAAAGTCATTTCTGTGCCTGAAATTGGTCAAAATTGAAGATTTTGAGTAAGCAAAACTCTGTAAAAATGGCAATTTTGGTCACTGTGAGGGTTTAAAAAGTGGTTATTCAACATGAGGCCCGATCCAAATGACATTTTGAATAATTTTTGGTAGAATCCAAAAAATAAATTTTCTGATGAAAATCGATGACCCCGGACCAGTCGAATGTTGAAAAAATGGTCAATATTGATGAAATTTTAACATTTAATCTTTTGACTTTAAATGACGGTTGGATGTGAATTATTACTTTTTCAACTAAAATAAGTGTGTTTAAAGTCATTTCTGTGCCTGAAATTGGTCAAAATTGAAGATTTTGAGTAAGCAAAACTCTGTAAAAATGGCAATTTTGGTCACTGTGAGGGTGTAAAAAGTGGTTATTCAACATGAGGCCCGATCCAAATGACATTTTGAATCATTTTTGGTAGAGTTCAAAAAATCAATTTCCTGATAAAAAACGATGACCCCGGACCAGTCGAACGTTGAAAAAATGGTAAATATTGATGAAATTTTAACATTTAATCTTTTGACTTAAAATGACGGTTGGATGTGAAATATTACTTTTTCAACTAAAATAAGTGTGTTTAAAGTCATTTCTGTGCCTGAAATTGGTCAAAATTGAAGATTTTGAGTAAGCAAAACTCTGTAAAAATGGCAATTTTGGTCACTGTGAGGGTTTAAAAAGTGGTTATTCAACATGAGGCCCGATACAAATGACATTTTGAATCATTTTTGGTAGAGTCCAAAAAATCAATTTTCTGATGGAAAACGATGACCCCGGACCAGTCGAACGTTGAAAAAATGGTCAATATTGATGAAATTTTAACATTTAATCTTTTGACTTTAAATGACGGTGGGATGTGAATTATTACTTTTTCAACGAAACTAAGTGTGTTTAAAGTCATTTCTGTGCCTGAAATTGGTCAAAATTGAAAATTTTGAGTAAGCAAAACTCTGAAAAAATGGCAATTTTGGTCACTGTGAGGGTTTAAAAAGTGGTTATTCAACATGAGGCCCGATCCAAATGACATTTTGAATCATTTTTGGTAGAGTCCAAAAAATCCATTTTCTGATGAAAAACGATGACCCCGGACCAGTCGAACGTTGAAAAAATGGTCAATATTGATGAAATTTTAACATTTAATCTTTTGACTTTAAATTACGGTTGGATGTGAATTATTACTTTTTCAACTAAAATAAGTGTGTTTAAAGTAATTTCTGTGCCTGAAATTGGTCAAAATTGAAGATTTTGAGTAAGCAAAACTCTGTAAAAATGGCAATTTTGGTCACTGTGAGGGTTTAAAAAGTGGTTATTCAACATGAGGCCCGATACAAATGACATTTTGAATCATTTTTGGTAGAGTCCAAAAAATCAATTTTCTGATGGAAAACGATGACCCCGGACCAGTCGAACGTTGAAAAAATGGTCAATATTGATGAAATTTTAACATTTAATCTTTTGACTTTAAATGACGGTGGGATGTGAATTATTACTTTTTCAACGAAACTAAGTGTGTTTAAAGTCATTTCTGTGCCTGAAATTGGTCAAAATTGAAAATTTTGAGTAAGCAAAACTCTGTAAAAATGGCAATTTTGGTCACTGTGAGGGTTTAAAAAGTGGTTATTCAACATGAGGCCCGATCCAAATGACATTTTGAATAATTTTTGGTAGAATCCAAAAAATAAATTTTCTGATGAAAATCGATGACCCCGGACCAGTCGAATGTTGAAAAAATGGTCAATATTGATGAAATTTTAACATTTAATCTTTTGACTTTAAATGACGGTTGGATGTGAATTATTACTTTTTCAACTAAAATAAGTGTGTTTAAAGTCATTTCTGTGCCTGAAATTGGTCAAAATTGAAGATTTTGAGTAAGCAAAACTCTGTAAAAATGGCAATTTTGGTCACTGTGAGGGTGTAAAAAGTGGTTATTCAACATGAGGCCCGATCCAAATGACATTTTGAATCATTTTTGGTAGAGTTCAAAAAATCAATTTCCTGATAAAAAACGATGACCCCGGACCAGTCGAACGTTGAAAAAATGGTAAATATTGATGAAATTTTAACATTTAATCTTTTGACTTAAAATGACGGTTGGATGTGAAATATTACTTTTTCAACTAAAATAAGTGTGTTTAAAGTCATTTCTGTGCCTGAAATTGGTCAAAATTGAAGATTTTGAGTAAGCAAAACTCTGTAAAAATGGCAATTTTGGTCACTGTGAGGGTTTAAAAAGTGGTTATTCAACATGAGGCCCGATACAAATGACATTTTGAATCATTTTTGGTAGAGTCCAAAAAATCAATTTTCTGATGGAAAACGATGACCCCGGACCAGTCGAACGTTGAAAAAATGGTCAATATTGATGAAATTTTACCATTTAATCTTTTGACTTTAAATGACGGTGGGATGTGAATTATTACTTTTTCAACGAAACTAAGTGTGTTTAAAGTCATTTCTGTGCCTGAAATTGGTCAAAATTGAAAATTTTGAGTAAGCAAAACTCTGAAAAAATGGCAATTTTGGTCACTGTGAGGGTTTAAAAAGTGGTTATTCAACATGAGGCCCGATCCAAATGACATTTTGAATCATTTTTGGTAGAGTCCAAAAAATCCATTTTCTGATGAAAAACGATGACCCCGGACCAGTCGAACGTTGAAAAAATGGTCAATATTGATGAAATTTTAACATTTAATCTTTTGACTTTAAATTACGGTTGGATGTGAATTATTACTTTTTCAACTAAAATAAGTGTGTTTAAAGTAATTTCTGTGCCTGAAATTGGTCAAAATTGAAGATTTTGAGTAAGCAAAACTCTGTAAAAATGGCAATTTTGGTCACTGTGAGGGTTTAAAAAGTGGTTATTCAACATGAGGCCCGATCCAAATGACATTTTGAATCATTTTTGGTAGAGTCCAAAAAATCAATTTTCTGATGGAAAACGATGACCCCGGACCAGTCGAACGTTGAAAAAATGGTCAATATTGATGAAATTTTAACATTTAATCTTTTGACTTTAAATGACGGTGGGATGTGAATTATTACTTTTTCAACGAAACTAAGTGTGTTTAAAGTCATTTCTGTGCCTGAAATTGGTCAAAATTGAAAATTTTGAGTAAGCAAAACTCTGAAAAAATGGCAATTTTGGTCACTGTGAGGGTTTAAAAGTGGTTATTCAACATGAGGCCCGATCCAAATGACATTTTGAATCATTTTTGGTAGAGTCCAAAAAATCCATTTTCTGATGAAAAACGATGACCCCGGACCAGTCGAACGTTGAAAAAATGGTCAATATTGATGAAATTTTAACATTTAATCTTTTGACTTTAAATTACGGTTGGATGTGAATTATTACTTTTTCAACTAAAATAGGTGTGTTTAAAGTCATTTCTGTGCCTGAAATTGGTCAAAATTGAAGATTTTGAGTAAGCAAAACTCTGTAAAAATGGCAATTTTGGTCACTGTGAGGGTTTAAAAAGTGGATATTCAACATGAGGCCCAATCCAAATGACATTTTGAATCATTTTTGGTAGAGTCCAAAAAATCCATTTTCTGATGAAAAACGATGACCCCGGACCAGTCGAACGTTGAAAAAATGGTCAATATTGATGAAATTTTAACATTTAATCTTTTGACTTTAAATGAAGTTTGGATGTGAGTTATTACTTTTTCAACTAAAATAAGTGTGTTTAAAGTCATTTCTGTGCCTGAAATTGGTAAAAATTGAAGATTTTGAGTAATCAAAACTCTGTAAAAATGGCAATTTTGGTCACTGTGAGGGTTTAAAAAGTGGTTATTCAACATGAGGCCCGATCCAAATGACATTTTGAATAATTTTTGGTAGAATCCAAAAAATCAATTTTCTGATGAAAAACGATGACCCCGGACCAGTCGAACGTTGAAAAAATGGTCAATATTGATGAAATTTTAACATTTAATCTTTTGACTTAAAATGACGGTTGGATGTGAATTATTACTTTTTCAACTAAAATAAGTGTGTTTAAAGTCATTTCTGTGCCTGAAATTGGTCAAAATTGAAGATTTTGAGTAAGCAAAACTCTGTAAAAATGGCAATTTTGGTCACTGTGAGGGTGTAAAAAGTGGTTATTCAACATGAGGCCCGATCCAAATGACATTTTGAATCATTTTTGGTAGAGTTCAAAAAATCAATTTTCTGATAAAAAACGATGACCCCGGACCAGTCGAACGTTGAAAAAATGGTCAATATTGATGAAATTTTAACATTTAATCTTTTGACTTAAAATGACGGTTGGATGTGAAATATTACTTTTTCAACTAAAATAAGTGTGTTTAAAGTCATTTCTGTGAGTGAAATTGGTCAAAATTGAAGATTTTGATTAAGCAAAACTCTGTAAAAATGGCAATTTTGGTCACTGTGAGGGTTTAAAAAGTGGTTATTCAACATGAGGCCCGATCCAAATGACATTTTGAATCATTTTTGGTAGAGTCCAAAAAAATCATTTTCTGATGGAAAACGATGACCCCGGACCAGTCGAACGTTGAAAAAATGGTCAATATTGATGAAATTTTAACATTTAATCTTTTGACTTTAAATGACGGTTGGATGTGAATTATTACTTTTTCAACGAAAATAAGTGTGTTTAAAGTCATTTCTGTGCCTGAAATTGGTCAAAATTGAAGATTTTGAGTAAGCAAAACTCTGTAAAAATGGCAATTTTGGTCACTGTGAGGGTGTAAAAAGTGGTTATTCAACATGAGGCCCAATCCAAATGACATTTTGAATCATTTTTGGTAGAGTTCAAAAAATCAATTTCCTGATAAAAAACGATGACCCCGGACCAGTCGAACGTTGAAAAAATGGTAAATATTGATGAAATTTTAACATTTAATCTTTTGACTTTAAATGACGGTTGGATGTGAATTATTACTTTTTCAACGAAACTAAGTGTGTTTAAAGTCATTTCTGTGCCTGAAATTGGTCAAAATTGAAAATTTTGAGTAAGCAAAACTCTGAAAAAATGGCAATTTTGGTCACTGTGAGGGTTTAAAAAGTGGTTATTCAACATGAGGCCCGATCCAAATGACATTTTGAATCATTTTTGGTAGAGTCCAAAAAATCCATTTTCTGATGAAAAACGATGACCCCGGACCAGTCGAACGTTGAAAAAATGGTCAATATTGATGAAATTTTAACATTTAATCTTTTGACTTTAAATTACGGTTGGATGTGAATTATTACTTTTTCAACTAAAATAAGTGTGTTTAAAGTCATTTCTGTGCCTGAAATTGGTCAAAATTGAAGATTTTGAGTAAGCAAAACTCTGTAAAAATGGCAATTTTGGTCACTGTGAGGGTTTAAAAAGTGGATATTCAACATGAGGCCCAATCCAAATGACATTTTGAATCATTTTTGGTAGAGTCCAAAAAATCCATTTTCTGATGAAAAACGATGACCCCGGACCAGTCGAACGTTGAAAAAATGGTCAATATTGATGAAATTTTAACATTTAATCTTTTGACTTTAAATGAAGTTTGGATGTGAGTTATTACTTTTTCAACTAAAATAAGTGTGTTTAAAGTCATTTCTGTGCCTGAAATTGGTCAAAATTGAAGATTTTGAGTAAGCAAAACTCTGTAAAAATGGCAATTTTGGTCACTGTGAGGGTGTAAAAAGTGGTTATTCAACATGAGGCCCGATCCAAATGACATTTTGAATCATTTTTGGTAGAGTTCAAAAAATCAATTTCCTGATAAAAAACGATGACCCCGGACCAGTCGAACGTTGAAAAAATGGTAAATATTGATGAAATTTTAACATTTAATCTTTTGACTTAAAATGACGGTTGGATGTGAAATATGACTTTTTCAACTAAAATAAGTGTGTTTAAAGTCATTTCTGTGCCTGAAATTGGTCAAAATTGAAGATTTTGAGTAAGCAAAACTCTGTAAAAATGGCAATTTTGGTCACTGTGAGGGTTTAAAAAGTGGTTATTCAACATGAGGCCCAATACAAATGACATTTTGAATCATTTTTGGTAGAGTCCAAAAAATCAATTTTCTGATGGAAAACGATGACCCCGGACCAGTCGAACGTTGAAAAAATGGTCAATATTGATGAAATTTTAACATTTAATCTTTTGACTTTAAATGAAGGTTGGTGTGAGTTATTACTTTTTCAACTAAAATAAGTGTGTTTAAAGTCATTTCTGTGCCTGAAATTGGTAAAAATTAAAGATTTTGAGTAAGCAAAACTCTGTAAAAATGGCAATTTTGGTCACTTTGAGGGTTTAAAAAGTGGTTATTCAACATGAGGCCCAATCCAAATAACATTTTGAATCATTTTTGGTAGAGTCCAAAAAATCAATTTTCTGATGAAAAACGATGACCCCGGACCAGTCGAACGTTGAAAAAATGGTCAATATTGATGAAATTTTAACATTTAATCTTTTGACTTAAAATGACGGTTGGATGTGAATTATTACTTTTTCAACTAAAATAAGTGTGTTTAAAGTCATTTCTGTGCCTGAAATTGGTCAAAATTGAAGATTTTGAGTAAGCAAAACTCTGTAAAAATGGCAATTTTGGTCACTGTGAGGGTGTAAAAAGTGGTTATTCAACATGAGGCCCGATACAAATGACATTTTGAATCATTTTTGGTAGAGTTCAAAAAATCAATTTTCTGATAAAAAACGATGACCCCGGACCAGTCGAACGTTGAAAAAATGGTCAATATTGATGAAATTTTAACATTTAATCTTTTGACTTAAAATGACGGTTGGATGTGAAATATTACTTTTTCAACTAAAATAAGTGTGTTTAAAGTCATTTCTGTGAGTGAAATTGGTCAAAATTGAAGATTTTGAGTAAGCAAAACTCTGTAAAAATGGCAATTTTGGTCACTGTGAGGGTTTAAAAAGTGGTTGTTCAACATGAGGCCCGATCCAAATGACATTTTGAATCATTTTTGGTAGAGTCCAAAAAATCATTTTCTGATGGAAAACGATGACCCCGGACCAGTCGAACGTTGAAAAAATGGTCATTATTGATGAAATTTTAACATTTAATCTTTTGACTTTAAATGACGGTTGGATGTGAATTATTACTTTTTCAACGAAAATAAGTGTGTTTAAAGTCATTTCTGTGCCTGAAATTGGTCAAAATTGAAGATTTTGAGTAAGCAAAACTCTGTAAAAATGGCAATTTTGGTCACTGTGAGGGTTTAAAAAGTGGATATTCAACATGAGGCCCAATCCAAATGACATTTTGAATCATTTTTGATAGAGTCCAAAAAATCAATTTTCTGATGAAAAACGATGACCCCGGACCAGTCGAACGTTGAAAAAATTGTCAATATTGATGAAATTTTAACATTTAATCTTTTGACTTTAAATGAAGGTTGGAAGTGAGTTATTACTTTTTCAACTAAAATAAGTGTGTTTAAAGTCATTTCTGTGCCTGAAATTGGTCAAAATTGAAGATTTTGAGTAAGCAAAACTCTGTAAAAATGGCAATTTTGGTCACTGTGAGGGTTTAAAAAGTGGTTATTCAACATGAGGCCCGATCCAAATTTCATTTTGAATCATTTTTGGTAGAGTCCAAAAAATCAATTTTCTGATGAAAAACGATGACCCCGGACCAGTCGAACGTTGAAAAAATGGTCAATATTGATGAAATTTTAACATTTAATCTTTTGACTTTAAATGAAGGTTGGATGTGAGTTGTTACTTTTTCAACTAAAATAAGTGTGTTTAAAGTCATTTCTGTGCCTGAAATTGGTCAAAATTGAAGATTTTGAGTAAGCAAAACTCTGTAAAAATGGCAATTTTGGTCACTGTGAGGGTTTAAAAAGTGGTTATTCAACATGAGGCCCGATCCAAATGACATTTTGAATCATTTTTGGTAGAGTTCAAAAAATCAATTTTCTGATAAAAAACGATGACCCCGGACCAGTCGAACGTTGAAAAAATGGTCAATATTGATGAAAGTTTAACATTTAATCTTTTGACTTAAAATGACGGTTGGATGTGAAATATTACTTTTTCAACTAAAATAAGTGTGTTTAAAGTCATTTCTGTGAGTGAAATTGGTCAAAATTGAAGATTTTGAGTAAGCAAAACTCTGTAAAAATGGCAATTTTGGTCACTGTGAGGGTTTAAAAAGTGGTTATTCAACATGAGGCCCGATCCAAATGACATTTTGAATCATTTTTGGTAGAGTCCAAAAAATCATTTTCTGATGGAAAACGATGACCCCGGACCAGTCGAACGTTGAAAAAATGGTCATTATTGATGAAATTTTAACATTTAATCTTTTGACTTTAAATGACGGTTGGATGTGAATTATTACTTTTTCAACGAAAATAAGTGTGTTTAAAGTCATTTCTGTGCCTGAAATTGGTCAAAATTGAAGATTTTGAGTAAGCAAAACTCTGTAAAAATGGCAATTTTGGTCACTGTGAGGGTTTAAAAAGTGGATATTCAACATGAGGCCCAATCCAAATGACATTTTGAATCATTTTTGATAGAGTCCAAAAAATCAATTTTCTGATGAAAAACGATGACCCCGGACCAGTCGAACGTTGAAAAAATTGTCAATATTGATGAAATTTTAACATTTAATCTTTTGACTTTAAATGAAGGTTGGAAGTGAGTTATTACTTTTTCAACTAAAATAAGTGTGTTTAAAGTCATTTCTGTGCCTGAAATTGGTCAAAATTGAAGATTTTGAGTAAGCAAAACTCTGTAAAAATGGCAATTTTGGTCACTCTGAGGGTTTAAAAAGTGGTTGTTCAACATGAGGCCCGATCCAAATGACATTTTGAATCATTTTTGGTAGAGTCCAAAAAATCATTTTCTGATGGAAAACGATGACCCCGGACCAGTCGAACGTTGAAAAAATGGTCATTATTGATGAAATTTTAACATTTAATCTTTTGACTTTAAATGACGGTTGGATGTGAATTATTACTTTTTCAACGAAAATAAGTGTGTTTAAAGTCATTTCTGTGCCTGAAATTGGTCAAAATTGAAGATTTTGAGTAAGCAAAACTCTGTAAAAATGGCAATTTTGGTCACTGTGAGGGTTTAAAAAGTGGATATTCAACATGAGGCCCAATCCAAATGACATTTTGAATCATTTTTGATAGAGTCCAAAAAATCAATTTTCTGATGAAAAACGATGACCCCGGACCAGTCGAACGTTGAAAAAATTGTCAATATTGATGAAATTTTAACATTTAATCTTTTGACTTTAAATGAAGGTTGGAAGTGAGTTATTACTTTTTCAACTAAAATAAGTGTGTTTAAAGTCATTTCTGTGCCTGAAATTGGTCAAAATTGAAGATTTTGAGTAAGCAAAACTCTGTAAAAATGGCAATTTTGGTCACTGTGAGGGTTTAAAAAGTGGTTATTCAACATGAGGCCCGATCCAAATTTCATTTTGAATCATTTTTGGTAGAGTCCAAAAAATCAATTTTCTGATGAAAAACGATGACCCCGGACCAGTCGAACGTTGAAAAAATGGTCATTATTGATGAAATTTTAACATTTAATCTTTTGACTTTAAATGACGGTTGGATGTGAATTATTACTTTTTCAACGAAAATAAGTGTGTTTAAAGTCATTTCTGTGCCTGAAATTGGTCAAAATTGAAGATTTTGAGTAAGCAAAACTCTGTAAAAATGGCAATTTTGGTCACTGTGAGGGTTTAAAAAGTGGATATTCAACATGAGGCCCAATCCAAATGACATTTTGAATCATTTTTGATAGAGTCCAAAAAATCAATTTTCTGATGAAAAACGATGACCCCGGACCAGTCGAACGTTGAAAAAATTGTCAATATTGATGAAATTTTAACATTTAATCTTTTGACTTTAAATGAAGGTTGGAAGTGAGTTATTACTTTTTCAACTAAAATAAGTGTGTTTAAAGTCATTTCTGTGCCTGAAATTGGTCAAAATTGAAGATTTTGAGTAAGCAAAACTCTGTAAAAATGGCAATTTTGGTCACTGTGAGGGTTTAAAAAGTGGTTATTCAACATGAGGCCCGATCCAAATTTCATTTTGAATCATTTTTGGTAGAGTCCAAAAAATCAATTTTCTGATGAAAAACGATGACCCCGGACCAGTCGAACGTTGAAAAAATGGTCAATATTGATGAAATTTTAACATTTAATCTTTTGACTTAAAATGACGGTTGGATGTGAATTATTACTTTTTCAACTAAAATAAGTGTGTTTAAAGTCATTTCTGTGCCTGAAATTGGTCAAAATTGAAGATTTTGAGTAAGCAAAACTCTGTAAAAATGGCAATTTTGGTCACTGTGAGGGTGTAAAAAGTGGTTATTCAACATGAGGCCCGATCCAAATGACATTTTGAATAATTTTTGATAGAGTCCAAAAAATCAATTTTCTGATAAAAAACGATGACCCCGGACCAGTCGAACGTTGAAAAAATTGTCAATATTGATGAAATTTTAACATTTAATCTTTTGACTTTAAATGAAGGTTGGATGTGAGTTATTACTTTTTCAACTACAATAAGTGTGTTTAAAGTCATTTCTGTGCCTGAAATTGGTCAAAATTGAAGATTTTGAGTAAGCAAAACTCTGTAAAAATGGCAATTTTGGTCACTGTGAGGGTTTAAAAAGTGGATATTCAACATGAGGCCCAATCCAAATAACATTTTGAATCATTTTTGGTAGAGTCCAAAAAATCAATTTTCTGATGAAAAACGATGACCCCGGACCAGTCGAACGTTGAAAAAATGGTCAATATTGATGAAATTTTAACATTTAATCTTTTGACTTAAAATGACGGTTGGATGTGAATTATTACTTTTTCAACTAAAATAAGTGTGTTTAAAGTCATTTCTGTGCCTGAAATTGGTCAAAATTGAAGATTTTGAGTAAGCAAAACTCTGTAAAAATGGCAATTTTGGTCACTGTGAGGGTTTAAAAAGTGGTTATTCATCATGAGACCCGATCCAAATGACATTTTGAATCATTTTTGGTAGAGTCCAAAAAATCAATTTTCTGATGAAAAACGATGACCCCGGACCAGTCGAACGTTAAAAAAATGGTCAATATTGATGAAATTTTAACATTTAATCTTTTGACTTAAAATGACGGTTGGATGTGAATTATTACTTTTTCAACTAAAATAAGTGTGTTTAAAGTCATTTTTGTGCCTGAAATTGGTCAAAATTGAAGATTTTGAGTAGCAAAACTCTGTAAAAATGGCAATTTTGGTCACTGTGAGGGTTTTAAAAGTGGTTATTCAACATGAGGCCCGATCCAAATGACATTTTGAATCATTTTTGGTAGAGTCCAAAAAATCCATTTTCTGATGAAAAACGATGACCCCGGACCAGTCGAACGTTGAAAAAATGGTCAATATTGATGAAATTTTAACATTTAATCTTTTGACTTTAAATTACGGTTGGATGTGAATTATTACTTTTTCAACTAAAATAAGTGTGTTTAAAGTCATTTCTGTGCCTGAAATTGGTCAAAATTGAAGATTTTGAGTAAGCAAAACTCTGTAAAAATGGCAATTTTGGTCACTGTGAGGGTGTAAAAAGTGGTTATTCAACATGAGGCCCGATCCAAATGACATTTTGAATAATTTTTGGTAGAGTCCAAAAAATCATTTTCTGATGGAAAACGATGACCCCCGGACCAGTCGAACGTTGAAAAAATGGTCAATATTGATGAAATTTTAACATTTAATCTTTTGACTTTAAATGACGGTTGGATGTGAATTATTACTTTTTCAACGAAAATAAGTGTGTTTAAAGTCATTTCTGTGCCTGAAATTGGTCAAAATTGAAGATTTTGAGTAAGCAAAACTCTGTAAAAATGGCAATTTTGGTCACTGTGAGGGTTTAAAAAGTGGATATTCAACATGAGGCCCAATCCAAATGACATTTTGAATCATTTTTGATAGAGTCCAAAAAATCAATTTTCTGATGAAAAACGATGACCCCGGACCAGTCGAACGTTGAAAAAATTGTCAATATTGATGAAATTTTAACATTTAATCTTTTGACTTTAAATGAAGGTTGGATGTGAGTTATTACTTTTTCAACTAAAATAAGTGTGTTTAAAGTCATTTCTGTGCCTGAAATTGGTCAAAATTGAAGATTTTGAGTAAGCAAAACTCTGTAAAAATGGCAATTTTGGTCACTGTGAGGGTTTAAAAAGTGGTTATTCAACATGAGGCCCGATCCAAATGACATTTTGAATAATTTTTGGTAGAATCCAAAAAATAAATTTTCTGATGAAAATCGATGACCCCGGACCAGTCGAATGTTGAAAAAATGGTCAATATTGATGAAATTTTAACATTTAATCTTTTGACTTTAAATGACGGTTGGATGTGAATTATTACTTTTTCAACTAAAATAAGTGTGTTTAAAGTCATTTCTGTGCCTGAAATTGGTCAAAATTGAAGATTTTGAGTAAGCAAAACTCTGTAAAAATGGCAATTTTGGTCACTGTGAGGGTGTAAAAAGTGGTTATTCAACATGAGGCCCGATCCAAATGACATTTTGAATCATTTTTGGTAGAGTTCAAAAAATCAATTTCCTGATAAAAAACGATGACCCCGGACCAGTCGAACGTTGAAAAAATGGTAAATATTGATGAAATTTTAACATTTAATCTTTTGACTTAAAATGACGGTTGGATGTGAAATATTACTTTTTCAACTAAAATAAGTGTGTTTAAAGTCATTTCTGTGCCTGAAATTGGTCAAAATTGAAGATTTTGAGTAAGCAAAACTCTGTAAAAATGGCAATTTTGGTCACTGTGAGGGTTTAAAAAGTGGTTATTCAACATGAGGCCCGATACAAATGACATTTTGAATCATTTTTGGTAGAGTCCAAAAAATCAATTTTCTGATGGAAAACGATGACCCCGGACCAGTCGAACGTTGAAAAAATGGTCAATATTGATGAAATTTTAACATTTAATCTTTTGACTTTAAATGACGGTGGGATGTGAATTATTACTTTTTCAACGAAACTAAGTGTGTTTAAAGTCATTTCTGTGCCTGAAATTGGTCAAAATTGAAAATTTTGAGTAAGCAAAACTCTGAAAAAATGGCAATTTTGGTCACTGTGAGGGTTTAAAAAGTGGTTATTCAACATGAGGCCCGATCCAAATGACATTTTGAATCATTTTTGGTAGAGTCCAAAAAATCCATTTTCTGATGAAAAACGATGACCCCGGACCAGTCGAACGTTGAAAAAATGGTCAATATTGATGAAATTTTAACATTTAATCTTTTGACTTTAAATTACGGTTGGATGTGAATTATTACTTTTTCAACTAAAATAAGTGTGTTTAAAGTCATTTCTGTGCCTGAAATTGGTCAAAATTGAAGATTTTGAGTAAGCAAAACTCTGTAAAAATGGCAATTTTGGTCACTGTGAGGGTTTAAAAAGTGGTTATTCAACATGAGGCCCGATACAAATGACATTTTGAATCATTTTTGGTAGAGTCCAAAAAATCAATTTTCTGATGGAAAACGATGACCCCCGGACCAGTCGAACGTTGAAAAAATGGTCAATATTGATGAAATTTTAACATTTAATCTTTTGACTTTAAATGACGGTGGGATGTGAATTATTACTTTTTCAACGAAACTAAGTGTGTTTAAAGTCATTTCTGTGCCTGAAATTGGTCAAAATTGAAAATTTTGAGTAAGCAAAACTCTGAAAAAATGGCAATTTTGGTCACTGTGAGGGTTTAAAAAGTGGTTATTCAACATGAGGCCCGATCCAAATGACATTTTGAATCATTTTTGGTAGAGTCCAAAAAATCCATTTTCTGATGAAAAACGATGACCCCGGACCAGTCGAACGTTGAAAAAATGGTCAATATTGATGAAATTTTAACATGTAATCTTTTGACTTTAAATTACGGTTGGATGTGAATTATTACTTTTTCAACTAAAATAAGTGTGTTTAAAGTCATTTCTGTGCCTGAAATTGGTCAAAATTGAAGATTTTGAGTAAGCAAAACTCTGTAAAAATGGCAATTTTGGTCACTGTGAGGGTTTAAAAAGTGGATATTCAACATGAGGCCCAATCCAAATGACATTTTGAATCATTTTTGGTAGAGTCCAAAAAATCCATTTTCTGATGAAAAACTATGACCCCAGACCAGTCGAACGTTGAAAAAATGGTCAATATTGATGAAATTTTAACATTTAATCTTTTGACTTTAAATGAAGTTTGGATGTGAGTTATTACTTTTTCAACTAAAATAAGTGTGTTTAAAGTCATTTCTGTGCCTGAAATTGGTAAAAATTGAAGATTTTGAGTAATCAAAACTCTGTAAAAATGGCAATTTTGGTCACTGTGAGGGTTTAAAAAGTGGTTATTCAACATGAGGCCCGATCCAAATGACATTTTGAATAATTTTTGGTAGAATCCAAAAAATCAATTTTCTGATGAAAAACGATGACCCCGGACCAGTCGAACGTTGAAAAAATGGTCAATATTGATGAAATTTTAACATTTAATCTTTTGACTTAAAATGACGGTTGGATGTGAATTATTACTTTTTCAACTAAAATAAGTGTGTTTAAAGTCATTTCTGTGCCTGAAATTGGTCAAAATTGAAGATTTTGAGTAAGCAAAACTCTGTAAAAATGGCAATTTTGGTCACTGTGAGGGTGTAAAAAGTGGTTATTCAACATGAGGCCCGATCCAAATGACATTTTGAATCATTTTTGGTAGAGTTCAAAAAATCAATTTTCTGATAAAAAACGATGACCCCGGACCAGTCGAACGTTGAAAAAATGGTCAATATTGATGAAATTTTAACATTTAATCTTTTGACTTAAAATGACGGTTGGATGTGAAATATTACTTTTTCAACTAAAATAAGTGTGTTTAAAGTCATTTCTGTGAGTGAAATTGGTCAAAATTGAAGATTTTGATTAAGCAAAACTCTGTAAAAATGGCAATTTTGGTCACTGTGAGGGTTTAAAAAGTGGTTATTCAACATGAGGCCCGATCCAAATGACATTTTGAATCATTTTTGGTAGAGTCCAAAAAAATCATTTTCTGATGGAAAACGATGACCCCGGACCAGTCGAACGTTGAAAAAATGGTCAATATTGATGAAATTTTAACATTTAATCTTTTGACTTTAAATGACGGTTGGATGTGAATTATTACTTTTTCAACGAAAATAAGTGTGTTTAAAGTCATTTCTGTGCCTGAAATTGGTCAAAATTGAAGATTTTGAGTAAGCAAAACTCTGTAAAAATGGCAATTTTGGTCACTGTGAGGGTGTAAAAAGTGGTTATTCAACATGAGGCCCGATCCAAATGACATTTTGAATCATTTTTGGTAGAGTTCAAAAAAATCAATTTCCTGATAAAAAACGATGACCCCGGACCAGTCGAACGTTGAAAAAATGGTAAATATTGATGAAATTTTAACATTTAATCTTTTGACTTTAAATGACGGTTGGATGTGAATTATTACTTTTTCAACGAAACTAAGTGTGTTTAAAGTCATTTCTGTGCCTGAAATTGGTCAAAATTGAAAATTTTGAGTAAGCAAAACTCTGAAAAAATGGCAATTTTGGTCACTGTGAGGGTTTAAAAAGTGGTTATTCAACATGAGGCCCGATCCAAATGACATTTTGAATCATTTTTGGTAGAGTCCAAAAAATCCATTTTCTGATGAAAAACGATGACCCCGGACCAGTCGAACGTTGAAAAAATGGTCAATATTGATGAAATTTTAACATTTAATCTTTTGACTTTAAATTACGGTTGGATGTGAATTATTACTTTTTCAACTAAAATAAGTGTGTTTAAAGTCATTTCTGTGCCTGAAATTGGTCAAAATTGAAGATTTTGAGTAAGCAAAACTCTGTAAAAATGGCAATTTTGGTCACTGTGAGGGTTTAAAAAGTGGATATTCAACATGAGGCCCAATCCAAATGACATTTTGAATCATTTTTGGTAGAGTCCAAAAAATCCATTTTCTGATGAAAAACGATGACCCCGGACCAGTCGAACGTTGAAAAAATGGTCAATATTGATGAAATTTTAACATTTAATCTTTTGACTTTAAATGAAGTTTGGATGTGAGTTATTACTTTTTCAACTAAAATAAGTGTGTTTAAAGTCATTTCTGTGCCTGAAATTGGTAAAAATTGAAGATTTTGAGTAAGCAAAACTCTGTAAAAATGGCAATTTTGGTCACTGTGAGGGTTTAAAAAGTGGTTATTCAACATGAGGCCCGATCCAAATGACATTTTGAATCATTTTTGGTAGAGTCCAAAAAATCATTTTCTGATGGAAAACGATGACCCCGGACCAGTCGAACGTTGAAAAAATGGTCAATATTGATGAAATTTTAACATTTAATCTTTTGACTTAAAATGACGGTTGGATGTGAATTATTACTTTTTCAACTAAAATAAGTGTGTTTAAAGTCATTTTTGTGCCTGAAATTGGTCAAAATTGAAGATTTTGAGTAGCAAAACTCTGTAAAAATGGCAATTTTGGTCACTGTGAGGGTTTTAAAAGTGGTTATTCAACATGAGGCCCGATCCCAATGACATTATGAATCATTTTCGGTAGAGTCCAAAAAATCCATTTTCTGATGAAAAACGATGACCAGTCGAACGTTGAAAAAATGGTCAATATTGATGAAATTTTAACATTTAATCTTTTGACTTTAAATTACGGTTGGATGTGAATTATTACTTTTTCAACTAAAATAAGTGTGTTTAACGTCATTTCTGTGCCTGAAATTGGTCAAAATTGAAGATTTTGAGTAAGCAAAACTCTGTAAAAATGGCAATTTTGGTCACTGTGAGGGTGTAAAAAGTGGTTATTCAACATGAGGCCCGATCCAAATGACATTTTGAATAATTTTTGGTAGAGTCCAAAAAATCATTTTCTGATGGAAAACGATGACCCCGGACCAGTCGAACGTTGAAAAAATGGTCAATATTGATGAAATTTTAACATTTAATCTTTTGACTTTAAATGACGGTTGGATGTGAATTATTACTTTTTCAACGAAAATAAGTGTGTTTAAAGTCATTTCTGTGCCTGAAATTGGTCAAAATTGAAGATTTTGAGTAAGCAAAACTCTGTAAAAATGGCAATTTTGGTCACTGTGAGGGTTTAAAAAGTGGATATTCAACATGAGGCCCAATCCAAATGACATTTTGAATCATTTTTGATAGAGTCCAAAAAATCAATTTTCTGATGAAAAACGATGACCCCGGACCAGTCGAACGTTGAAAAAATTGTCAATATTGATGAAATTTTAACATTTAATCTTTTGACTTTAAATGAAGGTTGGATGTGAGTTATTACTTTTTCAACTAAAATAAGTGTGTTTAAAGTCATTTCTGTGCCTGAAATTGGTCAAAATTGAAGATTTTGAGTAAGCAAAACTCTGTAAAAATGGCAATTTTGGTCACTGTGAGGGTTTAAAAAGTGGTTATTCAACATGAGGCCCGATCCAAATGACATTTTGAATAATTTTTGGTAGAATCCAAAAAATAAATTTTCTGATGAAAATCGATGACCCCGGACCAGTCGAATGTTGAAAAAATGGTCAATATTGATGAAATTTTAACATTTAATCTTTTGACTTTAAATGACGGTTGGATGTGAATTATTACTTTTTCAACTAAAATAAGTGTGTTTAAAGTCATTTCTGTGCCTGAAATTGGTCAAAATTGAAGATTTTGAGTAAGCAAAACTCTGTAAAAATGGCAATTTTGGTCACTGTGAGGGTGTAAAAAGTGGTTATTCAACATGAGGCCCGATCCAAATGACATTTTGAATCATTTTTGGTAGAGTTCAAAAAATCAATTTCCTGATAAAAAACGATGACCCCGGACCAGTCGAACGTTGAAAAAATGGTAAATATTGATGAAATTTTAACATTTAATCTTTTGACTTAAAATGACGGTTGGATGTGAAATATGACTTTTTCAACTAAAATAAGTGTGTTTAAAGTCATTTCTGTGCCTGAAATTGGTCAAAATTGAAGATTTTGAGTAAGCAAAACTCTGTAAAAATGGCAATTTTGGTCACTGTGAGGGTTTAAAAAGTGGTTATTCAACATGAGGCCCAATACAAATGACATTTTGAATCATTTTTGGTAGAGTCCAAAAAATCAATTTTCTGATGGAAAACGATGACCCCGGACCAGTCGAACGTTGAAAAAATGGTCAATATTGATGAAATTTTAACATTTAATCTTTTGACTTTAAATGAAGGTTGGTGTGAGTTATTACTTTTTCAACTAAAATAAGTGTGTTTAAAGTCATTTCTGTGCCTGAAATTGGTAAAAATTAAAGATTTTGAGTAAGCAAAACTCTGTAAAAATGGCAATTTTGGTCACTTTGAGGGTTTAAAAAGTGGTTATTCAACATGAGGCCCAATCCAAATAACATTTTGAATCATTTTTGGTAGAGTCCAAAAAATCAATTTTCTGATGAAAAACGATGACCCCGGACCAGTCGAACGTTGAAAAAATGGTCAATATTGATGAAATTTTAACATTTAATCTTTTGACTTAAAATGACGGTTGGATGTGAATTATTACTTTTTCAACTAAAATAAGTGTGTTTAAAGTCATTTCTGTGCCTGAAATTGGTCAAAATTGAAGATTTTGAGTAAGCAAAACTCTGTAAAAATGGCAATTTTGGTCACTGTGAGGGTGTAAAAAGTGGTTATTCAACATGAGGCCCGATACAAATGACATTTTGAATCATTTTTGGTAGAGTTCAAAAAATCAATTTTCTGATAAAAAACGATGACCCCGGACCAGTCGAACGTTGAAAAAATGGTCAATATTGATGAAATTTTAACATTTAATCTTTTGACTTAAAATGACGGTTGGATGTGAAATATTACTTTTTCAACTAAAATAAGTGTGTTTAAAGTCATTTCTGTGAGTGAAATTGGTCAAAATTGAAGATTTTGAGTAAGCAAAACTCTTTAAAAATGGCAATTTTGGTCACTGTGAGGGTTTAAAAAGTGGTTGTTCAACATGAGGCCCGATCCAAATGACATTTTGAATCATTTTTGGTAGAGTCCAAAAAATCATTTTCTGATGGAAAACGATGACCCCGGACCAGTCGAACGTTGAAAAAATGGTCATTATTGATGAAATTTTAACATTTAATCTTTTGACTTTAAATGACGGTTGGATGTGAATTATTACTTTTTCAACGAAAATAAGTGTGTTTAAAGTCATTTCTGTGCCTGAAATTGGTCAAAATTGAAGATTTTGAGTAAGCAAAACTCTGTAAAAATGGCAATTTTGGTCACTGTGAGGGTTTAAAAAGTGGATATTCAACATGAGGCCCAATCCAAATGACATTTTGAATCATTTTTGATAGAGTCCAAAAAATCAATTTTCTGATGAAAAACGATGACCCCGGACCAGTCGAACGTTGAAAAAATTGTCAATATTGATGAAATTTTAACATTTAATCTTTTGACTTTAAATGAAGGTTGGAAGTGAGTTATTACTTTTTCAACTAAAATAAGTGTGTTTAAAGTCATTTCTGTGCCTGAAATTGGTCAAAATTGAAGATTTTGAGTAAGCAAAACTCTGTAAAAATGGCAATTTTGGTCACTGTGAGGGTTTAAAAAGTGGTTATTCAACATGAGGCCCGATCCAAATTTCATTTTGAATCATTTTTGGTAGAGTCCAAAAAATCAATTTTCTGATGAAAAACGATGACCCCGGACCAGTCGAACGTTGAAAAAATGGTCAATATTGATGAAATTTTAACATTTAATCTTTTGACTTTAAATGAAGGTTGGATGTGAGTTGTTACTTTTTCAACTAAAATAAGTGTGTTTAAAGTCATTTCTGTGCCTGAAATTGGTCAAAATTGAAGATTTTGAGTAAGCAAAACTCTGTAAAAATGGCAATTTTGGTCACTGTGAGGGTTTAAAAAGTGGTTATTCAACATGAGGCCCGATCCAAATGACATTTTGAATCATTTTTGGTAGAGTTCAAAAAATCAATTTTCTGATAAAAAACGATGACCCCGGACCAGTCGAACGTTGAAAAAATGGTCAATATTGATGAAAGTTTAACATTTAATCTTTTGACTTAAAATGACGGTTGGATGTGAAATATTACTTTTTCAACTAAAATAAGTGTGTTTAAAGTCATTTCTGTGAGTGAAATTGGTCAAAATTGAAGATTTTGAGTAAGCAAAACTCTGTAAAAATGGCAATTTTGGTCACTGTGAGGGTTTAAAAAGTGGTTATTCAACATGAGGCCCGATCCAAATGACATTTTGAATCATTTTTGGTAGAGTCCAAAAAATCATTTTCTGATGGAAAACGATGACCCCGGACCAGTCGAACGTTGAAAAAATGGTCATTATTGATGAAATTTTAACATTTAATCTTTTGACTTTAAATGACGGTTGGATGTGAATTATTACTTTTTCAACGAAAATAAGTGTGTTTAAAGTCATTTCTGTGCCTGAAATTGGTCAAAATTGAAGATTTTGAGTAAGCAAAACTCTGTAAAAATGGCAATTTTGGTCACTGTGAGGGTTTAAAAAGTGGTTATTCAACATGAGGCCCGATCCAAATTTCATTTTGAATCATTTTTGGTAGAGTCCAAAAAATCAATTTTCTGATGAAAAACGATGACCCCGGACCAGTCGAACGTTGAAAAAATGGTCAATATTGATGAAATTTTAACATTTAATCTTTTGACTTAAAATGACGGTTGGATGTGAATTATTACTTTTTCAACTAAAATAAGTGTGTTTAAAGTCATTTCTGTGCCTGAAATTGGTCAAAATTGAAGATTTTGAGTAAGCAAAACTCTGTAAAAATGGCAATTTTGGTCACTGTGAGGGTGTAAAAAGTGGTTATTCAACATGAGGCCCGATCCAAATGACATTTTGAATAATTTTTGATAGAGTCCAAAAAATCAATTTTCTGATAAAAAACGATGACCCCGGACCAGTCGAACGTTGAAAAAATTGTCAATATTGATGAAATTTTAACATTTAATCTTTTGACTTTAAATGAAGGTTGGATGTGAGTTATTACTTTTTCAACTAAAATAAGTGTGTTTAAAGTCATTTCTGTGCCTGAAATTGGTCAAAATTGAAGATTTTGAGTAAGCAAAACTCTGTAAAAATGGCAATTTTGGTCACTGTGAGGGTTTAAAAAGTGGATATTCAACATGAGGCCCAATCCAAATAACATTTTGAATCATTTTTGGTAGAGTCCAAAAAATCAATTTTCTGATGAAAAACGATGACCCCGGACCAGTCGAACGTTGAAAAAATGGTCAATATTGATGAAATTTTAACATTTAATCTTTTGACTTAAAATGACGGTTGGATGTGAATTATTACTTTTTCAACTAAAATAAGTGTGTTTAAAGTCATTTCTGTGCCTGAAATTGGTCAAAATTGAAGATTTTGAGTAAGCAAAACTCTGTAAAAATGGCAATTTTGGTCACTGTGAGGGTTTAAAAAGTGGTTATTCATCATGAGACCCGATCCAAATGACATTTTGAATCATTTTTGGTAGAGTCCAAAAAATCAATTTTCTGATGAAAAACGATGACCCCGGACCAGTCGAACGTTAAAAAAATGGTCAATATTGATGAAATTTTAACATTTAATCTTTTGACTTAAAATGACGGTTGGATGTGAATTATTACTTTTTCAACTAAAATAAGTGTGTTTAAAGTCATTTTTGTGCCTGAAATTGGTCAAAATTGAAGATTTTGAGTAGCAAAACTCTGTAAAAATGGCAATTTTGGTCACTGTGAGGGTTTTAAAAGTGGTTATTCAACATGAGGCCCGATCCAAATGACATTTTGAATCATTTTTGGTAGAGTCCAAAAAATCCATTTTCTGATGAAAAACGATGACCCCGGACCAGTCGAACGTTGAAAAAATGGTCAATATTGATGAAATTTTAACATTTAATCTTTTGACTTTAAATTACGGTTGGATGTGAATTATTACTTTTTCAACTAAAATAAGTGTGTTTAAAGTCATTTCTGTGCCTGAAATTGGTCAAAATTGAAGATTTTGAGTAAGCAAAACTCTGTAAAAATGGCAATTTTGGTCACTGTGAGGGTGTAAAAAGTGGTTATTCAACATGAGGCCCGATCCAAATGACATTTTGAATAATTTTTGGTAGAGTCCAAAAAATCATTTTCTGATGGAAAACGATGACCCCGGACCAGTCGAACGTTGAAAAAATGGTCAATATTGATGAAATTTTAACATTTAATCTTTTGACTTTAAATGACGGTTGGATGTGAATTATTACTTTTTCAACGAAAATAAGTGTGTTTAAAGTCATTTCTGTGCCTGAAATTGGTCAAAATTGAAGATTTTGAGTAAGCAAAACTCTGTAAAAATGGCAATTTTGGTCACTGTGAGGGTTTAAAAAGTGGATATTCAACATGAGGCCCAATCCAAATGACATTTTGAATCATTTTTGATAGAGTCCAAAAAATCAATTTTCTGATGAAAAATGATGACCCCGGACCAGTCGAACGTTGAAAAAATTGTCAATATTGATGAAATTTTAACATTTAATCTTTTGACTTTAAATGAAGGTTGGATGTGAGTTATTACTTTTTCAACTAAAATAAGTGTGTTTAAAGTCATTTCTGTGCCTGAAATTGGTCAAAATTGAAGATTTTGAGTAAGCAAAACTCTGTAAAAATGGCAATTTTGGTCACTGTGAGGGTTTAAAAAGTGGTTATTCAACATGAGGCCCGATCCAAATGACATTTTGAATAATTTTTGGTAGAATCCAAAAAATAAATTTTCTGATGAAAATCGATGACCCCGGACCAGTCGAATGTTGAAAAAATGGTCAATATTGATGAAATTTTAACATTTAATCTTTTGACTTTAAATGACGGTTGGATGTGAATTATTACTTTTTCAACTAAAATAAGTGTGTTTAAAGTCATTTCTGTGCCTGAAATTGGTCAAAATTGAAGATTTTGAGTAAGCAAAACTCTGTAAAAATGGCAATTTTGGTCACTGTGAGGGTGTAAAAAGTGGTTATTCAACATGAGGCCCGATCCAAATGACATTTTGAATCATTTTTGGTAGAGTTCAAAAAATCAATTTCCTGATAAAAAACGATGACCCCGGACCAGTCGAACGTTGAAAAAATGGTAAATATTGATGAAATTTTAACATTTAATCTTTTGACTTAAAATGACGGTTGGATGTGAAATATTACTTTTTCAACTAAAATAAGTGTGTTTAAAGTCATTTCTGTGCCTGAAATTGGTCAAAATTGAAGATTTTGAGTAAGCAAAACTCTGTAAAAATGGCAATTTTGGTCACTGTGAGGGTTTAAAAAGTGGTTATTCAACATGAGGCCCAATACAAATGACATTTTGAATCATTTTTGGTAGAGTCCAAAAAATCAATTTTCTGATGGAAAACAATGACCCCGGACCAGTCGAACGTTGAAAAAATGGTCAATATTGATGAAATTTTAACATTTAATCTTTTGACTTTAAATGACGGTTGGATGTGAATTATTACTTTTTCAACGAAACTAAGTGTGTTTAAAGTCATTTCTGTGCCTGAAATTGGTCAAAATTGAAAATTTTGAGTAAGCAAAACTCTGAAAAAATGGCAATTTTGGTCACTGTGAGGGTTTAAAAAGTGGTTATTCAACATGAGGCCCGATCCAAATGACATTTTGAATCATTTTTGGTAGAGTCCAAAAAATCCATTTTCTGATGAAAAACGATGACCCCGGACCAGTCGAACGTTGAAAAAATAGTCAATATTGATGAAATTTTAACATTTAATCTTTTGACTTTAAATTACGGTTGGATGTGAATTATTACTTTTTCAACTAAAATAAGTGTGTTTAAAGTCATTTCTGTGCCTGAAATTGGTCAAAATTGAAGATTTTGAGTAAGCAAAACTCTGTAAAAATGGCAATTTTGGTCACTGTGAGGGTTTAAAAAGTGGATATTCAACATGAGGCCCAATCCAAATGACATTTTGAATCATTTTTGGTAGAGTCCAAAAAATCCATTTTCTGATGAAAAACGATGACCCCGGACCAGTCGAACGTTGAAAAAATGGTCAATATTGATGAAATTTTAACATTTAATCTTTTGACTTTAAATTACGGTTGGATGTGAATTATTACTTTTTCAACTAAAATAAGTGTGTTTAAAGTCATTTCTGTGCCTGAAATTGGTCAAAATTGAAGATTTTGAGTAAGCAAAACTCTGTAAAAATGGCAATTTTGGTCACTGTGAGGGTTTAAAAAGTGGTTATTCAACATGAGGCCCGATCCAAATGACATTTTGAATCATTTTTGGTAGAGTTCAAAAAATCAATTTTCTGATAAAAAACGATGACCCCGGACCAGTCGAACGTTGAAAAAATGGTCAATATTGATGAAAGTTTAACATTTAATCTTTTGACTTAAAATGACGGTTGGATGTGAAATATTACTTTTTCAACTAAAATAAGTGTGTTTAAAGTCATTTCTGTGAGTGAAATTGGTCAAAATTGAAGATTTTGAGTAAGCAAAACTCTGTAAAAATGGCAATTTTGGTCACTGTGAGGGTTTAAAAAGTGGTTATTCAACATGAGGCCCGATCCAAATGACATTTTGAATCATTTTTGGTAGAGTCCAAAAAATCATTTTCTGATGGAAAACGATGACCCCGGACCAGTCGAACGTTGAAAAAATGGTCATTATTGATGAAATTTTAACATTTAATCTTTTGACTTTAAATGACGGTTGGATGTGAATTATTACTTTTTCAACGAAAATAAGTGTGTTTAAAGTCATTTCTGTGCCTGAAATTGGTCAAAATTGAAGATTTTGAGTAAGCAAAACTCTGTAAAAATGGCAATTTTGGTCACTGTGAGGGTTTAAAAAGTGGTTATTCAACATGAGGCCCGATCCAAATTTCATTTTGAATCATTTTTGGTAGAGTCCAAAAAATCAATTTTCTGATGAAAAACGATGACCCCGGACCAGTCGAACGTTGAAAAAATGGTCAATATTGATGAAATTTTAACATTTAATCTTTTGACTTAAAATGACGGTTGGATGTGAATTATTACTTTTTCAACTAAAATAAGTGTGTTTAAAGTCATTTCTGTGCCTGAAATTGGTCAAAATTGAAGATTTTGAGTAAGCAAAACTCTGTAAAAATGGCAATTTTGGTCACTGTGAGGGTGTAAAAAGTGGTTATTCAACATGAGGCCCGATCCAAATGACATTTTGAATAATTTTTGATAGAGTCCAAAAAATCAATTTTCTGATAAAAAACGATGACCCCGGACCAGTCGAACGTTGAAAAAATTGTCAATATTGATGAAATTTTAACATTTAATCTTTTGACTTTAAATGAAGGTTGGATGTGAGTTATTACTTTTTCAACTAAAATAAGTGTGTTTAAAGTCATTTCTGTGCCTGAAATTGGTCAAAATTGAAGATTTTGAGTAAGCAAAACTCTGTAAAAATGGCAATTTTGGTCACTGTGAGGGTTTAAAAAGTGGATATTCAACATGAGGCCCAATCCAAATAACATTTTGAATCATTTTTGGTAGAGTCCAAAAAATCAATTTTCTGATGAAAAACGATGACCCCGGACCAGTCGAACGTTGAAAAAATGGTCAATATTGATGAAATTTTAACATTTAATCTTTTGACTTAAAATGACGGTTGGATGTGAATTATTACTTTTTCAACTAAAATAAGTGTGTTTAAAGTCATTTCTGTGCCTGAAATTGGTCAAAATTGAAGATTTTGAGTAAGCAAAACTCTGTAAAAATGGCAATTTTGGTCACTGTGAGGGTTTAAAAAGTGGTTATTCATCATGAGACCCGATCCAAATGACATTTTGAATCATTTTTGGTAGAGTCCAAAAAATCAATTTTCTGATGAAAAACGATGACCCCGGACCAGTCGAACGTTAAAAAAATGGTCAATATTGATGAAATTTTAACATTTAATCTTTTGACTTAAAATGACGGTTGGATGTGAATTATTACTTTTTCAACTAAAATAAGTGTGTTTAAAGTCATTTTTGTGCCTGAAATTGGTCAAAATTGAAGATTTTGAGTAGCAAAACTCTGTAAAAATGGCAATTTTGGTCACTGTGAGGGTTTTAAAAGTGGTTATTCAACATGAGGCCCGATCCAAATGACATTTTGAATCATTTTTGGTAGAGTCCAAAAAATCCATTTTCTGATGAAAAACGATGACCCCGGACCAGTCGAACGTTGAAAAAATGGTCAATATTGATGAAATTTTAACATTTAATCTTTTGACTTTAAATTACGGTTGGATGTGAATTATTACTTTTTCAACTAAAATAAGTGTGTTTAAAGTCATTTCTGTGCCTGAAATTGGTCAAAATTGAAGATTTTGAGTAAGCAAAACTCTGTAAAAATGGCAATTTTGGTCACTGTGAGGGTGTAAAAAGTGGTTATTCAACATGAGGCCCGATCCAAATGACATTTTGAATAATTTTTGGTAGAGTCCAAAAAATCATTTTCTGATGGAAAACGATGACCCCGGACCAGTCGAACGTTGAAAAAATGGTCAATATTGATGAAATTTTAACATTTAATCTTTTGACTTTAAATGACGGTTGGATGTGAATTATTACTTTTTCAACGAAAATAAGTGTGTTTAAAGTCATTTCTGTGCCTGAAATTGGTCAAAATTGAAGATTTTGAGTAAGCAAAACTCTGTAAAAATGGCAATTTTGGTCACTGTGAGGGTTTAAAAAGTGGATATTCAACATGAGGCCCAATCCAAATGACATTTTGAATCATTTTTGATAGAGTCCAAAAAATCAATTTTCTGATGAAAAATGATGACCCCGGACCAGTCGAACGTTGAAAAAATTGTCAATATTGATGAAATTTTAACATTTAATCTTTTGACTTTAAATGAAGGTTGGATGTGAGTTATTACTTTTTCAACTAAAATAAGTGTGTTTAAAGTCATTTCTGTGCCTGAAATTGGTCAAAATTGAAGATTTTGAGTAAGCAAAACTCTGTAAAAATGGCAATTTTGGTCACTGTGAGGGTTTAAAAAGTGGTTATTCAACATGAGGCCCGATCCAAATGACATTTTGAATAATTTTTGGTAGAATCCAAAAAATAAATTTTCTGATGAAAATCGATGACCCCGGACCAGTCGAATGTTGAAAAAATGGTCAATATTGATGAAATTTTAACATTTAATCTTTTGACTTTAAATGACGGTTGGATGTGAATTATTACTTTTTCAACTAAAATAAGTGTGTTTAAAGTCATTTCTGTGCCTGAAATTGGTCAAAATTGAAGATTTTGAGTAAGCAAAACTCTGTAAAAATGGCAATTTTGGTCACTGTGAGGGTGTAAAAAGTGGTTATTCAACATGAGGCCCGATCCAAATGACATTTTGAATCATTTTTGGTAGAGTTCAAAAAATCAATTTCCTGATAAAAAACGATGACCCCGGACCAGTCGAACGTTGAAAAAATGGTAAATATTGATGAAATTTTAACATTTAATCTTTTGACTTAAAATGACGGTTGGATGTGAAATATTACTTTTTCAACTAAAATAAGTGTGTTTAAAGTCATTTCTGTGCCTGAAATTGGTCAAAATTGAAGATTTTGAGTAAGCAAAACTCTGTAAAAATGGCAATTTTGGTCACTGTGAGGGTTTAAAAAGTGGTTATTCAACATGAGGCCCAATACAAATGACATTTTGAATCATTTTTGGTAGAGTCCAAAAAATCAATTTTCTGATGGAAAACAATGACCCCGGACCAGTCGAACGTTGAAAAAATGGTCAATATTGATGAAATTTTAACATTTAATCTTTTGACTTTAAATGACGGTTGGATGTGAATTATTACTTTTTCAACGAAACTAAGTGTGTTTAAAGTCATTTCTGTGCCTGAAATTGGTCAAAATTGAAAATTTTGAGTAAGCAAAACTCTGAAAAAATGGCAATTTTGGTCACTGTGAGGGTTTAAAAAGTGGTTATTCAACATGAGGCCCGATCCAAATGACATTTTGAATCATTTTTGGTAGAGTCCAAAAAATCCATTTTCTGATGAAAAACGATGACCCCGGACCAGTCGAACGTTGAAAAAATAGTCAATATTGATGAAATTTTAACATTTAATCTTTTGACTTTAAATTACGGTTGGATGTGAATTATTACTTTTTCAACTAAAATAAGTGTGTTTAAAGTCATTTCTGTGCCTGAAATTGGTCAAAATTGAAGATTTTGAGTAAGCAAAACTCTGTAAAAATGGCAATTTTGGTCACTGTGAGGGTTTAAAAAGTGGATATTCAACATGAGGCCCAATCCAAATGACATTTTGAATCATTTTTGGTAGAGTCCAAAAAATCCATTTTCTGATGAAAAACGATGACCCCGGACCAGTCGAACGTTGAAAAAATGGTCAATATTGATGAAATTTTAACATTTAATCTTTTGACTTTAAATTACGGTTGGATGTGAATTATTACTTTTTCAACTAAAATAAGTGTGTTTAAAGTCATTTCTGTGCCTGAAATTGGTCAAAATTGAAGATTTTGAGTAAGCAAAACTCTGTAAAAATGGCAATTTTGGTCACTGTGAGGGTTTAAAAAGTGGTTATTCAACATGAGGCCCGATCCAAATGACATTTTGAATCATTTTTGGTAGAGTTCAAAAAATCAATTTTCTGATAAAAAACGATGACCCCGGACCAGTCGAACGTTGAAAAAATGGTCAATATTGATGAAAG
This sequence comes from Lissotriton vulgaris, assembly GCF_964263255.1. Classification (NCBI taxonomy): domain Eukaryota; kingdom Metazoa; phylum Chordata; class Amphibia; order Caudata; family Salamandridae; genus Lissotriton; species Lissotriton vulgaris. Next base: position 190,646 of record NW_028245652.1, read on the forward strand.
TTTAACATTTAATCTTTTGACTTAAAATGACGGTTGGATGTGAAATATTACTTTTTCAACTAAAATAAGTGTGTTTAAAGTCATTTCTGTGAGTGAAATTGGTCAAAATTGAAGATTTTGAGTAAGCAAAACTCTGTAAAAATGGCAATTTTGGTCACTGTGAGGGTTTAAAAAGTGGTTATTCAACATGAGGCCCGATCCAAATGACATTTTGAATCATTTTTGGTAGAGTCCAAAAAATCATTTTCTGATGGAAAACGATGACCCCGGACCAGTCGAACGTTGAAAAAATGGTCATTATTGATGAAATTTTAACATTTAATCTTTTGACTTTAAATGACGGTTGGATGTGAATTATTACTTTTTCAACGAAAATAAGTGTGTTTAAAGTCATTTCTGTGCCTGAAATTGGTCAAAATTGAAGATTTTGAGTAAGCAAAACTCTGTAAAAATGGCAATTTTGGTCACTGTGAGGGTTTAAAAAGTGGTTATTCAACATGAGGCCCGATCCAAATTTCATTTTGAATCATTTTTGGTAGAGTCCAAAAAATCAATTTTCTGATGAAAAACGATGACCCCGGACCAGTCGAACGTTGAAAAAATGGTCAATATTGATGAAATTTTAACATTTAATCTTTTGACTTAAAATGACGGTTGGATGTGAATTATTACTTTTTCAACTAAAATAAGTGTGTTTAAAGTCATTTCTGTGCCTGAAATTGGTCAAAATTGAAGATTTTGAGTAAGCAAAACTCTGTAAAAATGGCAATTTTGGTCACTGTGAGGGTGTAAAAAGTGGTTATTCAACATGAGGCCCGATCCAAATGACATTTTGAATAATTTTTGATAGAGTCCAAAAAATCAATTTTCTGATAAAAAACGATGACCCCGGACCAGTCGAACGTTGAAAAAATTGTCAATATTGATGAAATTTTAACATTTAATCTTTTGACTTTAAATGAAGGTTGGATGTGAGTTATTACTTTTTCAACTAAAATAAGTGTGTTTAAAGTCATTTCTGTGCCTGAAATTGGTCAAAATTGAAGATTTTGAGTAAGCAAAACTCTGTAAAAATGGCAATTTTGGTCACTGTGAGGGTTTAAAAAGTGGATATTCAACATGAGGCCCAATCCAAATAACATTTTGAATCATTTTTGGTAGAGTCCAAAAAATCAATTTTCTGATGAAAAACGATGACCCCGGACCAGTCGAACGTTGAAAAAATGGTCAATATTGATGAAATTTTAACATTTAATCTTTTGACTTAAAATGACGGTTGGATGTGAATTATTACTTTTTCAACTAAAATAAGTGTGTTTAAAGTCATTTCTGTGCCTGAAATTGGTCAAAATTGAAGATTTTGAGTAAGCAAAACTCTGTAAAAATGGCAATTTTGGTCACTGTGAGGGTTTAAAAAGTGGTTATTCATCATGAGACCCGATCCAAATGACATTTTGAATCATTTTTGGTAGAGTCCAAAAAATCAATTTTCTGATGAAAAACGATGACCCCGGACCAGTCGAACGTTAAAAAAATGGTCAATATTGATGAAATTTTAACATTTAATCTTTTGACTTAAAATGACGGTTGGATGTGAATTATTACTTTTTCAACTAAAATAAGTGTGTTTAAAGTCATTTTTGTGCCTGAAATTGGTCAAAATTGAAGATTTTGAGTAGCAAAACTCTGTAAAAATGGCAATTTTGGTCACTGTGAGGGTTTTAAAAGTGGTTATTCAACATGAGGCCCGATCCAAATGACATTTTGAATCATTTTTGGTAGAGTCCAAAAAATCCAATTTCTGATGAAAAACGATGACCCCGGACCAGTCGAACGTTGAAAAAATGGTCAATATTGATGAAATTTTAACATTTAATCTTTTGACTTTAAATTACGGTTGGATGTGAATTATTACTTTTTCAACTAAAATAAGTGTGTTTAAAGTCATTTCTGTGCCTGAAATTGGTCAAAATTGAAGATTTTGAGTAAGCAAAACTCTGTAAAAATGGCAATTTTGGTCACTGTGAGGGTGTAAAAAGTGGTTATTCAACATGAGGCCCGATCCAAATGACATTTTGAATCATTTTTGGTAGAGTTCAAAAAATCAATTTCCTGATAAAAAACGATGACCCCGGACCAGTCGAACGTTGAAAAAATGGTAAATATTGATGAAATTTTAACATTTAATCTTTTGACTTAAAATGACGGTTGGATGTGAAATATTACTTTTTCAACTAAAATAAGTGTGTTTAAAGTCATTTCTGTGCCTGAAATTGGTCAAAATTGAAGATTTTGAGTAAGCAAAACTCTGTAAAAATGGCAATTTTGGTCACTGTGAGGGTTTAAAAAGTGGTTATTCAACATGAGGCCCAATACAAATGACATTTTGAATCATTTTTGGTAGAGTCCAAAAAATCAATTTTCTGATGGAAAACAATGACCCCGGACCAGTCGAACGTTGAAAAAATGGTCAATATTGATGAAATTTTAACATTTAATCTTTTGACTTTAAATGACGGTTGGATGTGAATTATTACTTTTTCAACGAAACTAAGTGTGTTTAAAGTCATTTCTGTGCCTGAAATTGGTCAAAATTGAAAATTTTGAGTAAGCAAAACTCTGAAAAAATGGCAATTTTGGTCACTGTGAGGGTTTAAAAAGTGGTTATTCAACATGAGGCCCGATCCAAATGACATTTTGAATCATTTTTGGTAGAGTCCAAAAAATCCATTTTCTGATGAAAAACGATGACCCCGGACCAGTCGAACGTTGAAAAAATAGTCAATATTGATGAAATTTTAACATTTAATCTTTTGACTTTAAATTACGGTTGGATGTGAATTATTACTTTTTCAACTAAAATAAGTGTGTTTAAAGTCATTTCTGTGCCTGAAATTGGTCAAAATTGAAGATTTTGAGTAAGCAAAACTCTGTAAAAATGGCAATTTTGGTCACTGTGAGGGTTTAAAAAGTGGATATTCAACATGAGGCCCAATCCAAATGACATTTTGAATCATTTTTGGTAGAGTCCAAAAAATCCATTTTCTGATGAAAAACCATAACCCCGGACCAGTCGAACGTTGAAAAAATGGTCAATATTGATGAAATTTTAACATTTAATCTTTTGACTTTAAATTACGGTTGGATGTGAATTATTACTTTTTCAACTAAAATAAGTGTGTTTAAAGTCATTTCTGTGCCTGAAATTGGTCAAAATTGAAGATTTTGAGTAAGCAAAACTCTGTAAAAATGGCAATTTTGGTCACTGTGAGGGTTTAAAAAGTGGTTATTCAACATGAGGCCCGATCCAAATGACATTTTGAATCATTTTTGGTAGAATCCCAAAAATAAATTTTCTGATGAAAATCGATGACCCCGGACCAGTCGAATGTTGAAAAAATGGTCAATATTGATGAAATTTTAACATTTAATCTTTTGACTTTAAATTACGGTTGGATGTGAATTATTACTTTTTCAACTAAAATAAGTGTGTTTAAAGTCATTTCTGTGCCTGAAATTGGTCAAAATTGAAGATTTTGAGTAAGCAAAACTCTGTAAAAATGGCAATTTTGGTCACTGTGAGGGTTTAAAAAGTGGATATTCAACATGAGGCCCAATCCAAATGACATTTTGAATCATTTTTGGTAGAGTCCAAAAAATCAATTTTCTGATGAAAAACCATGACCCCGGACCAGTCGAACGTTGAAAAAATGGTCAATATTGATGAAATTTTAACATTTAATCTTTTGACTTTAAATGAAGGTTGGATGTGAGTTATTACTTTTTCAACTAAAATAAGTGTGTTTAAAGTCATTTCTGTGCCTGAAATTGGTAAAAATTGAAGATTTTGAGTACGCAAAACTCTGTAAAAATGGCAATTTTGGTCACTTTGAGGGTTTAAAAAGTGGTTATTCAACATGAGGCCCGATCCAAATGACATTTTGAATCATTTTTGGTAGAATCCAAAAAATCAATTTTCTGATGAAAAACGATGACCCCAGACCAGTCAAATGTTGAAAAAATGGTCAATATTGATGAAATTTTAACATTTAATCTTTTGACTTTAAATGACGGTTGGATGTGAATTATTACTTTTTCAACTAAAATAAGTGTGTTTAAAGTCATTTCTGTGCCTGAAATTGGTCAAAATTGAAGATTTTGAGTAAGCAAAACTCTGTAAAAATGGCAATTTTGGTCACTGTGAGGGTTTTAAAAGTGGTTATTCAACATGAGGCCCGATCCAAATGACATTTTGAATCATTTTTGGTAGAGTCCAAAAAATCCATTTTCTGATGAAAAACGATGACCCCGGACCAGTCTAACGTTGAAAAAATGGTCAATATTGATGAAATTTTAACATTTAATCTTTTGACTTTAAATTACGGTTGGATGTGAATTATTACTTTTTCAACTAAAATAAGTGTGTTTAAAGTCATTTCTGTGCCTGAAATTGGTCAAAATTGAAGATTTTGAGTAAGCAAAACTCTGTAAAAATGGCAATTTTGGTCACTGTGAGGGTGTAAAAAGTGGTTATTCAACATGAGGCCCGATCCAAATGACATTTTGAATCATTTTTGGTAGAGTTCAAAAAATCAATTTTCTGATAAAAAACGATGACCCCGGACCAGTCGAACGTTGAAAAAATGGTCAATATTGATGAAATTTTAACATTTAATCTTTTGACTTTAAATTACGGTTGGATGTGAATTATTACTTTTTCAACTAAAATAAGTGTGTTTAAAGTCATTTCTGTGCCTGAAATTGGTCAAAATTGAAGATTTTGAGTAAGCAAAACTCTGTAAAAATGGCAATTTTGGTCACTGTGAGGGTTTAAAAAGTGGTTATTCAACATGAGGCCCGATCCAAATGACATTTTGAATCATTTTTGGTAGAATCCCAAAAATAAATTTTCTGATGAAAATCGATGACCCCGGACCAGTCGAATGTTGAAAAAATGGTCAATATTGATGAAATTTTAACATTTAATCTTTTGACTTTAAATTACGGTTGGATGTGAATTATTACTTTTTCAACTAAAATAAGTGTGTTTAAAGTCATTTCTGTGCCTGAAATTGGTCAAAATTGAAGATTTTGAGTAAGCAAAACTCTGTAAAAATGGCAATTTTGGTCACTGTGAGGGTTTAAAAAGTGGATATTCAACATGAGGCCCAATCCAAATGACATTTTGAATCATTTTTGGTAGAGTCCAAAAAATCAATTTTCTGATGAAAAACCATGACCCCGGACCAGTCGAACGTTGAAAAAATGGTCAATATTGATGAAATTTTAACATTTAATCTTTTGACTTTAAATGAAGGTTGGATGTGAGTTATTACTTTTTCAACTAAAATAAGTGTGTTTAAAGTCATTTCTGTGCCTGAAATTGGTAAAAATTGAAGATTTTGAGTACGCAAAACTCTGTAAAAATGGCAATTTTGGTCACTTTGAGGGTTTAAAAAGTGGTTATTCAACATGAGGCCCGATCCAAATGACATTTTGAATCATTTTTGGTAGAATCCAAAAAATCAATTTTCTGATGAAAAACGATGACCCCAGACCAGTCAAATGTTGAAAAAATGGTCAATATTGATGAAATTTTAACATTTAATCTTTTGACTTTAAATGACGGTTGGATGTGAATTATTACTTTTTCAACTAAAATAAGTGTGTTTAAAGTCATTTCTGTGCCTGAAATTGGTCAAAATTGAAGATTTTGAGTAAGCAAAACTCTGTAAAAATGGCAATTTTGGTCACTGTGAGGGTTTTAAAAGTGGTTATTCAACATGAGGCCCGATCCAAATGACATTTTGAATCATTTTTGGTAGAGTCCAAAAAATCCATTTTCTGATGAAAAACGATGACCCCGGACCAGTCTAACGTTGAAAAAATGGTCAATATTGATGAAATTTTAACATTTAATCTTTTGACTTTAAATTACGGTTGGATGTGAATTATTACTTTTTCAACTAAAATAAGTGTGTTTAAAGTCATTTCTGTGCCTGAAATTGGTCAAAATTGAAGATTTTGAGTAAGCAAAACTCTGTAAAAATGGCAATTTTGGTCACTGTGAGGGTGTAAAAAGTGGTTATTCAACATGAGGCCCGATCCAAATGACATTTTGAATCATTTTTGGTAGAGTTCAAAAAATCAATTTTCTGATAAAAAACGATGACCCCGGACCAGTCGAACGTTGAAAAAATGGTCAATATTGATGAAATTTTAACATTTAATCTTTTGACTTAAAATGACGGTTGGATGTGAAATATTACATTTTCAACTAAAATAAGTGTGTTTAAAGTCATTTCTGTGAGTGAAATTGGTCAAAATTGAAGATTTTGAGTAAGCAAAACTCTGTAAAAATGGCAATTTTGGTCACTGTGAGGGTTTAAAAAGTGGTTGTTCAACATGAGGCCCGATCCAAATGACATTTTGAATCATTTTTGGTAGAGTCCAAAAAATCATTTTCTGATGGAAAACGATGACCCCGGACCAGTCGAACGTTGAAAAAATGGTCATTATTGATGAAATTTTAACATTTAATCTTTTGACTTTAAATGACGGTTGGATGTGAATTATTACTTTTTCAACGAAAATAAGTGTGTTTAAAGTCATTTCTGTGCCTGAAATTGGTCAAAATTGAAGATTTTGAGTAAGCAAAACTCTGTAAAAATGGCAATTTTGGTCACTGTGAGGGTTTAAAAAGTGGATATTCAACATGAGGCCCAATCCAAATGACATTTTGAATCATTTTTGATAGAGTCCAAAAAATCAATTTTCTGATGAAAAACGATGACCCCGGACCAGTCGAACGTTGAAAAAATTGTCAATATTGATGAAATTTTAACATTTAATCTTTTGACTTTAAATGAAGGTTGGAAGTGAGTTATTACTTTTTCAACTAAAATAAGTGTGTTTAAAGTCATTTCTGTGCCTGAAATTGGTCAAAATTGAAGATTTTGAGTAAGCAAAACTCTGTAAAAATGGCAATTTTGGTCACTGTGAGGGTGTAAAAAGTGGTTATTCAACATGAGGCCCGATCCAAATGACATTTTGAATCATTTTTGGTAGAGTTCAAAAAATCAATTTTCTGATAAAAAACGATGACCCCGGACCAGTCGAACGTTGAAAAAATGGTCAATATTGATGAAATTTTAACATTTAATCTTTTGACTTAAAATGACGGTTGGATGTGAAATATTACTTTTTCAACTAAAATAAGTGTGTTTAAAGTCATTTCTGTGAGTGAAATTGGTCAAAATTGAAGATTTTGAGTAAGCAAAACTCTGTAAAAATGGCAATTTTGGTCACTGTGAGGGTTTAAAAAGTGGTTGTTCAACATGAGGCCCGATCCAAATGACATTTTGAATCATTTTTGGTAGAGTCCAAAAAATCATTTTCTGATGGAAAACGATGACCCCGGACCAGTCGAACGTTGAAAAAATGGTCATTATTGATGAAATTTTAACATTTAATCTTTTGACTTTAAATGACGGTTGGATGTGAATTATTACTTTTTCAACGAAAATAAGTGTGTTTAAAGTCATTTCTGTGCCTGAAATTGGTCAAAATTGAAGATTTTGAGTAAGCAAAACTCTGTAAAAATGGCAATTTTGGTCACTGTGAGGGTTTAAAAAGTGGATATTCAACATGAGGCCCAATCCAAATGACATTTTGAATCATTTTTGATAGAGTCCAAAAAATCAATTTTCTGATGAAAAACGATGACCCCGGACCAGTCGAACGTTGAAAAAATTGTCAATATTGATGAAATTTTAACATTTAATCTTTTGACTTTAAATGAAGGTTGGATGTGAGTTATTACTTTTTCAACTAAAATAAGTGTGTTTAAAGTCATTTCTGTGCCTGAAATTGGTCAAAATTGAAGATTTTGAGTAAGCAAAACTCTGTAAAAATGGCAATTTTGGTCACTGTGAGGGTTTAAAAAGTGGTTATTCAACATGAGGCCCGATCCAAATGACATTTTGAATAATTTTTGGTAGAATCCAAAAAATAAATTTTCTGATGAAAATCGATGACCCCGGACCAGTCGAATGTTGAAAAAATGGTCAATATTGATGAAATTTTAACATTTAATCTTTTGACTTTAAATGACGGTTGGATGTGAATTATTACTTTTTCAACTAAAATAAGTGTGTTTAAAGTCATTTCTGTGCCTGAAATTGGTCAAAATTGAAGATTTTGAGTAAGCAAAACTCTGTAAAAATGGCAATTTTGGTCACTGTGAGGGTGTAAAAAGTGGTTATTCAACATGAGGCCCGATCCAAATGACATTTTGAATCATTTTTGGTAGAGTTCAAAAAATCAATTTCCTGATAAAAAACGATGACCCCGGACCAGTCGAACGTTGAAAAAATGGTAAATATTGATGAAATTTTAACATTTAATCTTTTGACTTAAAATGACGGTTGGATGTGAAATATTACTTTTTCAACTAAAATAAGTGTGTTTAAAGTCATTTCTGTGCCTGAAATTGGTCAAAATTGAAGATTTTGAGTAAGCAAAACTCTGTAAAAATGGCAATTTTGGTCACTGTGAGGGTTTAAAAAGTGGTTATTCAACATGAGGCCCAATACAAATGACATTTTGAATCATTTTTGGTAGAGTCCAAAAAATCTATTTTCTGATGGAAAACAATGACCCCGGACCAGTCGAACGTTGAAAAAATGGTCAATATTGATGAAATTTTAACATTTAATCTTTTGACTTTAAATGACGGTTGGATGTGAATTATTACTTTTTCAACGAAACTAAGTGTGTTTAAAGTCATTTCTGTGCCTGAAATTGGTCAAAATTGAAAATTTTGAGTAAGCAAAACTCTGAAAAAATGGCAATTTTGGTCACTGTGAGGGTTTAAAAAGTGGTTATTCAACATGAGGCCCGATCCAAATGACATTTTGAATCATTTTTGGTAGAGTCCAAAAAATCCATTTTCTGATGAAAAACGATGACCCCGGACCAGTCGAACGTTGAAAAAATAGTCAATATTGATGAAATTTTAACATTTAATCTTTTGACTTTAAATTACGGTTGGATGTGAATTATTACTTTTTCAACTAAAATAAGTGTGTTTAAAGTCATTTCTGTGCCTGAAATTGGTCAAAATTGAAGATTTTGAGTAAGCAAAACTCTGTAAAAATGGCAATTTTGGTCACTGTGAGGGTTTAAAAAGTGGATATTCAACATGAGGCCCAATCCAAATGACATTTTGAATCATTTTTGGTAGAGTCCAAAAAATCAATTTTCTGATGAAAAACGATGACCCCGGACCAGTCGAACGTTGAAAAAATGGTCAATATTGATGAAATTTTAACATTTAATCTTTTGACTTTAAATTACGGTTGGATGTGAATTATTACTTTTTCAACTAAAATAAGTGTGTTTAAAGTCATTTCTGTGCCTGAAATTGGTCAAAATTGAAGATTTTGAGTAAGCAAAACTCTGTAAAAATGGCAATTTTGGTCACTGTGAGGGTTTAAAAAGTGGTTATTCAACATGAGGCCCGATCCAAATGACATTTTGAATCATTTTTGGTAGAATCCCAAAAATAAATTTTCTGATGAAAATCGATGACCCCGGACCAGTCGAATGTTGAAAAAATGGTCAATATTGATGAAATTTTAACATTTAATCTTTTGACTTTAAATTACGGTTGGATGTGAATTATTACTTTTTCAACTAAAATAAGTGTGTTTAAAGTCATTTCTGTGCCTGAAATTGGTCAAAATTGAAGATTTTGAGTAAGCAAAACTCTGTAAAAATGGCAATTTTGGTCACTGTGAGGGTTTAAAAAGTGGATATTCAACATGAGGCCCAATCCAAATGACATTTTGAATCATTTTTGGTAGAGTCCAAAAAATCAATTTTCTGATGAAAAACCATGACCCCGGACCAGTCGAACGTTGAAAAAATGGTCAATATTGATGAAATTTTAACATTTAATCTTTTGACTTTAAATGAAGGTTGGATGTGAGTTATTACTTTTTCAACTAAAATAAGTGTGTTTAAAGTCATTTCTGTGCCTGAAATTGGTAAAAATTGAAGATTTTGAGTACGCAAAACTCTGTAAAAATGGCAATTTTGGTCACTTTGAGGGTTTAAAAAGTGGTTATTCAACATGAGGCCCGATCCAAATGACATTTTGAATCATTTTTGGTAGAATCCAAAAAATCAATTTTCTGATGAAAAACGATGACCCCAGACCAGTCAAATGTTGAAAAAATGGTCAATATTGATGAAATTTTAACATTTAATCTTTTGACTTTAAATGACGGTTGGATGTGAATTATTACTTTTTCAACTAAAATAAGTGTGTTTAAAGTCATTTCTGTGCCTGAAATTGGTCAAAATTGAAGATTTTGAGTAAGCAAAACTCTGTAAAAATGGTAATTTTGGTCACTGTGAGGGTTTTAAAAGTGGTTATTCAACATGAGGCCCGATCCAAATGACATTTTGAATCATTTTTGGTAGAGTCCAAAAAATCAATTTTCTGATGAAAAACGATGACCCCGGACCAGTCTAACGTTGAAAAAATGGTCAATATTGATGAAATTTTAACATTTAATCTTTTGACTTTAAATTACGGTTGGATGTGAATTATTACTTTTTCAACTAAAATAAGTGTGTTTAAAGTCATTTCTGTGCCTGAAATTGGTCAAAATTGAAGATTTTGAGTAAGCAAAACTCTGTAAAAATGGCAATTTTGGTCACTGTGAGGGTGTAAAAAGTGGTTATTCAACATGAGGCCCGATCCAAATGACATTTTGAATCATTTTTGGTAGAGTTCAAAAAATCAATTTTCTGATAAAAAACGATGACCCCGGACCAGTCGAACGTTGAAAAAATGGTCAATATTGATGAAATTTTAACATTTAATCTTTTGACTTAAAATGACGGTTGGATGTGAAATATTACATTTTCAACTAAAATAAGTGTGTTTAAAGTCATTTCTGTGAGTGAATTTGGTCAAAATTGAAGATTTTGAGTAAGCAAAACTCTGTAAAAATGGCAATTTTGGTCACTGTGAGGGTTTAAAAAGTGGTTGTTCAACATGAGGCCCGATCCAAATGACATTTTGAATCATTTTTGGTAGAGTCCAAAAAATCATTTTCTGATGGAAAACGATGACCCCGGACCAGTCGAACGTTGAAAAAATGGTCATTATTGATGAAATTTTAACATTTAATCTTTTGACTTTAAATGACGGTTGGATGTGAATTATTACTTTTTCAACGAAAATAAGTGTGTTTAAAGTCATTTCTGTGCCTGAAATTGGTCAAAATTGAAGATTTTGAGTAAGCAAAACTCTGTAAAAATGGCAATTTTGGTAACTGTGAGGGTTTAAAAAGTGGATATTCAACATGAGGCCCAATCCAAATGACATTTTGAATCATTTTTGATAGAGTCCAAAAAATCAATTTTCTGATGAAAAACGATGACCCCGGACCAGTCGAACGTTGAAAAAATTGTCAATATTGATGAAATTTTAACATTTAATCTTTTGACTTTAAATGAAGGTTGGAAGTGAGTTATTACTTTTTCAACTAAAATAAGTGTGTTTAAAGTCATTTCTGTGCCTGAAATTGGTCAAAATTGAAGATTTTGAGTAAGCAAAACTCTGTAAAAATGGCAATTTTGGTCACTGTGAGGGTGTAAAAAGTGGTTATTCAACATGAGGCCCGATCCAAATGACATTTTGAATCATTTTTGGTAGAGTTCAAAAAATCAATTTTCTGATAAAAAACGATGACCCCGGACCAGTCGAACGTTGAAAAAATGGTCAATATTGATGAAATTTTAACATTTAATCTTTTGACTTAAAATGACGGTTGGATGTGAAATATTACTTTTTCAACTAAAATAAGTGTGTTTAAAGTCATTTCTGTGAGTGAAATTGGTCAAAATTGAAGATTTTGAGTAAGCAAAACTCTGTAAAAATGGCAATTTTGGTCACTGTGAGGGTTTAAAAAGTGGTTGTTCAACATGAGGCCCGATCCAAATGACATTTTGAATCATTTTTGGTAGAGTCCAAAAAATCATTTTCTGATGGAAAACGATGACCCCGGACCAGTCGAACGTTGAAAAAATGGTCATTATTGATGAAATTTTAACATTTAATCTTTTGACTTTAAATGACGGTTGGATGTGAATTATTACTTTTTCAACGAAAATAAGTGTGTTTAAAGTCATTTCTGTGCCTGAAATTGGTCAAAATTGAAGATTTTGAGTAAGCAAAACTCTGTAAAAATGGCAATTTTGGTCACTGTGAGGGTTTAAAAAGTGGATATTCAACATGAGGCCCAATCCAAATGACATTTTGAATCATTTTTGACAGAGTCCAAAAAATCAATTTTCTGATGAAAAACGATGACCCCGGACCAGTCGAACGTTGAAAAAATTGTCAATATTGATGAAATTTTAACATTTAATCTTTTGACTTTAAATGAAGGTTGGAAGTGAGTTATTACTTTTTCAACTAAAATAAGTGTGTTTAAAGTCATTTCTGTGCCTGAAATTGGTCAAAATTGAAGATTTTGAGTAAGCAAAACTCTGTAAAAATGGCAATTTTGGTCACTGTGAGGGTTTAAAAAGTGGTTATTCAACATGAGGCCCGATCCAAATTTCATTTTGAATCATTTTTGGTAGAGTCCAAAAAATCAATTTTCTGATGAAAAACGATGACCCCGGACCAGTCGAACGTTGAAAAAATGGTCAATATTGATGAAATTTTAACATTTAATCTTTTGACTTAAAATGACGGTTGGATGTGAATTATTACTTTTTCAAATAAAATAAGTGTGTTTAATGTCATTTCTGTGCATGAAATTGGTCAAAATTGAAGATTTTGAGTAAGCAAAACTCTGTAAAAATGGCAATTTTGGTCACTGTGAGGGTGTAAAAAGTGGTTATTCAACATGAGGCCCGATCCAAATGACATTTGGAATCATTTTTGGTAGAGTTCAAAAAATCAATTTTCTGATAAAAAACGATGACCCCGGACCAGTCGAACGTTGAAAAAATGGTCAATATTGATGAAATTTTAACATTTAATCTTTTGACTTAAAATGACGGTTGGATGTGAAATATTACTTTTTCAACTAAAATAAGTGTGTTTAAAGTCATTTCTGTGAGTGAAATTGGTCAAAATTGAAGATTTTGAGTAAGCAAAACTCTGTAAAAATGGCAATTTTGGTCACTGTGAGGGTTTAAAAAGTGGTTATTCAACATGAGGCCCGATCCAAATGACATTTTGAATCATTGTTGGTAGAGTCCAAAAAATCATTTTCTGATGGAAAACGATGACCCCGGACCAGTCGAACGTTGAAAAAATGGTCATTATTGATGAAATTTTAACATTTAATCTTTTGACTTTAAATGACGGTTGGATGTGAATTATTACTTTTTCAACGAAAATAAGTGTGTTTAAAGTCATTTCTGTGCCTGAAATTGGTCAAAATTGAAGATTTTGAGTAAGCAAAACTCTGTAAAAATGGCAATTTTGGTCACTGTGAGGGTTTAAAAAGTGGATATTCAACATGAGGCCCAATCCAAATGACATTTTGAATCATTTTTGATAGAGTCCAAAAAATCAATTTTCTGATGAAAAACGATGACCCCGGACCAGTCGAACGTTGAAAAAATTGTCAATATTGATGAAATTTTAACATTTAATCTTTTGACTTTAAATGAAGGTTGGAAGTGAGTTATTACTTTTTCAACTAAAATAAGTGTGTTTAAAGTCATTTCTGTGCCTGAAATTGGTCAAAATTGAAGATTTTGAGTAAGCAAAACTCTGTAAAAATGGCAATTTTGGTCACTGTGAGGGTTTAAAAAGTGGTTATTCAACATGAGGCCCGATCCAAATTTCATTTTGAATCATTTTTGGTAGAGTCCAAAAAATCAATTTTCTGATGAAAAACGATGACCCCGGACCAGTCGAACGTTGAAAAAATGGTCAATATTGATGAAATTTTAACATTTAATCTTTTGACTTAAAATGACGGTTGGATGTGAATTATTACTTTTTCAAATAAAATAAGTGTGTTTAATGTCATTTCTGTGCATGAAATTGGTCAAAATTGAAGATTTTGAGTAAGCAAAACTCTGTAAAAATGGCAATTTTGGTCACTGTGAGGGTGTAAAAAGTGGTTATTCAACATGAGGCCCGATCCAAATGACATTTTGAATCATTTTTGATAGAGTCCAAAAAATCAATTTTCTGATAAAAAAACAATGACCCCGGACCAGTCGAACGTTGAAAAAATTGTCAATATTGATGAAATTTTAACATTTAATCTTTTGACTTTAAATGAAGGTTGGATGTGAGTTATTACTTTTTCAACTAAAATAAGTGTGTTTAAAGTCATTTCTGTGCCTGAAATTGGTCAAAATTGAAGATTTTGAGTAAGCAAAACTCTGTAAAAATGGCAATTTTGGTCACTGTGAGGGTTTAAAAAGTGGTTATTCAACATGAGGCCCGATCCAAATGACATTTTGAATCATTTTTGGTAGAATCCAAAAAATAAATTTTCTGATGAAAAACGATGACCCCGGACCAGTCGAATGTTGAAAAATGGTCAATATTGATGAAATTTTAACATTTAATCTTTTGACTTTAAATGACGGTTGGATGTGAATTATTACTTTTTCAACTAAAATAAGTGTGTTTAAAGTCATTTCTGTGCCTGAAATTGGTCAAAATTGAAGATTTTGAGTAAGCAAAACTCTGTAAAAATGGCAATTTTGGTCACTGTGAGGGTGTAAAAAGTGGTTATTCAACATGAGGCCCGATCCAAATGACATTTTGAATAATTTTTGATAGAGTCCAAAAAATCAATTTTCTGATAAAAAACGATGACCACGGACCAGTCGAACGTTGAAAAAATTGTCAATATTGATGAAATTTTAACATTTAATCTTTTGACTTTAAATGAAGGTTGGATGTGAGTTATTACTTTTTCAACTAAAATAAGTGTGTTTAAAGTCATTTCTGTGCCTGAAATTGGTCAAAATTGAAGATTTTGAGTAAGCAAAACTCTGTAAAAATGGCAATTTTGGTCACTGTGAGGGTTTAAAAAGTGGATATTCAACATGAGGCCCAATCCAAATAACATTTTGAATCATTTTTGGTAGAGTCCAAAAAATCAATTTTCTGATGAAAAACGATGACCCCGGACCAGTCGAACGTTGAAAAAATGGTCAATATTGATGAAATTTTACCATTTAATCTTTTGACTTAAAATGACGGTTGGATGTGAATTATTACTTTTTCAACTAAAATAAGTGTGTTTAAAGTCATTTCTGTGCCTGAAATTGGTCA
The DNA here is from genome assembly GCF_964263255.1 of Lissotriton vulgaris. NCBI lineage: Eukaryota > Metazoa > Chordata > Amphibia > Caudata > Salamandridae > Lissotriton > Lissotriton vulgaris. Next base: position 205,983 of record NW_028245652.1, read on the forward strand.
AAATTGAAGATTTTGAGTAAGCAAAACTCTGTAAAAATGGCAATTTTGGTCACTGTGAGGGTTTAAAAAGTGGTTATTCATCATGAGACCCGATCCAAAAGACATTTTGAATCATTTTTGGTAGAGTCCAAAAAATCAATTTTCTGATGAAAAACGATGACCCCGGACCAGTCGAACGTTAAAAAAATGGTCAATATTGATGAAATTTTAACATTTAATCTTTTGACTTAAAATGACGGTTGGATGTGAATTATTACTTTTTCAACTAAAATAAGTGTGTTTAAAGTCATTTTTGTGCCTGAAATTGGTCAAAATTGAAGATTTTGAGTAGCAAAACTCTGTAAAAATGGCAATTTTGGTCACTGTGAGGGTTTTAAAAGTGGTTATTCAACATGAGGCCCGATCCAAATGACATTTTGAATCATTTTTGGTAGAGTCCAAAAAATCCATTTTCTGATGAAAAACGATGACCCCGGACCAGTCGAACGTTGAAAAAATGGTCAATATTGATGAAATTTTAACATTTAATCTTTTGACTTTAAATTACGGTTGGATGTGAATTATTACTTTTTCAACTAAAATAAGTGTGTTTAAAGTCATTTCTGTGCCTGAAATTGGTCAAAATTGAAGATTTTGAGTAAGCAAAACTCTGTAAAAATGGCAATTTTGGTCACTGTGAGGGTGTAAAAAGTGGTTATTCAACATGAGGCCCGATCCAAATGACATTTTGAATAATTTTTGGTAGAGTCCAAAAAATCATTTTCTGATGGAAAACGATGACCCCGGACCAGTCGAACGTTGAAAAAATGGTCAATATTGATGAAATTTTAACATTTAATCTTTTGACTTTAAATGACGGTTGGATGTGAATTATTACTTTTTCAACGAAAATAAGTGTGTTTAAAGTCATTGCTGTGCCTGAAATTGGTCAAAATTGAAGATTTTGAGTAAGCAAAACTCTGTAAAAATGGCAATTTTGGTCACTGTGAGGGTTTAAAAAGTGGATATTCAACATGAGGCCCAATCCAAATGACATTTTGAATCATTTTTGATAGAGTCCAAAAAAATCAATTTTCTGATGAAAAACGATGACCCCGGACCAGTCGAACGTTGAAAAAATTGTCAATATTGATGAAATTTTAACATTTAATCTTTTGACTTTAAATGAAGGTTGGAAGTGAGTTATTACTTTTTCAACTAAAATAAGTGTGTTTAAAGTCATTTCTGTGCCTGAAATTGGTCAAAATTGAAGATTTTGAGTAAGCAAAACTCTGTAAAAATGGCAATTTTGGTCACTGTGAGGGTTTAAAAAGTGGTTATTCAACATGAGGCCCGATCCAAATTTCATTTTGAATCATTTTTGGTAGAGTCCAAAAAATCAATTTTCTGATAAAAAACAATGACCCCGGACCAGTCGAACGTTGAAAAAATTGTCAATATTGATGAAATTTTAACATTTAATCTTTTGACTTTAAATGAAGGTTGGATGTGAGTTATTACTTTTTCAACTAAAATAAGTGTGTTTAAAGTCATTTCTGTGCCTGAAATTGGTCAAAATTGAAGATTTTGAGTAAGCAAAACTCTGTAAAAATGGCAATTTTGGTCACTGTGAGGGTTTAAAAAGTGGTTATTCATCATGAGACCCGATCCAAATGACATTTTGAATCATTTTTGGTAGAGTCCAAAAAATCAATTTTCTGATGAAAAACGATGACCCCGGACCAGTCGAACGTTAAAAAAATGGTCAATATTGATGAAATTTTAACATTTAATCTTTTGACTTAAAATGACGGTTGGATGTGAATTATTACTTTTTCAACTAAAATAAGTGTGTTTAAAGTCATTTTTGTGCCTGAAATTGGTCAAAATTGAAGATTTTGAGTAGCAAAACTCTGTAAAAATGGCAATTTTGGTCACTGTGAGGGTTTTAAAAGTGGTTATTCAACATGAGGCCCGATCCAAATGACATTTTGAATCATTTTTGGTAGAGTCCAAAAAATCCATTTTCTGATGAAAAACGATGACCCCGGACCAGTCGAACGTTGAAAAAATGGTCAATATTGATGAAATTTTAACATTTAATCTTTTGACTTTAAATTACGGTTGGATGTGAATTATTACTTTTTCAACTAAAATAAGTGTGTTTAAAGTCATTTCTGTGCCTGAAATTGGTCAAAATTGAAGATTTTGAGTAAGCAAAACTCTGTAAAAATGGCAATTTTGGTCACTGTGAGGGTTTAAAAAGTGGTTGTTCAACATGAGGCCCGATCCAAATGACATTTTGAATCATTTTTGGTAGAGTCCAAAAAATCATTTTCTGATGGAAAACGATGACCCCGGACCAGTCGAACGTTGAAAAAATGGTCATTATTGATGAAATTTTAACATTTAATCTTTTGACTTTAAATGACGGTTGGATGTGAATTATTACTTTTTCAACGAAAATAAGTGTGTTTAAAGTCATTTCTGTGCCTGAAATTGGTCAAAATTGAAGATTTTGAGTAAGCAAAACTCTGTAAAAATGGCAATTTTGGTCACTGTGAGGGTTTAAAAAGTGGATATTCAACATGAGGCCCAATCCAAATGACATTTTGAATCATTTTTGATAGAGTCCAAAAAATCAATTTTCTGATGAAAAACGATGACCCCGGACCAGTCGAACGTTGAAAAAATTGTCAATATTGATGAAATTTTAACATTTAATCTTTTGACTTTAAATGAAGGTTGGAAGTGAGTTATTACTTTTTCAACTAAAATAAGTGTGTTTAAAGTCATTTCTGTGCCTGAAATTGGTCAAAATTGAAGATTTTGAGTAAGCAAAACTCTGTAAAAATGGCAATTTTGGTCACTGTGAGGGTGTAAAAAGTGGTTATTCAACATGAGGCCCGATCCAAATGACATTTTGAATCATTTTTGGTAGAGTTCAAAAAATCAATTTTCTGATAAAAAACGATGACCCCGGACCAGTCGAACGTTGAAAAAATGGTCAATATTGATGAAATTTTAACATTTAATCTTTTGACTTAAAATGACGGTTGGATGTGAAATATTACTTTTTCAACTAAAATAAGTGTGTTTAAAGTCATTTCTGTGAGTGAAATTGGTCAAAATTGAAGATTTTGAGTAAGCAAAACTCTGTAAAAATGGCAATTTTGGTCACTGTGAGGGTTTAAAAAGTGGTTGTTCAACATGAGGCCCGATCCAAATGACATTTTGAATCATTTTTGGTAGAGTCCAAAAAATCATTTTCTGATGGAAAACGATGACCCCGGACCAGTCGAACGTTGAAAAAATGGTCATTATTGATGAAATTTTAACATTTAATCTTTTGACTTTAAATGACGGTTGGATGTGAATTATTACTTTTTCAACGAAAATAAGTGTGTTTAAAGTCATTTCTGTGCCTGAAATTGGTCAAAATTGAAGATTTTGAGTAAGCAAAACTCTGTAAAAATGGCAATTTTGGTCACTGTGAGGGTTTAAAAAGTGGATATTCAACATGAGGCCCAATCCAAATGACATTTTGAATCATTTTTGATAGAGTCCAAAAAATCAATTTTCTGATGAAAAACGATGACCCCGGACCAGTCGAACGTTGAAAAAATTGTCAATATTGATGAAATTTTAACATTTAATCTTTTGACTTTAAATGAAGGTTGGAAGTGAGTTATTACTTTTTCAACTAAAATAAGTGTGTTTAAAGTCATTTCTGTGCCTGAAATTGGTCAAAATTGAAGATTTTGAGTAAGCAAAACTCTGTAAAAATGGCAATTTTGGTCACTGTGAGGGTGTAAAAAGTGGTTATTCAACATGAGGCCCGATCCAAATGACATTTTGAATCATTTTTGGTAGAGTTCAAAAAATCAATTTTCTGATAAAAAACGATGACCCCGGACCAGTCGAACGTTGAAAAAATGGTCAATATTGATGAAATTTTAACATTTAATCTTTTGACTTAAAATGACGGTTGGATGTGAAATATTACTTTTTCAACTAAAATAAGTGTGTTTAAAGTCATTTCTGTGAGTGAAATTGGTCAAAATTGAAGATTTTGAGTAAGCAAAACTCTGTAAAAATGGCAATTTTGGTCACTGTGAGGGTTTAAAAAGTGGTTGTTCAACATGAGGCCCGATCCAAATGACATTTTGAATCATTTTTGGTAGAGTCCAAAAAATCATTTTCTGATGGAAAACGATGACCCCGGACCAGTCGAACGTTGAAAAAATGGTCATTATTGATGAAATTTTAACATTTAATCTTTTGACTTTAAATGACGGTTGGATGTGAATTATTACTTTTTCAACGAAAATAAGTGTGTTTAAAGTCATTTCTGTGCCTGAAATTGGTCAAAATTGAAGATTTTGAGTAAGCAAAACTCTGTAAAAATGGCAATTTTGGTCACTGTGAGGGTTTAAAAAGTGGATATTCAACATGAGGCCCAATCCAAATGACATTTTGAATCATTTTTGATAGAGTCCAAAAAATCAATTTTCTGATGAAAAACGATGACCCCGGACCAGTCGAACGTTGAAAAAATTGTCAATATTGATGAAATTTTAACATTTAATCTTTTGACTTTAAATGAAGGTTGGAAGTGAGTTATTACTTTTTCAACTAAAATAAGTGTGTTTAAAGTCATTTCTGTGCCTGAAATTGGTCAAAATTGAAGATTTTGAGTAAGCAAAACTCTGTAAAAATGGCAATTTTGGTCACTGTGAGGGTTTAAAAAGTGGTTATTCAACATGAGGCCCGATCCAAATTTCATTTTGAATCATTTTTGGTAGAGTCCAAAAAATCAATTTTCTGATGAAAAACGATGACCCCGGACCAGTCGAACGTTGAAAAAATGGTCAATATTGATGAAATTTTAACATTTAATCTTTTGACTTAAAATGACGGTTGGATGTGAATTATTACTTTTTCAAATAAAATAAGTGTGTTTAATGTCATTTCTGTGCATGAAATTGGTCAAAATTGAAGATTTTGAGTAAGCAAAACTCTGTAAAAATGGCAATTTTGGTCACTGTGAGGGTGTAAAAAGTGGTTATTCAACATGAGGCCCGATCCAAATGACATTTTGAATCATTTTTGATAGAGTCCAAAAAATCAATTTTCTGATAAAAAACAATGACCCCGGACCAGTCGAACGTTGAAAAAATTGTCAATATTGATGAAATTTTAACATTTAATCTTTTGACTTTAAATGAAGGTTGGATGTGAGTTGTTACTTTTTCAACTAAAATAAGTGTGTTTAAAGTCATTTCTGTGCCTGAAATTGGTCAAAATTGAAGATTTTGAGTAAGCAAAACTCTGTAAAAATGGCAATTTTGGTCACTGTGAGGGTTTAAAAAGTGGTTATTCAACATGAGGCCCGATCCAAATGACATTTTGAATCATTTTTGGTAGAGTCCAAAAAATCCATTTTCTGATGAAAAACGATGACCCCGGACCAGTCTAACGTTGAAAAAATGGTCAATATTGATGAAATTTTAACATTTAATCTTTTGACTTTAAATTACGGTTGGATGTGAATTATTACTTTTTCAACTAAAATAAGTGTGTTTAAAGTCATTTCTGTGCCTGAAATTGGTCAAAATTGAAGATTTTGAGTAAGCAAAACTCTGTAAAAATGGCAATTTTGGTCACTGTGAGGGTGTAAAAAGTGGTTATTCAACATGAGGCCCGATCCAAATGACATTTTGAATCATTTTTGGTAGAGTTCAAAAAATCAATTTTCTGATAAAAAACGATGACCCCGGACCAGTCGAACGTTGAAAAAATGGTCAATATTGATGAAATTTTAACATTTAATCTTTTGACTTAAAATGACGGTTGGATGTGAAATATTACTTTTTCAACTAAAATAAGTGTGTTTAAAGTCATTTCTGTGAGTGAAATTGGTCAAAATTGAAGATTTTGAGTAAGCAAAACTCTGTAAAAATGGCAATTTTGGTCACTGTGAGGGTTTAAAAAGTGGTTATTCAACATGAGGCCCGATCCAAATGACATTTTGAATCATTTTTGGTAGAGTCCAAAAAATCATTTTCTGATGGAAAACGATGACCCCGGACCAGTCGAACGTTGAAAAAATGGTCATTATTGATGAAATTTTAACATTTAATCTTTTGACTTTAAATGACGGTTGGATGTGAATTATTACTTTTTCAACGAAAATAAGTGTGTTTAAAGTCATTTCTGTGCCTGAAATTGGTCAAAATTGAAGATTTTGAGTAAGCAAAACTCTGTAAAAATGGCAATTTTGGTCACTGTGAGGGTTTAAAAAGTGGATATTCAACATGAGGCCCAATCCAAATGACATTTTGAATCATTTTTGATAGAGTCCAAAAAATCAATTTTCTGATGAAAAACGATGACCCCGGACCAGTCGAACGTTGAAAAAATTGTCAATATTGATGAAATTTTAACATTTAATCTTTTGACTTTAAATGAAGGTTGGAAGTGAGTTATTACTTTTTCAACTAAAATAAGTGTGTTTAAAGTCATTTCTGTGCCTGAAATTGGTCAAAATTGAAGATTTTGAGTAAGCAAAACTTTGTAAAAATGGCAATTTTGGTCACTGTGAGGGTTTAAAAAGTGGTTATTCAACATGAGGCCCGATCCAAATTTCATTTTGAATCATTTTTGGTAGAGTCCAAAAAATCAATTTTCTGATGAAAAACGATGACCCCGGACCAGTCGAACGTTGAAAAAATGGTCAATATTGATGAAATTTTAACATTTAATCTTTTGACTTAAAATGACGGTTGGATGTGAATTATTACTTTTTCAAATAAAATAAGTGTGTTTAATGTCATTTCTGTGCATGAAATTGGTCAAAATTGAAGATTTTGAGTAAGCAAAACTCTGTAAAAATGGCAATTTTGGTCACTGTGAGGGTGTAAAAAGTGGTTATTCAACATGAGGCCCGATCCAAATGACATTTTGAATCATTTTTGATAGAGTCCAAAAAATCAATTTTCTGATAAAAAACAATGACCCCGGACCAGTCGAACGTTGAAAAAATTGTCAATATTGATGAAATTTTAACATTTAATCTTTTGACTTTAAATGAAGGTTGGATGTGAGTTATTACTTTTTCAACTAAAATAAGTGTGTTTAAAGTCATTTCTGTGCCTGAAATTGGTCAAAATTGAAGATTTTGAGTAAGCAAAACTCTGTAAAAATGGCAATTTTGGTCACTGTGAGGGTTTAAAAAGTGGATATTCAACATGAGGCCCAATCCAAATAACATTTTGAATCATTTTTGGTAGAGTCCAAAAAATCAATTTTCTGATGAAAAACGATGACCCCGGACCAGTCGAACGTTGAAAAAATGGTCAATATTGATGAAATTTTAACATTTAATCTTTTGACTTTAAATGACGGTTGGATGTGAATTATTACTTTTTCAACTAAAATAAGTGTGTTTAAAGTCATTTCTGTGCCTGAAATTGGTCAAAATTGAAGATTTTGAGTAAGCAAAACTCTGTAAAAATGGCAATTTTGGTCACTGTGAGGGTGTAAAAAGTGGTTATTCAACATGAGGCCCGATCCAAATGACATTTTGAATAATTTTTGATAGAGTCCAAAAAATCAATTTTCTGATAAAAAACGATGACCACGGACCAGTCGAACGTTGAAAAAATTGTCAATATTGATGAAATTTTAACATTTAATCTTTTGACTTTAAATGAAGGTTGGATGTGAGTTATTACTTTTTCAACTAAAATAAGTGTGTTTAAAGTCATTTCTGTGCCTGAAATTGGTCAAAATTGAAGATTTTGAGTAAGCAAAACTCTGTAAAAATGGCAATTTTGGTCACTGTGAGGGTTTAAAAAGTGGATATTCAACATGAGGCCCAATCCAAATAACATTTTGAATCATTTTTGGTAGAGTCCAAAAAATCAATTTTCTGATGAAAAACGATGACCCCGGACCAGTCGAACGTTGAAAAAATGGTCAATATTGATGAAATTTTAACATTTAATCTTTTGACTTAAAATGACGGTTGGATGTGAATTATTACTTTTTCAACTAAAATAAGTGTGTTTAAAGTCATTTCTGTGCCTGAAATTGGTCAAAATTGAAGATTTTGAGTAAGCAAAACTCTGTAAAAATGGCAATTTTGGTCACTGTGAGGGTTTAAAAAGTGGTTATTCATCATGAGACCCGATCCAAAAGACATTTTGAATCATTTTTGGTAGAGTCCAAAAAATCAATTTTCTGATGAAAAACGATGACCCCGGACCAGTCGAACGTTAAAAAAATGGTCAATATTGATGAAATTTTAACATTTAATCTTTTGACTTAAAATGACGGTTGGATGTGAATTATTACTTTTTCAACTAAAATAAGTGTGTTTAAAGTCATTTTTGTGCCTGAAATTGGTCAAAATTGAAGATTTTGAGTAGCAAAACTCTGTAAAAATGGCAATTTTGGTCACTGTGAGGGTTTTAAAAGTGGTTATTCAACATGAGGCCCGATCCAAATGACATTTTGAATCATTTTTGGTAGAGTCCAAAAAATCCATTTTCTGATGAAAAACGATGACCCCGGACCAGTCGAATGTTGAAAAAATGGTCAATATTGATGAAATTTTAACATTTAATCTTTTGACTTTAAATTACGGTTGGATGTGAATTATTACTTTTTCAACTAAAATAAGTGTGTTTAAAGTCATTTCTGTGCCTGAAATTGGTCAAAATTGAAGATTTTGAGTAAGCAAAACTCTGTAAAAATGGCAATTTTGGTCACTGTGAGGGTGTAAAAAGTGGTTATTCAACATGAGGCCCGATCCAAATGACATTTTGAATCATTTTTGGTAGAGTTCAAAAAATCAATTTCCTGATAAAAAACGATGACCCCGGACCAGTCGAACGTTGAAAAAATGGTAAATATTGATGAAATTTTAACATTTAATCTTTTGACTTAAAATGACGGTTGGATGTGAAATATTACTTTTTCAACTAAAATAAGTGTGTTTAAAGTCATTTCTGTGCCTGAAATTGGTCAAAATTGAAGATTTTGAGTAAGCAAAACTCTGTAAAAATGGCAATTTTGGTCACTGTGAGGGTTTAAAAAGTGGTTATTCAACATGAGGCCCGATACAAATGACATTTTGAATCATTTTTGGTAGAGTCCAAAAAATCAATTTTCTGATGGAAAACGATGACCCCGGACCAGTCGAACGTTGAAAAAATGGTCAATATTGATGAAATTTTAACATTTAATCTTTTGACTTTAAATGACGGTTGGATGTGAATTATTACTTTTTCAACGAAACTAAGTGTGTTTAAAGTCATTTCTGTGCCTGAAATTGGTCAAAATTGAAAATTTTGAGTAAGCAAAACTCTGAAAAAATGGCAATTTTGGTCACTGTGAGGGTTTAAAAAGTGGTTATTCAACATGAGGCCCGATCCAAATGACATTTTGAATCATTTTTGGTAGAGTCCAAAAAATCATTTTCTGATGGAAAACGATGACCCCGGACCAGTCGAACGTTGAAAAAATGGTCATTATTGATGAAATTTTAACATTTAATCTTTTGACTTTAAATGACGGTTGGATGTGAATTATTACTTTTTCAACGAAAATAAGTGTGTTTAAAGTCATTTCTGTGCCTGAAATTGGTCAAAATTGAAGATTTTGAGTAAGCAAAACTCTGTAAAAATGGCAATTTTGGTCACTGTGAGGGTTTAAAAAGTGGATATTCAACATGAGGCCCAATCCAAATGACATTTTGAATCATTTTTGATAGAGTCCAAAAAAATCAATTTTCTGATGAAAAACGATGACCCCGGACCAGTCGAACGTTGAAAAAATTGTCAATATTGATGAAATTTTAACATTTAATCTTTTGACTTTAAATGAAGGTTGGAAGTGAGTTATTACTTTTTCAACTAAAATAAGTGTGTTTAAAGTCATTTCTGTGCCTGAAATTGGTCAAAATTGAAGATTTTGAGTAAGCAAAACTCTGTAAAAATGGCAATTTTGGTCACTGTGAGGGTTTAAAAAGTGGTTATTCATCATGAGACCCGATCCAAATGACATTTTGAATCATTTTTGGTAGAGTCCAAAAAATCAATTTTCTGATGAAAAACGATGACCCCGGACCAGTCGAACGTTAAAAAAATGGTCAATATTGATGAAATTTTAACATTTAATCTTTTGACTTAAAATGACGGTTGGATGTGAATTATTACTTTTTCAACTAAAATAAGTGTGTTTAAAGTCATTTTTGTGCCTGAAATTGGTCAGAATTGAAGATTTTGAGTAGCAAAACTCTGTAAAAATGGCAATTTTGGTCACTGTGAGGGTTTTAAAAGTGGTTATTCAACATGAGGCCCGATCCAAATGACATTTTGAATCATTTTTGGTAGAGTCCAAAAAATCCATTTTCTGATGAAAAACGATGACCCCGGACCAGTCGAACGTTGAAAAAATGGTCAATATTGATGAAATTTTAACATTTAATCTTTTGACTTTAAATTACGGTTGGATGTGAATTATTACTTTTTCAACTAAAATAAGTGTGTTTAAAGTCATTTCTGTGCCTGAAATTGGTCAAAATTGAAGATTTTGAGTAAGCAAAACTCTGTAAAAATGGCAATTTTGGTCACTGTGAGGGTGTAAAAAGTGGTTATTCAACATGAGGCCCGATCCAAATGACATTTTGAATAATTTTTGGTAGAGTCCAAAAAATCATTTTCTGATGGAAAACGATGACCCCGGACCAGTCGAACGTTGAAAAAATGGTCAATATTGATGAAATTTTAACATTTAATCTTTTGACTTTAAATGACGGTTGGATGTGAATTATTACTTTTTCAACGAAAATAAGTGTGTTTAAAGTCATTTCTGTGCCTGAAATTGGTCAAAATTGAAGATTTTGAGTAAGCAAAACTCTGTAAAAATGGCAATTTTGGTCACTGTGAGGGTTTAAAAAGTGGATATTCAACATGAGGCCCAATCCAAATGACATTTTGAATCATTTTTGATAGAGTCCAAAAAATCAATTTTCTGATGAAAAACGATGACCCCGGACCAGTCGAACGTTGAAAAAATTGTCAATATTGATGAAATTTTAACATTTAATCTTTTGACTTTAAATGAAGGTTGGATGTGAGTTATTACTTTTTCAACTAAAATAAGTGTGTTTAAAGTCATTTCTGTGCCTGAAATTGGTCAAAATTGAAGATTTTGAGTAAGCAAAACTCTGTAAAAATGGCAATTTTGGTCACTGTGAGGGTTTAAAAAGTGGTTATTCAACATGAGGCCCGATCCAAATGACATTTTGAATAATTTTTGGTAGAGTCCAAAAAATCAATTTTCTGATGGAAAACGATGACCCCGGACCAGTCGAACGTTGAAAAAATGGTCAATATTGATGAAATTTTAACATTTAATCTTTTGACTTTAAATGACGGTTGGATGTGAATTATTACTTTTTCAACGAAACTAAGTGTGTTTAAAGTCATTTCTGTGCCTGAAATTGGTCAAAATTGAAAATTTAGAGTAAGCAAAACTCTGAAAAAATGGCAATTTTGGTCACTGTGAGGGTTTAAAAAGTGGTTATTCAACATGAGGCCCGATCCAAATGACATTTTGAATCATTTTTGGTAGAGTCCAAAAAATCCATTTTCTGATGAAAAACGATGACCCCGGACCAGTCGAACGTTGAAAAAATGGTCAATATTGATGAAATTTTAACATTTAATCTTTTGACTTTAAATTACGGTTGGATGTGAATTATTACTTTTTCAACTAAAATAAGTGTGTTTAAAGTCATTTCTGTGCCTGAAATTGGTCAAAATTGAAGATTTTGAGTAAGCAAAACTCTGTAAAAATGGCAATTTTGGTCACTGTGAGGGTTTAAAAAGTGGATATTCAACATGAGGCCCAATCCAAATGACATTTTGAATCATTTTTGGTAGAGTCCAAAAAATCCATTTTCTGATGAAAAACGATGACCCCGGACCAGTCGAACGTTGAAAAAATGGTCAATATTGATGAAATTTTAACATTTAATCTTTTGACTTTAAATGAAGTTTGGATGTGAGTTATTACTTTTTCAACTAAAATAAGTGTGTTTAAAGTCATTTCTGTGCCTGAAATTGGTAAAAATTGAAGATTTTGAGTAAGCAAAACTCTGTAAAAATGGCAATTTTGGTCACTGTGAGGGTTTAAAAAGTGGTTATTCAACATGAGGCCCGATCCAAATGACATTTTGAATCATTTTTGGTAGAATCCAAAAAATCAATTTTCTGATGAAAAACGATGATCCCGGACCAGTCGAACGTTGAAAAAATGGTCAATATTGATGAAATTTTAACATTTAATCTTTTGACTTAAAATGACGGTTGGATGTGAAATATTACTTTTTCAACTAAAATAAGTGTGTTTAAAGTCATTTCTGTGAGTGAAATTGGTCAAAATTGAAGATTTTGAGTAAGCAAAACTCTGTAAAAATGGCAATTTTGGTCACTGTGAGGGTTTAAAAAGTGGTTATTCAACATGAGGCCCGATCCAAATGACATTTTGAATCATTTTTGGTAGAGTCCAAAAAATCATTTTCTGATGGAAAACGATGACCCCGGACCAGTCGAACGTTGAAAAAATGGTCAATATTGATGAAATTTTAACATTTAATCTTTTGACTTTAAATGACGGTTGGATGTGAATTATTACTTTTTCAACGAAAATAAGTGTGTTTAAAGTCATTTCTGTGCCTGAAATTGGTCAAAATTGAAGATTTTGAGTAAGCAAAACTCTGTAAAAATGGCAATTTTGGTCACTGTGAGGGTTTAAAAAGTGGATATTCAACATGAGGCCCAATCCAAATGACATTTTGAATCATTTTTGATAGAGTCCAAAAAATCAATTTTCTGATGAAAAACGATGACCCCGGACCAGTCGAACGTTGAAAAAATTGTCAATATTGATGAAATTTTACCATTTAATCTTTTGACTTTAAATGAAGGTTGGATGTGAGTTATTACTTTTTCAACTAAAATAAGTGTGTTTAAAGTCATTTCTGTGCCTGAAATTGGTCAAAATTGAAGATTTTGAGTAAGCAAAACTCTGTAAAAATGGCAATTTTGGTCACTGTGAGGGTTTAAAAAGTGGTTATTCAACATGAGGCCCGATCCAAATGACATTTTGAATCATTTTTGGTAGAATCCAAAAAATAAATTTTCTGATGAAAATCGATGACCCCGGACCAGTCGAATGTTGAAAAAATGGTCAATATTGATGAAATTTTAACATTTAATCTTTTGACTTTAAATTACGGTTGGATGTGAATTATTACTTTTTCAACTAAAATAAGTGTGTTTAAAGTCATTTCTGTGCCTGAAATTGGTCAAAATTGAAGATTTTGAGTAAGCAAAACTCTGTAAAAATGGCAATTTTGGTCACTGTGAGGGTTTAAAAAGTGGATATTCAACATGAGGCCCAATCCAAATGACATTTTGAATCATTTTTGGTAGAGTCCAAAAAATCAATTTTCTGATGAAAAACCATGACCCCGGACCAGTCGAACGTTGAAAAAATGGTCAATATTGATGAAATTTTAACATTTAATCTCTTGACTTTAAATGAAGGTTGGATGTGAGTTATTACTTTTTCAACTAAAATAAGTGTGTTTAAAGTCATTTCTGTGCCTGAAATTGGTAAAAATTGAAGATTTTGAGTAAGCAAAACTCTGTAAAAATGGCAATTTTGGTCACTTTGAGGGTTTAAAAAGTGGTTATTCAACATGAGGCCCGATCCAAATGACATTTTGAATCATTTTTGGTAGAATCCAAAAAATCAATTTTCTGATGAAAAACGATGACCCCAGACCAGTCAAATGTTGAAAAAATGGTCAATATTGATGAAATTTTAACATTTAATCTTTTGACTTTAAATGACGGTTGGATGTGAATTATTACTTTTTCAACTAAAATAAGTGTGTTTAAAGTCATTTCTGTGCCTGAAATTGGTCAAAATTGAAGATTTTGAGTAAGCAAAACTCTGTAAAAATGGCAATTTTGGTCACTGTGAGGGTTTTAAAAGTGGTTATTCAACATGAGGCCCGATCCAAATGACATTTTGAATCATTTTTGGTAGAGTCCAAAAAATCCATTTTCTGATGAAAGACGATGACCCCGGACCAGTCTAACGTTGAAAAAATGGTCAATATTGATGAAATTTTAACATTTAATCTTTTGACTTTAAATGACGGTTGGATGTGAATTATTACTTTTTCAACGAAACTAAGTGTGTTTAAAGTCATTTCTGTGCCTGAAATTGGTCAAAATTGAAAATTTTGAGTAAGCAAAACTCTGAAAAAATGGCAATTTTGGTCACTGTGAGGGTTTAAAAAAGTGGTTATTCAACATGAGGCCCGATCCAAATGACATTTTGAATCATTTTTGGTAGAGTCCAAAAAATCATTTTCTGATGGAAAACGATGACCCCGGACCAGTCGAACGTTGAAAAAGTGGTCATTATTGATGAAATTTTAACATTTAATCTTTTGACTTTAAATGACGGTTGGATGTGAATTATTACTTTTTCAACGAAAATAAGTGTGTTTAAAGTCATTTCTGTGCCTGAAATTGGTCAAAATTGAAGATTTTGAGTAAGCAAAACTCTGTAAAAATGGCAATTTTGGTCACTGTGAGGGTTTAAAAAGTGGATATTCAACATGAGGCCCAATCCAAATGACATTTTGAATCATTTTTGATAGAGTCCAAAAAAATCAATTTTCTGATGAAAAACGATGACCCCGGACCAGTCGAACGTTGAAAAAATTTTCAATATTGATGAAATTTTAACATTTAATCTTTTGACTTTAAATGAAGGTTGGAAGTGAGTTATTACTTTTTCAACTAAAATAAGTGTGTTTAAAGTCATTTCTGTGCCTGAAATTGGTCAAAATTGAAGATTTTGAGTAAGCAAAACTCTGTAAAAATGGCAATTTTGGTCACTGTGAGGGTTTAAAAAGTGGTTATTCAACATGAGGCCCGATCCAAATGACATTTTGAATCATTTTTGGTAGAATCCAAAAAATAAATTTTCTGATGAAAATCGATGACCCCGGACCAGTCGAATGTTGAAAAAATGGTCAATATTGATGAAATTTTAACATTTAATCTTTTGACTTTAAATTACGGTTGGATGTGAATTATTACTTTTTCAACTAAAATAAGTGTGTTTAAAGTCATTTCTGTGCCTGAAATTGGTCAAAATTGAAGATTTTGAGTAAGCAAAACTCTGTAAAAATGGCAATTTTGGTCACTGTGAGGGTTTAAAAAGTGGATATTCAACATGAGGCCCAATCCAAATGACATTTTGAATCATTTTTGGTAGAGTCCAAAAAATCAATTTTCTGATGAAAAACCATGACCCCGGACCAGTCGAACGTTGAAAAAATGGTCAATATTGATGAAATTTTAACATTTAATCTCTTGACTTTAAATGAAGGTTGGATGTGAGTTATTACTTTTTCAACTAAAATAAGTGTGTTTAAAGTCATTTCTGTGCCTGAAATTGGTAAAAATTGAAGATTTTGAGTAAGCAAAACTCTGTAAAAATGGCAATTTTGGTCACTTTGAGGGTTTAAAAAGTGGTTATTCAACATGAGGCCCGATCCAAATGACATTTTGAATCATTTTTGGTAGAATCCAAAAAATCAATTTTCTGATGAAAAACGATGACCCCAGACCAGTCAAATGTTGAAAAAATGGTCAATATTGATGAAATTTTAACATTTAATCTTTTGACTTTAAATGACGGTTGGATGTGAATTATTACTTTTTCAACTAAAATAAGTGTGTTTAAAGTCATTTCTGTGCCTGAAATTGGTCAAAATTGAAGATTTTGAGTAAGCAAAACTCTGTAAAAATGGCAATTTTGGTCACTGTGAGGGTTTTAAAAGTGGTTATTCAACATGAGGCCCGATCCAAATGACATTTTGAATCATTTTTGGTAGAGTCCAAAAAATCCATTTTCTGATGAAAGACGATGACCCCGGACCAGTCTAACGTTGAAAAAATGGTCAATATTGATGAAATTTTAACATTTAATCTTTTGACTTTAAATGACGGTTGGATGTGAATTATTACTTTTTCAACGAAACTAAGTGTGTTTAAAGTCATTTCTGTGCCTGAAATTGGTCAAAATTGAAAATTTTGAGTAAGCAAAACTCTGAAAAAATGGCAATTTTGGTCACTGTGAGGGTTTAAAAAGTGGTTATTCAACATGAGGCCCGATCCAAATGACATTTTGAATCATTTTTGGTAGAGTCCAAAAAATCATTTTCTGATGGAAAACGATGACCCCGGACCAGTCGAACGTTGAAAAAGTGGTCATTATTGATGAAATTTTAACATTTAATCTTTTGACTTTAAATGACGGTTGGATGTGAATTATTACTTTTTCAACGAAAATAAGTGTGTTTAAAGTCATTTCTGTGCCTGAAATTGGTCAAAATTGAAGATTTTGAGTAAGCAAAACTCTGTAAAAATGGCAATTTTGGTCACTGTGAGGGTTTAAAAAGTGGATATTCAACATGAGGCCCAATCCAAATGACATTTTGAATCATTTTTGATAGAGTCCAAAAAAATCAATTTTCTGATGAAAAACGATGACCCCGGACCAGTCGAACGTTGAAAAAATTTTCAATATTGATGAAATTTTAACATTTAATCTTTTGACTTTAAATGAAGGTTGGAAGTGAGTTATTACTTTTTCAACTAAAATAAGTGTGTTTAAAGTCATTTCTGTGCCTGAAATTGGTCAAAATTGAAGATTTTGAGTAAGCAAAACTCTGTAAAAATGGCAATTTTGGTCACTGTGAGGGTTTAAAAAGTGGTTATTCAACATGAGGCCCGATCCAAATTTCATTTTGAATCATTTTTGGTAGAGTCCAAAAAATCAATTTTCTGATAAAAAACAATGACCCCGGACCAGTCGAACGTTGAAAAAATTGTCAATATTGATGAAATTTTAACATTTAATCTTTTGACTTTAAATGAAGGTTGGATGTGAGTTATTACTTTTTCAACTAAAATAAGTGTGTTTAAAGTCATTTCTGTGCCTGAAATTGGTCAAAATTGAAGATTTTGAGTAAGCAAAACTCTGTAAAAATGGCAATTTTGGTCACTGTGAGGGTTTAAAAAGTGGTTATTCATCATGAGACCCGATCCAAATGACATTTTGAATCATTTTTGGTAGAGTCCAAAAAATCAATTTTCTGATGAAAAACGATGACCCCGGACCAGTCGAACGTTAAAAAAATGGTCAATATTGATGAAATTTTAACATTTAATCTTTTGACTTAAAATGACGGTTGGATGTGAATTATTACTTTTTCAACTAAAATAAGTGTGTTTAAAGTCATTTTTGTGCCTGAAATTGGTCAAAATTGAAGATTTTGAGTAGCAAAACTCTGTAAAAATGGCAATTTTGGTCACTGTGAGGGTTTTAAAAGTGGTTATTCAACATGAGGCCCGATCCAAATGACATTTTGAATCATTTTTGGTAGAGTCCAAAAAATCCATTTTCTGATGAAAAACGATGACCCCGGACCAGTCGAACGTTGAAAAAATGGTCAATATTGATGAAATTTTAACATTTAATCTTTTGACTTTAAATTACGGTTGGATGTGAATTATTACTTTTTCAACTAAAATAAGTGTGTTTAAAGTCATTTCTGTGCCTGAAATTGGTCAAAATTGAAGATTTTGAGTAAGCAAAACTCTGTAAAAATGGCAATTTTGGTCACTGTGAGGGTTTAAAAAGTGGTTATTCAACATGAGGCCCGATCCAAATGACATTTTGAATCATTTTTGGTAGAGTCCAAAAAATCCATTTTCTGATGAAAAACGATGACCCCGGACCAGTCGAACGTTGAAAAAATGGTCAATATTGATGAAATTTTAACATTTAATCTTTTGACTTTAAATGACGGTTGGATGTGAATTATTACTTTTTCAACTAAAATAAGTGTGTTTAAAGTCATTTCTGTGCCTGAAATTGGTCAAAATTGAAGATTTTGAGTAAGCAAAACTCTGTAAAAATGGCAATTTTGGTCACTGTGAGGGTTTAAAAAGTGGTTATTCAACATGAGGCCCGATACAAATGACATTTTGAATCATTTTTGGTAGAGTCCAAAAAATCAATTTTCTGATGGAAAACGATGACCCCGGACCAGTCGAACGTTGAAAAAATGGTCAATATTGATGAAATTTTAACATTTAATCTTTTGACTTTAAATGACGGTTGGATGTGAATTATTACTTTTTCAACGAAACTAAGTGTGTTTAAAGTCATTTCTGTGCCTGAAATTGGTCAAAATTGAAAATTTTGAGTAAGCAAAACTCTGAAAAAATGGCAATTTTGGTCACTGTGAATGTTTAAAAAGTGGTTATTCAACATGAGGCCCGATCCAAATGACATTTTGAATCATTTTTGGTAGAGTCCAAAAAATCATTTTCTGATGGAAAACGATGACCCCGGACCAGTCGAACGTTGAAAAAATGGTCATTATTGATGAAATTTTAACATTTAATCTTTTGACTTTAAATGACGGTTGGATGTGAATTATTACTTTTTCAACGAAAATAAGTGTGTTTAAAGTCATTTCTGTGCCTGAAATTGGTCAAAATTGAAGATTTTGAGTAAGCAAAACTCTGTAAAAATGGCAATTTTGGTCACTGTGAGGGTTTAAAAAGTGGATATTCAACATGAGGCCCAATCCAAATGACATTTTGAATCATTTTTGATAGAGTCCAAAAAAATCAATTTTCTGATGAAAAACGATGACCCCGGACCAGTCGAACGTTGAAAAAATTGTCAATATTGATGAAATTTTAACATTTAATCTTTTGACTTTAAATGAAGGTTGGAAGTGAGTTATTACTTTTTCAACTAAAATAAGTGTGTTTAAAGTCATTTCTGTGCCTGAAATTGGTCAAAATTGAAGATTTTGAGTAAGCAAAACTCTGTAAAAATGGCAATTTTGGTCACTGTGAGGGTTTAAAAAGTGGTTATTCAACATGAGGCCCGATCCAAATTTCATTTTGAATCATTTTTGGTAGAGTCCAAAAAATCAATTTTCTGATAAAAAACAATGACCCCGGACCAGTCGAACGTTGAAAAAATTGTCAATATTGATGAAATTTTAACATTTAATCTTTTGACTTTAAATGAAGGTTGGATGTGAGTTATTACTTTTTCAACTAAAATAAGTGTGTTTAAAGTCATTTCTGTGCCTGAAATTGGTCAAAATTGAAGATTTTGAGTAAGCAAAACTCTGTAAAAATGGCAATTTTGGTCACTGTGAGGGTTTAAAAAGTGGTTATTCAACATGAGGCCCGATACAAATGACATTTTGAATCATTTTTGGTAGAGTCCAAAAAATCAATTTTCTGATGGAAAACGATGACCCCGGACCAGTCGAACGTTGAAAAAATGGTCAATATTGATGAAATTTTAACATTTAATCTTTTGACTTTAAATGACGGTTGGATGTGAATTATTACTTTTTCAACGAAACTAAGTGTGTTTAAAGTCATTTCTGTGCCTGAAATTGGTCAAAATTGAAAATTTTGAGTAAGCAAAACTCTGAAAAAATGGCAATTTTGGTCACTGTGAGGGTTTAAAAAGTGGTTATTCAACATGAGGCCCGATCCAAATGACATTTTGAATCATTTTTGGTAGAGTCCAAAAAATCATTTTCTGATGGAAAACGATGACCCCGGACCAGTCGAACGTTGAAAAAATGGTCATTATTGATGAAATTTTAACATTTAATCTTTTGACTTTAAATGACGGTTGGATGTGAATTATTACTTTTTCAACGAAAATAAGTGTGTTTAAAGTCATTTCTGTGCCTGAAATTGGTCAAAATTGAAGATTTTGAGTAAGCAAAACTCTGTAAAAATGGCAATTTTGGTCACTGTGAGGGTTTAAAAAGTGGATATTCAACATGAGGCCCAATCCAAATGACATTTTGAATCATTTTTGATAGAGTCCAAAAAAATCAATTTTCTGATGAAAAACGATGACCCCGGACCAGTCGAACGTTGAAAAAATTGTCAATATTGATGAAATTTTAACATTTAATCTTTTGACTTTAAATGAAGGTTGGAAGTGAGTTATTACTTTTTCAACTAAAATAAGTGTGTTTAAAGTCATTTCTGTGCCTGAAATTGGTCAAAATTGAAGATTTTGAGTAAGCAAAACTCTGTAAAAATGGCAATTTTGGTCACTGTGAGGGTTTAAAAAGTGGTTATTCAACATGAGGCCCGATCCAAATTTCATTTTGAATCATTTTTGGTAGAGTCCAAAAAATCAATTTTCTGATAAAAAACAATGACCCCGGACCAGTCGAACGTTGAAAAAATTGTCAATATTGATGAAATTTTAACATTTAATCTTTTGACTTTAAATGAAGGTTGGATGTGAGTTATTACTTTTTCAACTAAAATAAGTGTGTTTAAAGTCATTTCTGTGCCTGAAATTGGTCAAAATTGAAGATTTTGAGTAAGCAAAACTCTGTAAAAATGGCAATTTTGGTCACTGTGAGGGTTTAAAAAGTGGTTATTCATCATGAGACCCGATCCAAATGACATTTTGAATCATTTTTGGTAGAGTCCAAAAAATCAATTTTCTGATGAAAAACGATGACCCCGGACCAGTCGAACGTTAAAAAAATGGTCAATATTGATGAAATTTTAACATTTAATCTTTTGACTTAAAATGACGGTTGGATGTGAATTATTACTTTTTCAACTAAAATAAGTGTGTTTAAAGTCATTTTTGTGCCTGAAATTGGTCAAAATTGAAGATTTTGAGTAGCAAAACTCTGTAAAAATGGCAATTTTGGTCACTGTGAGGGTTTTAAAAGTGGTTATTCAACATGAGGCCCGATCCAAATGACATTTTGAATCATTTTTGGTAGAGTCCAAAAAATCCATTTTCTGATGAAAAACGATGACCCCGGACCAGTCGAACGTTGAAAAAATGGTCAATATTGATGAAATTTTAACATTTAATCTTTTGACTTTAAATGACGGTTGGATGTGAATTATTACTTTTTCAACTAAAATAAGTGTGTTTAAAGTCATTTCTGTGCCTGAAATTGGTCAAAATTGAAGATTTTGAGTAAGCAAAACTCTGTAAAAATGGCAATTTTGGTCACTGTGAGGGTTTAAAAAGTGGTTATTCAACATGAGGCCCGATACAAATGACATTTTGAATCATTTTTGGTAGAGTCCAAAAAATCAATTTTCTGATGGAAAACGATGACCCCGGACCAGTCGAACGTTGAAAAAATGGTCAATATTGATGAAATTTTAACATTTAATCTTTTGACTTTAAATGACGGTTGGATGTGAATTATTACTTTTTCAACGAAACTAAGTGTGTTTAAAGTCATTTCTGTGCCTGAAATTGGTCAAAATTGAAAATTTTGAGTAAGCAAAACTCTGAAAAAATGGCAATTTTGGTCACTGTGAGGGTTTAAAAAGTGGTTATTCAACATGAGGCCCGATCCAAATGACATTTTGAATCATTTTTGGTAGAGTCCAAAAAATCATTTTCTGATGGAAAACGATGACCCCGGACCAGTCGAACGTTGAAAAAATGGTCATTATTGATGAAATTTTAACATTTAATCTTTTGACTTTAAATGACGGTTGGATGTGAATTATTACTTTTTCAACGAAAATAAGTGTGTTTAAAGTCATTTCTGTGCCTGAAATTGGTCAAAATTGAAGATTTTGAGTAAGCAAAACTCTGTAAAAATGGCAATTTTGGTCACTGTGAGGGTTTAAAAAGTGGATATTCAACATGAGGCCCAATCCAAATGACATTTTGAATCATTTTTGATAGAGTCCAAAAAAATCAATTTTCTGATGAAAAACGATGACCCCGGACCAGTCGAACGTTGAAAAAATTGTCAATATTGATGAAATTTTAACATTTAATCTTTTGACTTTAAATGAAGGTTGGAAGTGAGTTATTACTTTTTCAACTAAAATAAGTGTGTTTAAAGTCATTTCTGTGCCTGAAATTGGTCAAAATTGAAGATTTTGAGTAAGCAAAACTCTGTAAAAATGGCAATTTTGGTCACTGTGAGGGTTTAAAAAGTGGTTATTCAACATGAGGCCCGATCCAAATTTCATTTTGAATCATTTTTGGTAGAGTCCAAAAAATCAATTTTCTGATAAAAAACAATGACCCCGGACCAGTCGAACGTTGAAAAAATTGTCAATATTGATGAAATTTTAACATTTAATCTTTTGACTTTAAATGAAGGTTGGATGTGAGTTATTACTTTTTCAACTAAAATAAGTGTGTTTAAAGTCATTTCTGTGCCTGAAATTGGTCAAAATTGAAGATTTTGAGTAAGCAAAACTCTGTAAAAATGGCAATTTTGGTCACTGTGAGGGTTTAAAAAGTGGTTATTCATCATGAGACCCGATCCAAATGACATTTTGAATCATTTTTGGTAGAGTCCAAAAAATCAATTTTCTGATGAAAAACGATGACCCCGGACCAGTCGAACGTTAAAAAAATGGTCAATATTGATGAAATTTTAACATTTAATCTTTTGACTTAAAATGACGGTTGGATGTGAATTATTACTTTTTCAACTAAAATAAGTGTGTTTAAAGTCATTTTTGTGCCTGAAATTGGTCAAAATTGAAGATTTTGAGTAGCAAAACTCTGTAAAAATGGCAATTTTGGTCACTGTGAGGGTTTTAAAAGTGGTTATTCAACATGAGGCCCGATCCAAATGACATTTTGAATCATTTTTGGTAGAGTCCAAAAAATCAATTTTCTGATGAAAAACGATGACCCCGGACCAGTCGAACGTTGAAAAAATGGTCAATATTGATGAAATTTTAACATTTAATCTTTTGACTTTAAATTACGGTTGGATGTGAATTATTACTTTTTCAACTAAAATAAGTGTGTTTAAAGTCATTTCTGTGCCTGAAATTGGTCAAAATTGAAGATTTTGAGTAAGCAAAACTCTGTAAAAATGGCAATTTTGGTCACTGTGAGGGTGTAAAAAGTGGTTATTCAACATGAGGCCCGATCCAAATGACATTTTGAATAATTTTTGGTAGAGTCCAAAAAATCATTTTCTGATGGAAAACGATGACCCCGGACCAGTCGAACGTTGAAAAAATGGTCAATATTGATGAAATTTTAACATTTAATCTTTTGACTTTAAATGACGGTTGGATGTGAATTATTACTTTTTCAACGAAAATAAGTGTGTTTAAAGTCATTTCTGTGCCTGAAATTGGTCAAAATTGAAGATTTTGAGTAAGCAAAACTCTGTAAAAATGGCAATTTTGGTCACTGTGAGGGTTTAAAAAGTGGATATTCAACATGAGGCCCAATCCAAATGACATTTTGAATCATTTTTGATAGAGTCCAAAAAATCAATTTTCTGATGAAAAACGATGACCCCGGACCAGTCGAACGTTGAAAAAATTGTCAATATTGATGAAATTTTAACATTTAATCTTTTGACTTTAAATGAAGGTTGGATGTGAGTTATTACTTTTTCAACTAAAATAAGTGTGTTTAAAGTCATTTCTGTGCCTGAAATTGGTCAAAATTGAAGATTTTGAGTAAGCAAAACTCTGTAAAAATGGCAATTTTGGTCACTGTGAGGGTTTAAAAAGTGGTTATTCAACATGAGGCCCGATCCAAATGACATTTTGAATAATTTTTGGTAGAATCCAAAAAATAAATTTTCTGATGAAAATCGATGACCCCGGACCAGTCGAATGTTGAAAAAATGGTCAATATTGATGAAATTTTAACATTTAATCTTTTGACTTTAAATGACGGTTGGATGTGAATTATTACTTTTTCAACTAAAATAAGTGTGTTAAAAGTCATTTCTGTGCCTGAAATTGGTCAAAATTGAAGATTTTGAGTAAGCAAAACTCTGTAAAAATGGCAATTTTGGTCACTGTGAGGGTGTAAAAAGTGGTTATTCAACATGAGGCCCGATCCAAATGACATTTTGAATCATTTTTGGTAGAGTTCAAAAAATCAATTTCCTGATAAAAAACGATGACCCCGGACCAGTCGAACGTTGAAAAAATGGTAAATATTGATGAAATTTTAACATTTAATCTTTTGACTTAAAATGACGGTTGGATGTGAAATATTACTTTTTCAACTAAAATAAGTGTGTTTAAAGTCATTTCTGTGCCTGAAATTGGTCAAAATTGAAGATTTTGAGTAAGCAAAACTCTGTAAAAATGGCAATTTTGGTCACTGTGAGGGTTTAAAAAGTGGTTATTCAACATGAGGCCCGATACAAATGACATTTTGAATCATTTTTGGTAGAGTCCAAAAAATCAATTTTCTGATGGAAAACGATGACCCCGGACCAGTCGAACGTTGAAAAAATGGTCAATATTGATGAAATTTTAACATTTAATCTTTTGACTTTAAATGACGGTTGGATGTGAATTATTACTTTTTCAACGAAACTAAGTGTGTTTAAAGTCATTTCTGTGCCTGAAATTGGTCAAAATTGAAAATTTTGAGTAAGCAAAACTCTGAAAAAATGGCAATTTTGGTCACTGTGAGGGTTTAAAAAGTGGTTATTCAACATGAGGCCCGATCCAAATGACATTTTGAATCATTTTTGGTAGAGTCCAAAAAATCCATTTTCTGATGAAAAACGATGACCCCGGACCAGTCGAACGTTGAAAAAATGGTCAATATTGATGAAATTTTAACATTTAATCTTTTGACTTTAAATTACGGTTGGATGTGAATTATTACTTTTTCAACTAAAATAAGTGTGTTTAAAGTCATTTCTGTGCCTGAAATTGGTCAAAATTGAAGATTTTGAGTAAGCAAAACTCTGTAAAAATGGCAATTTTGGTCACTGTGAGGGTTTAAAAAGTGGATATTCAACATGAGGCCCAATCCAAATGACATTTTGAATCATTTTTGGTAGAGTCCAAAAAATCAATTTTCTGATGAAAAACGATGACCCCGGACCAGTCGAACGTTGAAAAAATGGTCAATATTGATGAAATTTTAACATTTAATCTTTTGACTTTAAATGAAGTTTGGATGTGAGTTATTACTTTTTCAACTAAAATAAGTGTGTTTAAAGTCATTTCTGTGCCTGAAATTGGTAAAAATTGAAGATTTTGAGTAAGCAAAACTCTGTAAAAATGGCAATTTTGGTCACTGTGAGGGTTTAAAAAGTGGTTATTCAACATGAGGCCCGATCCAAATGACATTTTGAATCATTTTTGGTAGAATCCAAAAAATCAATTTTCTGATGAAAAACGATGATCCCGGACCAGTCGAACGTTGAAAAAATGGTCAATATTGATGAAATTTTAACATTTAATCTTTTGACTTAAAATGACGGTTGGATGTGAAATATTACTTTTTCAACTAAAATAAGTGTGTTTAAAGTCATTTCTGTGAGTGAAATTGGTCAAAATTGAAGATTTTGAGTAAGCAAAACTCTGTAAAAATGGCAATTTTGGTCACTGTGAGGGTTTAAAAAGTGGTTATTCAACATGAGGCCCGATCCAAATGACATTTTGAATCATTTTTGGTAGAGTCCAAAAAATCATTTTCTGATGGAAAACGATGACCCCGGACCAGTCGAACGTTGAAAAAATGGTCAATATTGATGAAATTTTAACATTTAATCTTTTGACTTTAAATGACGGTTGGATGTGAATTATTACTTTTTCAACGAAAATAAGTGTGTTTAAAGTCATTTCTGTGCCTGAAATTGGTCAAAATTGAAGATTTTGAGTAAGCAAAACTCTGTAAAAATGGCAATTTTGGTCACTGTGAGGGTTTAAAAAGTGGATATTCAACATGAGGCCCAATCCAAATGACATTTTGAATCATTTTTGATAGAGTCCAAAAAATCAATTTTCTGATGAAAAACGATGACCCCGGACCAGTCGAACGTTGAAAAAATTGTCAATATTGATGAAATTTTACCATTTAATCTTTTGACTTTAAATGAAGGTTGGATGTGAGTTATTACTTTTTCAACTAAAATAAGTGTGTTTAAAGTCATTTCTGTGCCTGAAATTGGTCAAAATTGAAGATTTTGAGTAAGCAAAACTCTGTAAAAATGGCAATTTTGGTCAGTGTGAGGGTTTAAAAAGTGGTTATTCAACATGAGGCCCGATCCAAATGACATTTTGAATCATTTTTGGTAGAATCCAAAAAATAAATTTTCTGATGAAAATCGATGACCCCGGACCAGTCGAATGTTGAAAAAATGGTCAATATTGATGAAATTTTAACATTTAATCTTTTGACTTTAAATTACGGTTGGATGTGAATTATTACTTTTTCAACTAAAATAAGTGTGTTTAAAGTCATTTCTGTGCCTGAAATTGGTCAAAATTGAAGATTTTGAGTAAGCAAAACTCTGTAAAAATGGCAATTTTGGTCACTGTGAGGGTTTAAAAAGTGGATATTCAACATGAGGCCCAATCCAAATGACATTTTGAATCATTTTTGGTAGAGTCCAAAAAATCAATTTTCTGATGAAAAACCATGACCCCGGACCAGTCGAACGTTGAAAAAATGGTCAATATTGATGAAATTTTAACATTTAATCTTTTGACTTTAAATGAAGGTTGGATGTGAGTTATTACTTTTTCAACGAAACTAAGTGTGTTTAAAGTCATTTCTGTGCCTGAAATTGGTCAAAATTGAAAATTTTGAGTAAGCAAAACTCTGAAAAAATGGCAATTTTGGTCACTGTGAGGGTTTAAAAAGTGGTTATTCAACATGAGGCCCGATCCAAATGACATTTTGAATCATTTTTGGTAGAGTCCAAAAAATCCATTTTCTGATGAAAAACGATGACCCCGGACCAGTCGAACGTTGAAAAAATGGTCAATATTGATGAAATTTTAACATTTAATCTTTTGACTTTAAATTACGGTTGGATGTGAATTATTACTTTTTCAACTAAAATAAGTGTGTTTAAAGTCATTTCTGTGCCTGAAATTGGTCAAAATTGAAGATTTTGAGTAAGCAAAACTCTGTAAAAATGGCAATTTTGGTCACTGTGAGGGTTTAAAAAGTGGATATTCAACATGAGGCCCAATCCAAATGACATTTTGAATCATTTTTGGTAGAGTCCAAAAAATCCATTTTCTGATGAAAAACGATGACCCCGGACCAGTCGAACGTTGAAAAAATGGTCAATATTGATGAAATTTTAACATTTAATCTTTTGACTTTAAATGAAGTTTGGATGTGAGTTATTACTTTTTCAACTAAAATAAGTGTGTTTAAAGTCATTTCTGTGCCTGAAATTGGTAAAAATTGAAGATTTTGAGTAAGCAAAACTCTGTAAAAATGGCAATTTTGGTCACTGTGAGGGTTTAAAAAGTGGTTATTCAACATGAGGCCCGATCCAAATGACATTTTGAATCATTTTTGGTAGAATCCAAAAAATCAATTTTCTGATGAAAAACGATGATCCCGGACCAGTCGAACGTTGAAAAAATGGTCAATATTGATGAAATTTTAACATTTAATCTTTTGACTTTAAATGAAGGTTGGATGTGAGTTATTACTTTTTCAACTAAAATAAGTGTGTTTAAAGTCATTTCTGTGCCTGAAATTGGTCAAAATTGAAGATTTTGAGTAAGCAAAACTCTGTAAAAATGGCAATTTTGGTCACTGTGAGGGTGTAAAAAGTGGTTATTCAACATGAGGCCCGATCCAAATGACATTTTGAATCATTTTTGGTAGAGTTCAAAAAATCAATTTCCTGATAAAAAACGATGACCCCGGACCAGTCGAACGTTGAAAAAATGGTCGATATTGATGAAATTTTAACATTTAATCTTTTGACTTAAAATGACGGTTGGATGTGAAATATTACTTTTTCAACTAAAATAAGTGTGTTTAAAGTCATTTCTGTGCCTGAAATTGGTCAAAATTGAAGATTTTGAGTAAGCAAAACTCTGTAAAAATGGCAATTTTGGTCACTGTGAGGGTTTAAAAAGTGGTTATTCAACATGAGGCCCGATCCAAATGACATTTTGAATCATTTTTGGTAGAGTCCAAAAAATCATTTTCTAATGGAAAACGATGACCCCGGACCAGTCGAACGTTGAAAAAATGGTCAATATTGATGAAATTTTAACATTTAATCTTTTGACTTAAATTGACGGTTGGATGTGAATTATTACTTTTTCAACGAAACTAAGTGTGTTTAAAGTCATTTCTGTGCCTGAAATTGGTCAAAATTGAAAATTTTGAGTAAGCAAAACTCTGAAAAAATGGCAATTTTGGTCACTGTGAGGGTTTAAAAAGTGGTTATGCAACATGAGGCCCGATCCAAATGACATTTTGAATCATTTTTGGTAGAGTCCAAATAATCCATTGTCTGATGAAAAACGATGACCCCGGACCAGTCGAACGTTGAAAAAATGGTCAATATTGATGACATTTTAACATTTAATCTTTTGACTTTAAATTACGGTTGGATGTGAATTATTACTTTTTCAACTAAAATAAGTGTGTTTAAAGTCATTTCTGTGCCTGAAATTGGTCAAAATTGAAGATTTTGAGTAAGCAAAACTCTGTAAAAATGGCAATTTTGGTCACTTTGAGGGTTTAAAAAGTGGTTATTCAACATGAGGCCCGATCCAAATGACATTTTGAATCATTTTTGGTAGAATCCAAAAAATCAATTTTCTGATGAAAAACGATGACCCCAGACCAGTCAAATCTTGAAAAAATGGTCAATATTGATGAAATTTTAACATTTAATCTTTTGACTTTAAATGACGGTTGGATGTGAATTATTACTTTTTCAACTAAAATAAGTGTGTTTAAAGTCATTTCTGTGCCTGAAATTGGTCAAAATTGAAGATTTTGAGTAAGCAAAACTCTGTAAAAATGGCAATTTTGGTCACTGTGAGGGTGTAAAAAGTGGTTATTCAACATGAGGCCCGATCCAAATGACATTTTGAATAATTTTTGATAGAGTCCAAAAAATCAATTTTCTGATAAAAAACGATGACCCCGGACCAGTCGAACGTTGAAAAAATTGTCAATATTGATGAAATTTTAACATTTAATCTTTTGACTTTAAATGAAGGTTGGATGTGAGTTATTACTTTTTCAACTAAAATAAGTGTGTTTAAAGTCATTTCTGTGCCTGAAATTGGTCAAAATTGAAGATTTTGAGTAAGCAAAACTCTGTAAAAATGGCAATTTTGGTCACTGTGAGGGTTTAAAAAGTGGATATTCAACATGAGGCCCAATCCAAATAACATTTTGAATCATTTTTGGTAGAGTCCAAAAAATCAATTTTCTGATGAAAAACGATGACCCCGGACCAGTCGAACGTTGAAAAAATGGTCAATATTGATGAAATTTTAACATTTAATCTTTTGACTTAAAATGACGGTTGGATGTGAATTATTACTTTTTCAACTAAAATAAGTGTGTTTAAAGTCATTTCTGTGCCTGAAATTGGTCAAAATTGAAGATTTTGAGTAAGCAAAACTCTGTAAAAATGGCAATTTTGGTCACTGTGAGGGTTTAAAAAGTGGTTATTCATCATGAGACCCGATCCAAATGACATTTTGAATCATTTTTGGTAGAGTCCAAAAAATCAATTTTCTGATGAAAAACGATGACCCCGGACCAGTCGAACGTTGAAAAAATTGTCAATATTGATGAAATTTTAACATTTAATCTTTTGACTTAAAATGACGGTTGGATGTGAATTATTACTTTTTCAACTAAAATAAGTGTGTTTAAAGTCATTTTTGTGCCTGAAATTGGTCAAAATTGAAGATTTTGAGTAAGCAAAACTCTGTAAAAATGGCAATTTTGGTCACTGTGAGGGTTTTAAAAGTGGTTATTCAACATGAGGCCCGATCCAAATGACATTTTGAATCATTTTTGGTAGAGTCCAAAAAATCCATTTTCTGATGAAAAACGATGACCAGTCGAACGTTGAAAAAATGGTCAATATTGATGAAATTTTAACATTTAATCTTTTGACTTTAAATTACGGTTGGATGTGAATTATTACTTTTTCAACTAAAATAAGTGTGTTTAAAGTCATTTCTGTGCCTGAAATTGGTCAAAATTGAAGATTTTGAGTAAGCAAAACTCTGTAAAAATGGCAATTTTGGTCACTGTGAGGGTGTAAAAAGTGGTTATTCAACATGAGGCCCGATCCAAATGACATTTTGAATCATTTTTGGTAGAGTTCAAAAAATCAATTTTCTGATAAAAAACGATGACCCCGGACCAGTCGAACGTTGAAAAAATGGTCAATATTGATGAAATTTTAACATTTAATCTTTTGACTTAAAATGACGGTTGGATGTGAAATATTACTTTTTCAACTAAGATAAGTGTGTTTAAAGTCATTTCTGTGAGTGAAATTGGTCAAAATTGAAGATTTTGAGTAAGCAAAACTCTGTAAAAATGGCAATTTTGGTCACTGTGAGGGTTTAAAAAGTGGTTATTCAACATGAGGCCCGATCCAAATGACATTTTGAATCATTTTTGGTAGAGTCCAAAAAATCATTTTCTGATGGAAAACGATGACCCCGGACCAGTCGAACGTTGAAAAAATGGTCAATATTGATGAAATTTTAACATTTAATCTTTTGACTTTAAATGACGGTTGGATGTGAATTATTACTTTTTCAACGAAAATAAGTGTGTTTAAAGTCATTTCTGTGCCTGAAATTGGTCAAAATTGAAGATTTTGAGTAAGCAAAACTGTAAAAATGGCAATTTTGGTCACTGTGAGGGTTTAAAAAGTGGATATTCAACATGAGGCCCAATCCAAATGACATTTTGAATCATTTTTGATAGAGTCCAAAAAATCAATTTTCTGATGAAAAACGATGACCCCGGACCAGTCGAACGTTGAAAAAATGGTCAATATTGATGAAATTTTAACATTTAATCTTTTGACTTTAAATGAAGGTTGGATGTGAGTTATTACTTTTTCAACTAAAATAAGTGTGTTTAAAGTCATTTCTGTGCCTGAAATTGGTCAAAATTGAAGATTTTGAGTAAGCAAAACTCTGTAAAAATGGCAATTTTGGTCACTGTGAGGGTTTAAAAAGTGGTTATTCAACATGAGGCCCGATCCAAATTTCATTTTGAATCATTTTTGGTAGAGTCCAAAAAATCAATTTTCTGATGAAAAACGATGACCCCGGACCAGTCGAACGTTGAAAAAATGGTCAATATTGATGAAATTTTAACATTTAATCTTTTGACTTAAAATGACGGTTGGATGTGAATTATTACTTTTTTAAATAAAATAAGTGTGTTTAATGTCATTTCTGTGCATGAAATTGGTCAAAATTGAAGATTTTGAGTAAGCAAAACTCTGTAAAAATGGCAATTTTGGTCACTGTGAGGGTGTAAAAAGTGGTTATTCAACATGAGGCCCGATCCAAATGACATTTTGAATCATTTTTGATAGAGTCCAAAAAATCAATTTTCTGATAAAAAACAATGACCCCGGACCAGTCGAACGTTGAAAAAATTGTCAATATTGATGAAATTTTAACATTTAATCTTTTGACTTTAAATGAAGGTTGGATGTGAGATTACTTTTTCAACTAAAATAAGTGTGTTTAAAGTCATTTCTGTGCCTGAAATTGGTCAAAATTGAAGATTTTGAGTAAGCAAAACTCTGTAAAAATGGCAATTTTGGTCACTGTGAGGGTTTAAAAAGTGGTTATTCAACATGAGGCCCGATCCAAATGACATTTTGAATCATTTTTGGTAGAATCCAAAAAATAAATTTTCTGATGAAAAACGATGACCCCGGACCAGTCGAATGTTGAAAAAATGGTCAATATTGATGAAATTTTAACATTTAATATTTTGACTTTAAATGACGGTTGGATGTGAATTATTACTTTTTCAACTAAAATAAGTGTGTTTAAAGTCATTTCTGTGCCTGAAATTGGTCAAAATCGAAGATTTTGAGTAAGCAAAACTCTGTAAAAATGGCAATTTTGGTCACTGTGAGGGTGTAAAAAGTGGTTATTCAACATGAGGCCCGATCCAAATGACATTTTGAATCATTTTTGGTAGAGTTCAAAAAATCAATTTCCTGATAAAAAACGATGACCCCGGACCAGTCGAACGTTGAAAAAATGGTCAATATTGATGAAATTTTAACATTTAATCTTTTGACTTAAAATGACGGTTGGATGTGAAATATTACTTTTTCAACTAAAATAAGTGTGTTTAAAGTCATTTCTGTGCCTGAAATTGGTCAAAATTAAAGATTTTGAGTAAGCAAAACTCTGTAAAAATGGCAATTTTGGTCACTGTGAGGGTTTAAAAAGTGGTTATTCAACATGAGGCCCGATCCAAATGACATTTTGAATCATTTTTGGTAGAGTCCAAAAAATCATTTTCTAATGGAAAACGATGACCCCGGACCAGTCGAACGTTGAAAAAATGGTCAATATTGATGAAATTTTAACATTTAATCTTTTGACTTTAAATGACGGTTGGATGTGAATTATTACTTTTTCAACGAAACTAAGTGTGTTTAAAGTCATTTCTGTGCCTGAAATTGGTCAAAATTGAAAATTTTGAGTAAGCAAAACTCTGAAAAAATGGCAATTTTGGTCACTGTGAGGGTTTAAAAAGTGGTTATGCAACATGAGGCCCGATCCAAATGACATTTTGAATCATTTTTGGTAGAGTCCAAAAAATCCATTTTCTGATGAAAAACGATGACCCCGGACCAGTCGAACGTTGAAAAAATGGTCAATATTGATGAAATTTTAACATTTAATCTTTTGACTTTAAATTACGGTTGGATGTGAATTATTACTTTTTCAACTAAAATAAGTGTGTTTAAAGTCATTTCTGTGCCTGAAATTGGTCAAAATTGAAGATTTTGAGTAAGCAAAACTCTGTAAAAATGGCAATTTTGGTCACTGTGAGGGTTTAAAAAGTGGATATTTAACATGAGGCCCAATCCAAATGACATTTTGAATCATTTTTGGTAGAGTCCAAAAAATCAATTTTCTGATGAAAAACGATGACCCCGGACCAGTCGAACGTTGAGAAAATGGTCAATATTGATGAAATTTTAACATTTAATCTTTTGACTTTAAATGAAGGTTGGATGTGAGTTATTACTTTTTCAACTAAAATAAGTGTGTTTAAAGTCATTTCTGTGCCTGAAATTGGTCAAAATTGAAGATTTTGAGTAAGCAAAACTCTGTAAAAATGGCAATTTTGGTCACTGTGAGGGTTTAAAAAGTGGTTATTCATCATGAGACCCGATCCAAATGACATTTTGAATCATTTTTGGTAGAGTCCAAAAAATCAATTTTCTGATGAAAAACGATGACCCCGGACCAGTCGAACGTTGAAAAAATGGTCAATATTGATGAAATTTTAACATTTAATCTTTTGACTTAAAATGACGGTTGGATGTGAATTATTACTTTTTCAACTAAAATAAGTGTGTTTAAAGTCATTTTTGTGCCTGAAATTGGTCAAAATTGAAGATTTTGAGTAAGCAAAACTCTGTAAAAATGGCAATTTTGGTCACTGTGAGGGTTTTAAAAGTGGTTATTCAACATGAGGCCCGATCCAAATGACATTTTGAATCATTTTTGGTAGAGTCCAAAAAATCAATTTTCTGATGAAAAACGATGACCCCGGACCAGTCGAACGTTGAAAAAATGGTCAATATTGATGAAATTTTAACATTTAATCTTTTGACTTAAAATGACGGTTGGATGTGAATTATTACTTTTTCAACTAAAATAAGTGTGTTTAAAGTCATTTCTGTGCCTGAAATTGGTCAAAATTGAAGATTTTGAGTAAGCAAAACTCTGTAAAAATGGCAATTTTGGTCACTGTGAGGGTGTAAAAAGTGGTTATTCAACATGAGGCCCGATCCAAATGACATTTTGAATCATTTTTGGTAGAGTCCAAAAAATCATTTTCTGATGGAAAACGATGACCCCGGACCAGTCGAACGTTGAAAAAATGGTCAATATTGATGAAATTTTAACATTTAATTTTTTGACTTTAAATGACGGTTGGATGTGAATTATTACTTTTTCAACGAAAATAAGTGTGTTTAAAGTCATTTCTGTGCCTGAAATTGGTCAAAATTGAAGATTTTGAGTAAGCAAAACTCTGTAAAAATGGCAATTTTGGTCACTGTGAGGGTTTAAAAAGTGGAAATTCAACATGAGGCCCAATCCAAATGACATTTTGAATCATTTTTGATAGAGTCCAAAAAATCAATTTTCTGATGAAAAACGATGACCCCGGACCAGTCGAACGTTGAAAAAATTGTCAATATTGATGAAATTTTAACATTTAATCTTTTGACTTTAAATGCAGGTTGGATGTGAGTTATTACTTTTTCAACTAAAATAAGTGTGTTTAAAGTCATTTCTGTGCCTGAAATTGGTCAAAATTGAAGATTTTGAGTAAGCAAAACTCTGTAAAAATGGCAATTTTGGTCACTGTGAGGGTTTAAAAAGTGGTTATTCAACATGAGGCCCGATCCAAATGACATTTTGAATCATTTTTGGTAGAATCCAAAAAATAAATTTTCTGATGAAAATCGATGACCCCGGACCAGTCGAATGTTGAAAAAATGGTCAATATTGATGAAATTTTAACATTTAATCTTTTGACTTTAAATGACGGTTGGATGTGAATTATTACTTTTTCAACTAAAATAAGTGTGTTTAAAGTCATTTCTGTGCCTGAAATTGGTCAAAATTGAAGATTTTGAGTAAGCAAATCTCTGTAAAAATGGCAATTTTGGTCACTGTGAGGGTGTAAAAAGTGGTTATTCAACATGAGGCCCGATCCAAATGACATTTTGAATCATTTTTGGTAGAGTTCAAAAATCAATTTCCTGATAAAAAACGATGACCCCGGACCAGTCGAACGTTGAAAAAATGGTCAATATTGATGAAATTTTAACATTTAATCTTTTGACTTAAAATGACGGTTGGATGTGAAATATTACTTTTCAACTAAAATAAGTGTGTTTAAAGTCATTTCTGTGCCTGAAATTGGTCAAAATTGAAGATTTTGAGTAAGCAAAACTCTGTAAAAATGGCAATTTTGGTCACTGTGAGGGTTTAAAAAGTGGTTATTCAACATGAGGCCCGATCCAAATGACATTTTGAATCATTTTTGGTAGAGTCCAAAAAATCATTTTCTGATGGAAAACGATGACCCCGGACCAGTCGAACGTTGAAAAAATGGTCAATATTGATGAAATTTTAACATTTAATCTTTTGACTTTAAATGACGGTTGGATGTGAATTATTACTTTTTCAACGAAACTAAGTGTGTTTAAAGTCATTTCTGTGCCTGAAATTGGTCAAAATTGAAAATTTTGAGTAAGCAAAACTCTGAAAAAATGGCAATTTTGGTCACTGTGAGGGTTTAAAAAGTGGTTATGCAACATGAGGCCCGATCCAAATGACATTTTGAATCATTTTTGGTAGAGTCCAAAAAATCCATTTTCTGATGAAAAACGATGACCCTGGACCAGTCGAACGTTGAAAAAATGGTCAATATTGATGAAATTTTAACATTTAATCTTTTGACTTTAAATTACGGTTGGATGTGAATTATTACTTTTTCAACTAAAATAAGTGTGTTTAAAGTCATTTCTGTGCCTGAAATTGGTCAAAATTGAAGATTTTGAGTAAGCAAAACTCTGTAAAAATGGCAATTTTGGTCACTGTGAGGGTTTAAAAAGTGGTTATTCATCATGAGACCCGATCCAAATGACATTTTGAATCATTTTTGGTAGAGTCCAAAAAATCAATTTTCTGATGAAAAACGATGACCCCGGACCAGTCGAACGTTGAAAAAATGGTCAATATTGATGAAATTTTAATATTTAATCTTTTGACTTAAAATGACGGTTGGATGTGAATTATTACTTTTTCAACTAAAATAAGTGTGTTTAAAGTCATTTCTGTGCCTGAAATTGGTCAAAATTGAAGATTTTGAGTAAGCAAAACTCTGTAAAAATGGCAATTTTGGTCACTGTGAGGGTTTTAAAAGTGGGTATTCAACATGAGGCCCGATCCAAATGACATTTTGAATCATTTTTGGTAGAGTCCAAAAAATCCATTTTCTGATGAAAAACGATGACCCCGGACCAGTCTAACGTTGAAAAAATGGTCAATATTGATGAAATTTTAACATTTAATCTTTTGACTTTAAATGACGGTTGGATGTGAATTATTACTTTTTCAACTAAAATAAGTGTGTTTAAAGTCATTTCTGTGCCTGAAATTGGTCAAAATTGAAGATTTTGAGTAAGCAAAACTCTGTAAAAATGGCAATTTTGGTCACTGTGAGGGTGTAAAAAGTGGTTATTCAACATGAGGCCCGATCCAAATGACATTTTGAATCTTTTTTGGTAGAGTTCAAAAAATCAATTTCCTGATAAAAAACGATGACCCCGGACCAGTCGAACGTTGAAAAAATGGTCAATATTGATGAAATTTTAACATTTAATCTTTTGACTTAAAATGACGGTTGGATGTGAAATATTACTTTTTCAACTAAAATAAGTGTGTTTAAAGTCATTTCTGTGCCTGAAATTGGTCAAAATTGAAGATTTTGAGTAAGCAAAACTCTGTAAAAATGGCAATTTTGGTCACTGTGAGGGTTTAAAAAGTGGTTATTCAACATGAGGCCCGATCCAAATGACATTTTGAATCATTTTTGGTAGAGTCCAAAAAATCATTTTCTAATGGAAAACGATGACCCCGGACCAGTCGAACGTTGAAAAAATGGTCAATATTGATGAAATTTTAACATTTAATCTTTTGACTTTAAATGACGGTTGGATGTGAATTATTACTTTTTCAACGAAACTAAGTGTGTTTAAAGTCATTTCTGTGCCTGAAATTGGTCAAAAT
This sequence comes from Lissotriton vulgaris, assembly GCF_964263255.1. Classification (NCBI taxonomy): domain Eukaryota; kingdom Metazoa; phylum Chordata; class Amphibia; order Caudata; family Salamandridae; genus Lissotriton; species Lissotriton vulgaris. The sequence continues at coordinate 242,963 of NW_028245652.1, forward strand.
TGAAAATTTTGAGTAAGCAAAACTCTGAAAAAATGGCAATTTTGGTCACTGTGAGGGTTTAAAAAGTGGTTATGCAACATGAGGCCCGATCCAAATGACATTTTGAATCATTTTTGGTAGAGTCCAAAAAATCCATTTTCTGATGAAAAACGATGACCCCGGACCAGTCGAACGTTGAAAAAATGGTCAATATTGATGAAATTTTAACATTTAATCTTTTGACTTTAAATTACGGTTGGATGTGAATTATTACTTTTTCAACTAAAATAAGTGTGTTTAAAGTCATTTCTGTGCCTGAAATTGGTCAAAATTGAAGATTTTGAGTAAGCAAAACTCTGTAAAAATGGCAATTTTGGTCACTGTGAGGGTTTAAAAAGTGGTTATTCATCATGAGACCCGATCCAAATGACATTTTGAATCATTTTTGGTAGAGTCCAAAAAATCAATTTTCTGATGAAAAACGATGACCCCGGGCCAGTCGAACGTTGAAAAAATGGTCAATATTGATGAAATTTTAACATTTAATCTTTTGACTTAAAATGACGGTTGGATGTGAATTATTACTTTTTCAACTAAAATAAGTGTGTTTAACCCCTTCCATGCTAATGACAAGGCCAGCTCGTCATGGGTGTTACCTGCGCTGCGCTCATGACGAGCTGACCTTGTCATGAACAATGGGAAAAAATGAGTGCTAGCGCCCAGCGGGAAAACCCATAGCAGCCAAGGTGTTAAAGTCATTTTTGTGCCTGAAATTGGTCAAAATTGAAGATTTTGAGTAAGCAAAACTCTGTAAAAATGGCAATTTTGGTCACTGTGAGGGTTTTAAAAGTGGTTATTCAACATGAGGCCCGATCCAAATGACATTTTGAATCATTTTTGGTAGAGTCCAAAAAATCAATTTTCTGATGAAAAACGATGACCCCGGACCAGTCGAACGTTGAAAAAATGGTCAATATTGATGAAATTTTAACATTTAATCTTTTGACTTTAAATGACGGTTGGATGTGAATTATTACTTTTTCAACTAAAATAAGTGTGTTTAAAGTCATTTCTGTGCCTGAAATTGGTCAAAATTGAAGATTTTGAGTAAGCAAAACTCTGTAAAAATGGCAATTTTGGTCACTGTGAGGGTGTAAAAAGTGGTTATTCAACATGAGGCCCGATCCAAATGACATTTTGAATCATTTTTGGTAGAGTCCAAAAAATCATTTTCTGATGGAAAACGATGACCCCGGACCAGTCGAACGTTGAAAAAATGGTCAATATTGATGAAATTTTAACATTTAATCTTTTGACTTTAAATGACGGTTGGATGTGAATTATTACTTTTTCAACGAAAATAAGTGTGTTTAAAGTCATTTTTGTGCCTGAAATTGGTCAAAATTGAAGATTTTGAGTAAGCAAAACTCTGTAAAAATGGCAATTTTGATCACTGTGAGGGTGTAAAAAGTGGTTATTCAACATGAGGCCCGATCCAAATGACATTTTGAATCATTTTTGGTAGAGTTCAAAAATCAATTTCCTGATAAAAAACGATGACCCCGGACCAGTCGAACGTTGAAAAAATGGTCAATATTGATGAAATTTTAACATTTAATCTTTTGACTTAAAATGACGGTTGGATGTGAAATATTACTTTTCAACTAAAATAAGTGTGTTTAAAGTCATTTCTGTGCCTGAAATTGGTCAAAATTGAAGATTTTGAGTAAGCAAAACTCTGTAAAAATGGCAATTTTGGTCACTGTGAGGGTTTAAAAAGTGGTTATTCAACATGAGGCCCTATCCAAATGACATTTTGAATCATTTTTGGTAGAGTCCAAAAAATCATTTTCTGATGGAAAACGATGACCCCGGACCAGTCGAACGTTGAAAAAATGGTCAATATTGATGAAATTTTAACATTTAATCTTTTGACTTTAAATGACGGTTGGATGTGAATTATTACTTTTTCAACGAAAATAAGTGTGTTTAAAGTCATTTTTGTGCCTGAAATTGGTCAAAATTGAAGATTTTGAGTAAGCAAAACTCTGTAAAAATGGCAATTTTGGTCACTGTGAGGGTGTAAAAAGTGGTTATTCAACATGAGGCCCGATCCAAATGACATTTTGAATCATTTTTGGTAGAGTTCAAAAATCAATTTCCTGATAAAAAACGATGACCCCGGACCAGTCGAACGTTGAAAAAATGGTCAATATTGATGAAATTTTAACATTTAATCTTTTGACTTAAAATGACGGTTGGATGTGAAATATTACTTTTCAACTAAAATAAGTGTGTTTAAAGTCATTTCTGTGCCTGAAATTGGTCAAAATTGAAGATTTTGAGTAAGCAAAACTCTGTAAAAATGGCAATTTTGGTCACTGTGAGGGTTTAAAAAGTGGTTATTCAACATGAGGCCCTATCCAAATGACATTTTGAATCATTTTTGGTAGAGTCCAAAAAATCATTTTCTGATGGAAAACGATGACCCCGGACCAGTCGAACGTTGAAAAAATGGTCAATATTGATGAAATTTTAACATTTAATCTTTTGACTTTAAATGACGGTTGGATGTGAATTATTACTTTTTCAACGAAACTAAGTGTGTTTAAAGTCATTTCTGTGCCTGAAATTGGTCAAAATTGAAAATTTTGAGTAAGCAAAACTCTGAAAAAATGGCAATTTTGGTCACTGTGAGGGTTTAAAAAGTGGTTATGCAACATGAGGCCCGATCCAAATGACATTTTGAATCATTTTTGGTAGAGTCCAAAAAATCCATTTTCTGATGAAAAACGATGACCCCGGACCAGTCGAACGTTGAAAAAATGGTCAATATTGATGAAATTTTAACATTTAATCTTTTGACTTTAAATTACGGTTGGATGTGAATTATTACTTTTTCAACTAAAATAAGTGTGTTTAAAGTCATTTCTGTGCCTGAAATTGGTCAAAATTGAAGATTTTGAGTAAGCAAAACTCTGTAAAAATGGCAATTTTGGTCACTGTGAGGGTGTAAAAAGTGGTTATTCAACATGAGGCCCGATCCAAATGACATTTTGAATCATTTTTGGTAGAGTCCAAAAAATCAATTTTCTGATAAAAAACGATGACCCCGGACCAGTCGAACGTTGAAAAAATGGTCAATATTGATGACATTTTAACATTTAATCTTTTGACTTAAAATGACGGTTGGATGTGAAATATTACTTTTTCAACTAAAATAAGTGTGTTTAAAGTCATTTCTGTGAGTGAAATTGGTCAAAATTGAAGATTTTGAGTAAGCAAAACTCTGTAAAAATGGCATTTTTGGTCACTGTGAGGGTTTAAAAAGTGGTTATTCAACATGAGGCCCGATCCAAATGACATTTTGAATCATTTTTGGTAGAGTCCAAAAAATCATTTTCTGATGGAAAACGATGACCCCGGACCAGTCGAACGTTGAAAAAATGGTCAATATTGATGAAATTTTAACATTTAATCTTTTGACTTAAAATGACGGTTGGATGTGAATTATTACTTTTTCAAATAAAATAAGTGTGTTTAATGTCATTTCTGTGCATGAAATTGGTCAAAATTGAAGATTTTGAGTAAGCAAAACTCTGTAAAAATGGCAATTTTGGTCACTGTGAGGGTGTAAAAAGTGGTTATTCAACATGAGGCCCGATCCAAATGACATTTTGAATCATTTTTGATAGAGTCCAAAAAATCAATTTTCTGATAAAAAACAATGACCCCGGACCAGTCGAACGTTGAAAAAATTGTCAATATTGATGAAATTTTAACATTTAATCTTTTGACTTTAAATGAAGGTTGGATGTGAGTTATTACTTTTTCAACTAAAATAAGTGTGTTTAAAGTCATTTCTGTGCCTGAAATTGGTCAAAATTGAAGATTTTGAGTAAGCAAAACTATGTAAAAATGGCAATTTTGGTCACTGTGAGGGTTTAAAAAGTGGTTATTCAACATGAGGCCCGATCCAAATGACATTTTGAATCATTTTTGGTAGAATCCAAAAAATAAATTTTCTGATGAAAAACGATGACCCCGGACCAGTCGAATGTTGAAAAAATGGTCAATATTGATGAAATTTTAACATTTAATATTTTGACTTTAAATGACGGTTGGATGTGAATTATTACTTTTTCAACTAAAATAAGTGTGTTTAAAGTCATTTCTGTGCCTGAAATTGGTCAAAATTGAAGATTTTGAGTAAGCAAAACTCTGTAAAAATGGCAATTTTGGTCACTGTGAGGGTGTAAAAAGTGGTTATTCAACATGAGGCCCGATCCAAATGACATTTTGAATCATTTTTGGTAGAGTTCAAAAAATCAATTTCCTGATAAAAAACGATGACCCCGGACCAGTCGAACGTTGAAAAAATGGTCAATATTGATGAAATTTTAACATTTAATCTTTTGACTTAAAATGACGGTTGGATGTGAAATATTACTTTTTCAACTAAAATAAGTGTGTTTAAAGTCATTTCTGTGCCTGAAATTGGTCAAAATTGAATATTTTGAGTAAGCAAAACTCTGTAAAAATGGCAATTTTGGTCACTGTGAGGGTTTTAAAAGTGGTTATTCAACATGAGGCCCGATCCAAATGACATTTTGAATCATTTTTGGTAGAGTCCAAAAAATCCATTTTCTGATGAAAAACGATGACCCCGGACCAGTCGAACGTTAAAAAAATGGTCAATATTGATGAAATTTTAACATTTAATCTTTTGACTTTAAATTACGGTTGGATGTGAATTATTACTTTTTCAACTAAAATAAGTGTGTTTAAAGTCATTTCTGTGCCTGAAATTGGTCAAAATTGAAGATTTTGAGTAAGCAAAACTCTGTAAAAATGGCAATTTTGGTCACTGTGAGGGTGTAAAAAGTGGTTATTCAACATGAGGCCCGATCCAAATGACATTTTGAATCATTTTTGGTAGAGTTCAAAAAATCAATTTTCTGATAAAAAACGATGACCCCGGACCAGTCGAACGTTGAAAAAATGGTCAATATTGATGAAATTTTAACATTTAATCTTTTGACTTAAAATGACGGTTGGATGTGAAATATTACTTTTTCAACTAAGATAAGTGTGTTTAAAGTCATTTCTGTGAGTGAAATTGGTCAAAATTGAAGATTTTGAGTAAGCAAAACTCTGTAAAAATGGCAATTTTGGTCACTGTGAGGGTTTAAAAAGTGGTTATTCAACATGAGGCCCGATCCAAATGACATTTTGAATCATTTTTGGTAGAGTCCAAAAAATCATTTTCTGATGGAAAACGATGACCCCGGACCAGTCGAACGTTGAAAAAATGGTCAATATTGATGAAATTTTAACATTTAATCTTTTGACTTAAAATGACGGTTGGATGTGAATTATTACTTTTTCAACTAAAATAAGTGTGTTTAAAGTCATTTCTGTGCCTGAAATTGGTCAAAATTGAAGATTTTGAGTAAGCAAAACTCTGTAAAAATGGCAATTTTGGTCACTGTGAGGGTGTAAAAAGTGGTTATTCAACATGAGGCCCGATCCAAATGACATTTTGAATCATTTTTGGTAGAGTCCAAAAAATCATTTTCTGATGGAAAACGATGACCCCGGACCAGTCGAACGTTGAAAAAATGGTCAATATTGATGAAATTTTAACATTTAATCTTTTGACTTTAAATGACGGTTGGATGTGAATTATTACTTTTTCAACGAAAATAAGTGTGTTTAAAGTCATTTCTGTGCCTGAAATTGGTCAAAATTGAAGATTTTGAGTAAGCAAAACTCTGTAAAAATGGCAATTTTGGTCACTGTGAGGGTTTAAAAAGTGGTTATTCAACATGAGGCCCGATCCAAATGACATTTTGAATCATTTTTGGTAGAGTCCAAAAAATCAATTTTCTGATGAAAAACGATGACCCCGGACCAGTCGAACGTTGAAAAAATGGTCAATATTGATGAAATTTTAACATTTAATCTTTTGACTTTAAATGACGGTTGGATGTGAATTATTACTTTTTCAACTAAAATAAGTGTGTTTAAAGTCATTTCTGTGCCTGAAATTGGTCAAAATTGAAGATTTTGAGTAAGCAAAACTCTGTAAAAATGGCAATTTTGGTCACTGTGAGGGTTTAAAAAGTGGTTATTCAACATGAGGCCCGATACAAATGACATTTTGAATCATTTTTGGTAGAGTCCAAAAAATCAATTTTCTGATGGAAAACGATGACCCCGGACCAGTCGAACGTTGAAAAAATGGTCAATATTGATGAAATTTTAACATTTAATCTTTTGACTTTAAATGACGGTTGGATGTGAATTATTACTTTTTCAACGAAACTAAGTGTGTTTAAAGTCATTTCTGTGCCTGAAATTGGTCAAAATTGAAAATTTTGAGTAAGCAAAACTCTGAAAAAATGGCAATGTTGGTCACTGTGAGGGTTTAAAAAGTGGTTATTCAACATGAGGCCCGATCCAAATGACATTTTGAATCATTTTTGGTAGAGTCCAAAAAATCATTTTCTGATGGAAAACGATGACCCCGGACCAGTCGAACGTTGAAAAAATGGTCATTATTGATGAAATTTTAACATTTAATCTTTTGACTTTAAATGACGGTTGGATGTGAATTATTACTTTTTCAACGAAAATAAGTGTGTTTAAAGTCATTTCTGTGCCTGAAATTGGTCAAAATTGAAGATTTTGAGTAAGCAAAACTCTGTAAAAATGGCAATTTTGGTCACTGTGAGGGTTTAAAAAGTGGTTATTCATCATGAGACCCGATCCAAATGACATTTTGAATCATTTTTGGTAGAGTCCAAAAAATCAATTTTCTGATGAAAAACGATGACCCCGGACCAGTCGAACGTTAAAAAAATGGTCAATATTGATGAAATTTTAACATTTAATCTTTTGACTTAAAATGACGGTTGGATGTGAATTATTACTTTTTCAACTAAAATAAGTGTGTTTAAAGTCATTTTTGTGCCTGAAATTGGTCAAAATTGAAGATTTTGAGTAGCAAAACTCTGTAAAAATGGCAATTTTGGTCACTGTGAGGGTTTTAAAAGTGGTTATTCAACATGAGGCCCGATCCAAATGACATTTTGAATCATTTTTGGTAGAGTCCAAAAAATCCATTTTCTGATGAAAAACGATGACCCCGGACCAGTCGAACGTTGAAAAAATGGTCAATATTGATGAAATTTTAACATTTAATCTTTTGACTTTAAATTACGGTTGGATGTGAATTATTACTTTTTCAACTAAAATAAGTGTGTTTAAAGTCATTTCTGTGCCTGAAATTGGTCAAAATTGAAGATTTTGAGTAAGCAAAACTCTGTAAAAATGGCAATTTTGGTCACTGTGAGGGTGTAAAAAGTGGTTATTCAACATGAGGCCCGATCCAAATGACATTTTGAATAATTTTTGGTAGAGTCCAAAAAATCATTTTCTGATGGAAAACGATGACCCCGGACCAGTCGAACGTTGAAAAAATGGTCAATATTGATGAAATTTTAACATTTAATCTTTTGACTTTAAATGACGGTTGGATGTGAATTATTACTTTTTCAACGAAAATAAGTGTGTTTAAAGTCATTTCTGTGCCTGAAATTGGTCAAAATTGAAGATTTTGAGTAAGCAAAACTCTGTAAAAATGGCAATTTTGGTCACTGTGAGGGTTTAAAAAGTGGATATTCAACATGAGGCCCAATCCAAATGACATTTTGAATCATTTTTGATAGAGTCCAAAAAATCAATTTTCTGATGAAAAACGATGACCCCGGACCAGTCGAACGTTGAAAAAATTGTCAATATTGATGAAATTTTAACATTTAATCTTTTGACTTTAAATGAAGGTTGGATGTGAGTTATTACTTTTTCAACTAAAATAAGTGTGTTTAAAGTCATTTCTGTGCCTGAAATTGGTCAAAATTGAAGATTTTGAGTAAGCAAAACTCTGTAAAAATGGCAATTTTGGTCACTGTGAGGGTTTAAAAAGTGGTTATTCAACATGAGGCCCGATCCAAATGACATTTTGAATAATTTTTGGTAGAATCCAAAAAATAAATTTTCTGATGAAAATCGATGACCCCGGACCAGTCGAATGTTGAAAAAACTGGTCAATATTGATGAAATTTTAACATTTAATCTTTTGACTTTAAATGACGGTTGGATGTGAATTATTACTTTTTCAACTAAAATAAGTGTGTTAAAAGTCATTTCTGTGCCTGAAATTGGTCAAAATTGAAGATTTTGAGTAAGCAAAACTCTGTAAAAATGGCAATTTTGGTCACTGTGAGGGTGTAAAAAGTGGTTATTCAACATGAGGCCCGATCCAAATGACATTTTGAATCATTTTTGGTAGAGTTCAAAAAATCAATTTCCTGATAAAAAACGATGACCCCGGACCAGTCGAACGTTGAAAAAATGGTAAATATTGATGAAATTTTAACATTTAATCTTTTGACTTAAAATGACGGTTGGATGTGAAATATTACTTTTTCAACTAAAATAAGTGTGTTTAAAGTCATTTCTGTGCCTGAAATTGGTCAAAATTGAAGATTTTGAGTAAGCAAAACTCTGTAAAAATGGCAATTTTGGTCACTGTGAGGGTTTAAAAAGTGGTTATTCAACATGAGGCCCGATACAAATGACATTTTGAATCATTTTTGGTAGAGTCCAAAAAATCAATTTTCTGATGGAAAACGATGACCCCGGACCAGTCGAACGTTGAAAAAATGGTCAATATTGATGAAATTTTAACATTTAATCTTTTGACTTTAAATGATGGTTGGATGTGAATTATTACTTTTTCAACGAAACTAAGTGTGTTTAAAGTCATTTCTGTGCCTGAAATTGGTCAAAATTGAAAATTTTGAGTAAGCAAAACTCTGAAAAAATGGCAATTTTGGTCACTGTGAGGGTTTAAAAAGTGGTTATTCAACATGAGGCCCGATCCAAATGACATTTTGAATCATTTTTGGTAGAGTCCAAAAAATCCATTTTCTGATGAAAAACGATGACCCCGGACCAGTCGAACGTTGAAAAAATGGTCAATATTGATGAAATTTTAACATTTAATCTTTTGACTTTAAATTACGGTTGGATGTGAATTATTACTTTTTCAACTAAAATAAGTGTGTTTAAAGTCATTTCTGTGCCTGAAATTGGTCAAAATTGAAGATTTTGAGTAAGCAAAACTCTGTAAAAATGGCAATTTTGGTCACTGTCAGGGTTTAAAAAGTGGATATTCAACATGAGGCCCAATCCAAATGACATTTTGAATCATTTTTGGTAGAGTCCAAAAAATCAATTTTCTGATGAAAAACGATGACCCCGGACCAGTCGAACGTTGAAAAAATGGTCAATATTGATGAAATTTTAACATTTAATCTTTTGACTTTAAATGAAGTTTGGATGTGAGTTATTACTTTTTCAACTAAAATAAGTGTGTTTAAAGTCATTTCTGTGCCTGAAATTGGTAAAAATTGAAGATTTTGAGTAAGCAAAACTCTGTAAAAATGGCAATTTTGGTCACTGTGAGGGTTTAAAAAGTGGTTATTCAACATGAGGCCCGATCCAAATGACATTTTGAATCATTTTTGGTAGAATCCAAAAAATCAATTTTCTGATGAAAAACGATGATCCCGGACCAGTCGAACGTTGAAAAAATGGTCAATATTGATGAAATTTTAACATTTAATCTTTTGACTTAAAATGACGGTTGGATGTGAAATATTACTTTTTCAACTAAAATAAGTGTGTTTAAAGTCATTTCTGTGAGTGAAATTGGTCAAAATTGAAGATTTTGAGTAAGCAAAACTCTGTAAAAATGGCAATTTTGGTCACTGTGAGGGTTTAAAAAGTGGTTATTCAACATGAGGCCCGATCCAAATGACATTTTGAATCATTTTTGGTAGAGTCCAAAAAATCATTTTCTGATGGAAAACGATGACCCCGGACCAGTCGAACGTTGAAAAAATGGTCAATATTGATGAAATTTTAACATTTAATCTTTTGACTTTAAATGACGGTTGGATGTGAATTATTACTTTTTCAACGAAAATAAGTGTGTTTAAAGTCATTTCTGTGCCTGAAATTGGTCAAAATTGAAGATTTTGAGTAAGCAAAACTCTGTAAAAATGGCAATTTTGGTCACTGTGAGGGTTTAAAAAGTGGATATTCAACATGAGGCCCAATCCAAATGACATTTTGAATCATTTTTGATAGAGTCCAAAAAATCAATTTTCTGATGAAAAACGATGACCCCGGACCAGTCGAACGTTGAAAAAATTGTCAATATTGATGAAATTTTACCATTTAATCTTTTGACTTTAAATGAAGGTTGGATGTGAGTTATTACTTTTTGAACTAAAATAAGTGTGTTTAAAGTCATTTCTGTGCCTGAAATTGGTCAAAATTGAAGATTTTGAGTAAGCAAAACTCTGTAAAAATGGCAATTTTGGTCACTGTGAGGGTTTAAAAAGTGGTTATTCAACATGAGGCCCGATCCAAATGACATTTTGAATCATTTTTGGTAGAATCCAAAAAATAAATTTTCTGATGAAAATCGATGACCCCGGACCAGTCGAATGTTGAAAAAATGGTCAATATTGATGAAATTTTAACATTTAATCTTTTGACTTTAAATTACGGTTGGATGTGAATTATTACTTTTTCAACTAAAATAAGTGTGTTTAAAGTCATTTCTGTGCCTGAAATTGGTCAAAATTGAAGATTTTGAGTAAGCAAAACTCTGTAAAAATGGCAATTTTGGTCACTGTGAGGGTTTAAAAAGTGGATATTCAACATGAGGCCCAATCCAAATGACATTTTGAATCATTTTTGGTAGAGTCCAAAAAATCAATTTTCTGATGAAAAACCATGACCCCGGACCAGTCGAACGTTGAAAAAATGGTCAATATTGATGAAATTTTAACATTTAATCTTTTGACTTTAAATGAAGGTTGGATGTGAGTTATTACTTTTTCAACGAAACTAAGTGTGTTTAAAGTCATTTCTGTGCCTGAAATTGGTCAAAATTGAAAATTTTGAGTAAGCAAAACTCTGAAAAAATGGCAATTTTGGTCACTGTGAGGGTTTAAAAAGTGGTTATTCAACATGAGGCCCGATCCAAATGACATTTTGAATCATTTTTGGTAGAGTCCAAAAAATCCATTTTCTGATGAAAAACGATGACCCCGGACCAGTCGAACGTTGAAAAAATGGTCAATATTGATGAAATTTTAACATTTAATCTTTTGACTTTAAATTACGGTTGGATGTGAATTATTACTTTTTCAACTAAAATAAGTGTGTTTAAAGTCATTTCTGTGCCTGAAATTGGTCAAAATTGAAGATTTTGAGTAAGCAAAACTCTGTAAAAATGGCAATTTTGGTCACTGTGAGGGTTTAAAAAGTGGATATTCAACATGAGGCCCAATCCAAATGAAATTTTGAATCATTTTTGGTAGAGTCCAAAAAATCCATTTTCTGATGAAAAACGATGACCCCGGACCAGTCGAACGTTGAAAAAATGGTCAATATTGATGAAATTTTAACATTTAATCTTTTGACTTTAAATGAAGTTTGGATGTGAGTTATTACTTTTTCAACTAAAATAAGTGTGTTTAAAGTCATTTCTGTGCCTGAAATTGGTAAAAATTGAAGATTTTGAGTAAGCAAAACTCTGTAAAAATGGCAATTTTGGTCACTGTGAGGGTTTAAAAAGTGGTTATTCAACATGAGGCCCGATCCAAATGACATTTTGAATCATTTTTGGTAGAATCCAAAAAATCAATTTTCTGATGAAAAACGATGATCCCGGACCAGTCGAACGTTGAAAAAATGGTCAATATTGATGAAATTTTAACATTTAATCTTTTGACTTAAAATGACGGTTGGATGTGAAATATTACTTTTTCAACTAAAATAAGTGTGTTTAACGTCATTTCTGTGAGTGAAATTGGTCAAAATTGAAGATTTTGAGTAAGCAAAACTCTGTAAAAATGGCAATTTTGGTCACTGTGAGGGTTTAAAAAGTGGTTATTCAACATGAGGCCCGATCCAAATGACATTTTGAATCATTTTTGGTAGAGTCCAAAAAATCATTTTCTGATGGAAAACGATGACCCCGGGCCAGTCGAACGTTGAAAAAATGGTCAATATTGATGAAATTTTAACATTTAATCTTTTGACTTTAAATGACGGTTCGATGTGAATTATTACTTTTTCAACGAAAATAAGTGTGTTTAAAGTCATTTCTGTGCCTGAAATTGGTCAAAATTGAAGATTTTGAGTAAGCAAAACTCTGTAAAAATGGCAATTTTGGTCACTGTGAGGGTTTAAAAAGTGGATATTCAACATGAGGCCCAATCCAAATGACATTTTGAATCATTTTTGATAGAGTCCAAAAAATCAATTTTCTGATGAAAAACGATGACCCCGGACCAGTCGAACGTTGAAAAAATTGTCAATATTGATGAAATTTTACCATTTAATCTTTTGACTTTAAATGAAGGTTGGATGTGAGTTATTACTTTTTCAACTAAAATAAGTGTGTTTAAAGTCATTTCTGTGCCTGAAATTGGTCAAAATTGAAGATTTTGAGTAAGCAAAACTCTGTAAAAATGGCAATTTTGGTCACTGTGAGGGTTTAAAAAGTGGTTATTCATCATGAGACCCGATCCAAATGACATTTTGAATCATTTTTGGTAGAGTCCAAAAAATCAATTTTCTGATGAAAAACGATGACCCCGGACCAGTCGAACGTTAAAAAAATGGTCAATATTGATGAAATTTTAACATTTAATCTTTTGACTTAAAATGACGGTTGGATGTGAATTATTACTTTTTCAACTAAAATAAGTGTGTTTAAAGTCATTTTTGTGCCTGAAATTGGTCAAAATTGAAGATTTTGAGTAGCAAAACTCTGTAAAAATGGCAATTTTGGTCACTGTGAGGGTTTTAAAAGTGGTTATTCAACATGAGGCCCGATCCAAATGACATTTTGAATCATTTTTGGTAGAGTCCAAAAAATCCATTTTCTGATGAAAAACGATGACCCCGGACCAGTCGAACGTTGAAAAAATGGTCAATATTGATGAAATTTTAACATTTAATCTTTTGACTTTAAATTACGGTTGGATGTGAATTATTACTTTTTCAACTAAAATAAGTGTGTTTAAAGTCATTTCTGTGCCTGAAATTGGTCAAAATTGAAGATTTTGAGTAAGCAAAACTCTGTAAAAATGGCAATTTTGGTCACTGTGAGGGTGTAAAAAGTGGTTATTCAACATGAGGCCCGATCCAAATGACATTTTGAATAATTTTTGGTAGAGTCCAAAAAATCATTTTCTGATGGAAAACGATGACCCCGGACCAGTCGAACGTTGAAAAAATGGTCAATATTGATGAAATTTTAACATTTAATCTTTTGACTTTAAATGACGGTTGGATGTGAATTATTACTTTTTCAACGAAAATAAGTGTGTTTAAAGTCATTTCTGTGCCTGAAATTGGTCAAAATTGAAGATTTTGAGTAAGCAAAACTCTGTAAAAATGGCAATTTTGGTCACTGTGAGGGTTTAAAAAGTGGATATTCAACATGAGGCCCAATCCAAATGACATTTTGAATCATTTTTGATAGAGTCCAAAAAATCAATTTTCTGATGAAAAACGATGACCCCGGACCAGTCGAACGTTGAAAAAATTGTCAATATTGATGAAATTTTAACATTTAATCTTTTGACTTTAAATGAAGGTTGGATGTGAGTTATTACTTTTTCAACTAAAATAAGTGTGTTTAAAGTCATTTCTGTGCCTGAAATTGGTCAAAATTGAAGATTTTGAGTAAGCAAAACTCTGTAAAAATGGCAATTTTGGTCACTGTGAGGGTTTAAAAAGTGGTTATTCAACATGAGGCCCGATCCAAATGACATTTTGAATAATTTTTGGTAGAATCCAAAAAATAAATTTTCTGATGAAAATCGATGACCCCGGACCAGTCGAATGTTGAAAAAACTGGTCAATATTGATGAAATTTTAACATTTAATCTTTTGACTTTAAATGACGGTTGGATGTGAATTATTACTTTTTCAACTAAAATAAGTGTGTTAAAAGTCATTTCTGTGCCTGAAATTGGTCAAAATTGAAGATTTTGAGTAAGCAAAACTCTGTAAAAATGGCAATTTTGGTCACTGTGAGGGTGTAAAAAGTGGTTATTCAACATGAGGCCCGATCCAAATGACATTTTGAATCATTTTTGGTAGAGTTCAAAAAATCAATTTCCTGATAAAAAACGATGACCCCGGACCAGTCGAACGTTGAAAAAATGGTAAATATTGATGAAATTTTAACATTTAATCTTTTGACTTAAAATGACGGTTGGATGTGAAATATTACTTTTTCAACTAAAATAAGTGTGTTTAAAGTCATTTCTGTGCCTGAAATTGGTCAAAATTGAAGATTTTGAGTAAGCAAAACTCTGTAAAAATGGCAATTTTGGTCACTGTGAGGGTTTAAAAAGTGGTTATTCAACATGAGGCCCGATACAAATGACATTTTGAATCATTTTTGGTAGAGTCCAAAAAATCAATTTTCTGATGGAAAACGATGACCCCGGACCAGTCGAACGTTGAAAAAATGGTCAATATTGATGAAATTTTAACATTTAATCTTTTGACTTTAAATGATGGTTGGATGTGAATTATTACTTTTTCAACGAAACTAAGTGTGTTTAAAGTCATTTCTGTGCCTGAAATTGGTCAAAATTGAAAATTTTGAGTAAGCAAAACTCTGAAAAAATGGCAATTTTGGTCACTGTGAGGGTTTAAAAAGTGGTTATTCAACATGAGGCCCGATCCAAATGACATTTTGAATCATTTTTGGTAGAGTCCAAAAAATCCATTTTCTGATGAAAAACGATGACCCCGGACCAGTCGAACGTTGAAAAAATGGTCAATATTGATGAAATTTTAACATTTAATCTTTTGACTTTAAATTACGGTTGGATGTGAATTATTACTTTTTCAACTAAAATAAGTGTGTTTAAAGTCATTTCTGTGCCTGAAATTGGTCAAAATTGAAGATTTTGAGTAAGCAAAACTCTGTAAAAATGGCAATTTTGGTCACTGTCAGGGTTTAAAAAGTGGATATTCAACATGAGGCCCAATCCAAATGACATTTTGAATCATTTTTGGTAGAGTCCAAAAAATCAATTTTCTGATGAAAAACGATGACCCCGGACCAGTCGAACGTTGAAAAAATGGTCAATATTGATGAAATTTTAACATTTAATCTTTTGACTTTAAATGAAGTTTGGATGTGAGTTATTACTTTTTCAACTAAAATAAGTGTGTTTAAAGTCATTTCTGTGCCTGAAATTGGTAAAAATTGAAGATTTTGAGTAAGCAAAACTCTGTAAAAATGGCAATTTTGGTCACTGTGAGGGTTTAAAAAGTGGTTATTCAACATGAGGCCCGATCCAAATGACATTTTGAATCATTTTTGGTAGAATCCAAAAAATCAATTTTCTGATGAAAAACGATGATCCCGGACCAGTCGAACGTTGAAAAAATGGTCAATATTGATGAAATTTTAACATTTAATCTTTTGACTTAAAATGACGGTTGGATGTGAAATATTACTTTTTCAACTAAAATAAGTGTGTTTAAAGTCATTTCTGTGAGTGAAATTGGTCAAAATTGAAGATTTTGAGTAAGCAAAACTCTGTAAAAATGGCAATTTTGGTCACTGTGAGGGTTTAAAAAGTGGTTATTCAACATGAGGCCCGATCCAAATGACATTTTGAATCATTTTTGGTAGAGTCCAAAAAATCATTTTCTGATGGAAAACGATGACCCCGGACCAGTCGAACGTTGAAAAAATGGTCAATATTGATGAAATTTTAACATTTAATCTTTTGACTTTAAATGACGGTTGGATGTGAATTATTACTTTTTCAACGAAAATAAGTGTGTTTAAAGTCATTTCTGTGCCTGAAATTGGTCAAAATTGAAGATTTTGAGTAAGCAAAACTCTGTAAAAATGGCAATTTTGGTCACTGTGAGGGTTTAAAAAGTGGATATTCAACATGAGGCCCAATCCAAATGACATTTTGAATCATTTTTGATAGAGTCCAAAAAATCAATTTTCTGATGAAAAACGATGACCCCGGACCAGTCGAACGTTGAAAAAATTGTCAATATTGATGAAATTTTACCATTTAATCTTTTGACTTTAAATGAAGGTTGGATGTGAGTTATTACTTTTTGAACTAAAATAAGTGTGTTTAAAGTCATTTCTGTGCCTGAAATTGGTCAAAATTGAAGATTTTGAGTAAGCAAAACTCTGTAAAAATGGCAATTTTGGTCACTGTGAGGGTTTAAAAAGTGGTTATTCAACATGAGGCCCGATCCAAATGACATTTTGAATCATTTTTGGTAGAATCCAAAAAATAAATTTTCTGATGAAAATCGATGACCCCGGACCAGTCGAATGTTGAAAAAATGGTCAATATTGATGAAATTTTAACATTTAATCTTTTGACTTTAAATTACGGTTGGATGTGAATTATTACTTTTTCAACTAAAATAAGTGTGTTTAAAGTCATTTCTGTGCCTGAAATTGGTCAAAATTGAAGATTTTGAGTAAGCAAAACTCTGTAAAAATGGCAATTTTGGTCACTGTGAGGGTTTAAAAAGTGGATATTCAACATGAGGCCCAATCCAAATGACATTTTGAATCATTTTTGGTAGAGTCCAAAAAATCAATTTTCTGATGAAAAACCATGACCCCGGACCAGTCGAACGTTGAAAAAATGGTCAATATTGATGAAATTTTAACATTTAATCTTTTGACTTTAAATGAAGGTTGGATGTGAGTTATTACTTTTTCAACGAAACTAAGTGTGTTTAAAGTCATTTCTGTGCCTGAAATTGGTCAAAATTGAAAATTTTGAGTAAGCAAAACTCTGAAAAAATGGCAATTTTGGTCACTGTGAGGGTTTAAAAAGTGGTTATTCAACATGAGGCCCGATCCAAATGACATTTTGAATCATTTTTGGTAGAGTCCAAAAAATCCATTTTCTGATGAAAAACGATGACCCCGGACCAGTCGAACGTTGAAAAAATGGTCAATATTGATGAAATTTTAACATTTAATCTTTTGACTTTAAATTACGGTTGGATGTGAATTATTACTTTTTCAACTAAAATAAGTGTGTTTAAAGTCATTTCTGTGCCTGAAATTGGTCAAAATTGAAGATTTTGAGTAAGCAAAACTCTGTAAAAATGGCAATTTTGGTCACTGTGAGGGTTTAAAAAGTGGATATTCAACATGAGGCCCAATCCAAATGAAATTTTGAATCATTTTTGGTAGAGTCCAAAAAATCCATTTTCTGATGAAAAACGATGACCCCGGACCAGTCGAACGTTGAAAAAATGGTCAATATTGATGAAATTTTAACATTTAATCTTTTGACTTTAAATGAAGTTTGGATGTGAGTTATTACTTTTTCAACTAAAATAAGTGTGTTTAAAGTCATTTCTGTGCCTGAAATTGGTAAAAATTGAAGATTTTGAGTAAGCAAAACTCTGTAAAAATGGCAATTTTGGTCACTGTGAGGGTTTAAAAAGTGGTTATTCAACATGAGGCCCGATCCAAATGACATTTTGAATCATTTTTGGTAGAATCCAAAAAATCAATTTTCTGATGAAAAACGATGATCCCGGACCAGTCGAACGTTGAAAAAATGGTCAATATTGATGAAATTTTAACATTTAATCTTTTGACTTAAAATGACGGTTGGATGTGAAATATTACTTTTTCAACTAAAATAAGTGTGTTTAACGTCATTTCTGTGAGTGAAATTGGTCAAAATTGAAGATTTTGAGTAAGCAAAACTCTGTAAAAATGGCAATTTTGGTCACTGTGAGGGTTTAAAAAGTGGTTATTCAACATGAGGCCCGATCCAAATGACATTTTGAATCATTTTTGGTAGAGTCCAAAAAATCATTTTCTGATGGAAAACGATGACCCCGGGCCAGTCGAACGTTGAAAAAATGGTCAATATTGATGAAATTTTAACATTTAATCTTTTGACTTTAAATGACGGTTCGATGTGAATTATTACTTTTTCAACGAAAATAAGTGTGTTTAAAGTCATTTCTGTGCCTGAAATTGGTCAAAATTGAAGATTTTGAGTAAGCAAAACTCTGTAAAAATGGCAATTTTGGTCACTGTGAGGGTTTAAAAAGTGGATATTCAACATGAGGCCCAATCCAAATGACATTTTGAATCATTTTTGATAGAGTCCAAAAAATCAATTTTCTGATGAAAAACGATGACCCCGGACCAGTCGAACGTTGAAAAAATTGTCAATATTGATGAAATTTTACCATTTAATCTTTTGACTTTAAATGAAGGTTGGATGTGAGTTATTACTTTTTCAACTAAAATAAGTGTGTTTAAAGTCATTTCTGTGCCTGAAATTGGTCAAAATTGAAGATTTTGAGTAAGCAAAACTCTGTAAAAATGGCAATTTTGGTCACTGTGAGGGTTTAAAAAGTGGTTATTCAACATGAGGCCCGATCCAAATGACATTTTGAATCATTTTTGGTAGAGTCCAAAAAATCATTTTCTGATGGAAAACGATGACCCCGGACCAGTCGAACGTTGAAAAAATGGTCAATATTGATGAAATTTTAACATTTAATCTTTTGACTTTAAATGACGGTTGGATGTGAATTATTACTTTTTCAACGAAACTAAGTGTGTTTAAAGTCATTTCTGTGCCTGAAATTGGTCAAAATTGAAAATTTTGAGTAAGCAAAACTCTGAAAAAATGGCAATTTTGGTCACTGTGAGGGTTTAAAAAGTGGTTATGCAACATGAGGCCCGATCCAAATGACATTTTGAATCATTTTTGGTAGAGTCCAAAAAAATCCATTTTCTGATGAAAAACGATGACCCCGGACCAGTCGAACGTTGAAAAAATGGTCAATATTGATGAAATTTTAACATTTAATCTTTTGACTTTAAATTACGGTTGGATGTGAATTATTACTTTTTCAACTAAAATAAGTGTGTTTAAAGTCATTTCTGTGCCTGAAATTGGTCAAAATTGAAGATTTTGAGTAAGCAAAACTCTGTAAAAATGGCAATTTTGGTCACTGTGAGGGTTTAAAAAGTGGTTATTCATCATGAGACCCGATCCAAATGACATTTTGAATCATTTTTGGTAGAGTCCAAAAAATCAATTTTCTGATGAAAAACGATGACCCCGGACCAGTCGAACGTTGAAAAAATGGTCAATATTGATGAAATTTTAATATTTAATCTTTTGACTTAAAATGACGGTTGGATGTGAATTATTACTTTTTCAACTAAAATAAGTGTGTTTAAAGTCATTTCTGTGCCTGAAATTGGTCAAAATTGAAGATTTTGAGTAAGCAAAACTCTGTAAAAATGGCAATTTTGGTCACTGTGAGGGTTTTAAAAGTGGGTATTCAACATGAGGCCCGATCCAAATGACATTTTGAATCATTTTTGGTAGAGTCCAAAAAATCCATTTTCTGATGAAAAACGATGACCCCGGACCAGTCTAACGTTGAAAAAATGGTCAATATTGATGAAATTTTTACATTTAATCTTTTGACTTTAAATGACGGTTGGATGTGAATTATTACTTTTTCAACTAAAATAAGTGTGTTTAAAGTCATTTCTGTGCCTGAAATTGGTCAAAATTGAAGATTTTGAGTAAGCAAAACTCTGTAAAAATGGCAATTTTGGTCACTGTGAGGGTGTAAAAAGTGGTTATTCAACATGAGGCCCGATCCAAATGACATTTTGAATCTTTTTTGGTAGAGTTCAAAAAATCAATTTCCTGATAAAAAACGATGACCCCGGACCAGTCGAACGTTGAAAAAATGGTCAATATTGATGAAATTTTAACATTTAATCTTTTGACTTAAAATGACGGTTGGATGTGAAATATTACTTTTTCAACTAAAATAAGTGTGTTTAAAGTCATTTCTGTGCCTGAAATTGGTCAAAATTGAAGATTTTGAGTAAGCAAAACTCTGTAAAAATGGCAATTTTGGTCACTGTGAGGGTTTAAAAAGTGGTTATTCAACATGAGGCCCGATCCAAATGACATTTTGAATCATTTTTGGTAGAGTCCAAAAAATCATTTTCTAATGGAAAACGATGACCCCGGACCAGTCGAACGTTGAAAAAATGGTCAATATTGATGAAATTTTAACATTTAATCTTTTGACTTTAAATGACGGTTGGATGTGAATTATTACTTTTTCAACGAAACTAAGTGTGTTTAAAGTCATTTCTGTGCCTGAAATTGGTCAAAATTGAAAATTTTGAGTAAGCAAAACTCTGAAAAAATGGCAATTTTGGTCACTGTGAGGGTTTAAAAAGTGGTTATGCAACATGAGGCCCGATCCAAATGACATTTTGAATCATTTTTGGTAGAGTCCAAAAAATCCATTTTCTGATGAAAAACGATGACCCCGGACCAGTCGAACGTTGAAAAAATGGTCAATATTGATGAAATTTTAACATTTAATCTTTTGACTTTAAATTACGGTTGGATGTGAATTATTACTTTTTCAACTAAAATAAGTGTGTTTAAAGTCATTTCTGTGCCTGAAATTGGTCAAAATTGAAGATTTTGAGTAAGCAAAACTCTGTAAAAATGGCAATTTTGGTCACTGTGAGGGTTTAAAAAGTGGTTATTCATCATGAGACCCGATCCAAATGACATTTTGAATCATTTTTGGTAGAGTCCAAAAAAATCAATTTTCTGATGAAAAACGATGACCCCGGACCAGTCGAACGTTGAAAAAATGGTCAATATTGATGAAATTTTAACATTTAATCTTTTGACTTAAAATGACGGTTGGATGTGAATTATTACTTTTTCAACTAAAATAAGTGTGTTTAACCCCTTCCATGCTAATGACAAGGCCAGCTCGTCATGGGTGTTACCTGCGCTGCGCTCATGACGAGCTGACCTTGTCATGAACAATGGGAAAAAATGAGTGCTAGCGCCCAGCGGGAAAACCCTTAGCAGCCAAGGTGTTAAAGTCATTTTTGTGCCTGAAATTGGTCAAAATTGAAGATTTTGAGTAAGCAAAACTCTGTAAAAATGGCAATTTTGGTCACTGTGAGGGTTTTAAAAGTGGTTATTCAACATGAGGCCCGATCCAAATGACATTTTGAATCATTTTTGGTAGAGTCCAAAAAATCAATTTTCTGATGAAAAACGATGACCCCGGACCAGTCGAACGTTGAAAAAATGGTCAATATTGATGAAATTTTAACATTTAATCTTTTGACTTAAAATGACGGTTGGATGTGAATTATTACTTTTTCAACTAAAATAAGTGTGTTTAAAGTCATTTCTGTGCCTGAAATTGGTCAAAATTGAAGATTTTGAGTAAGCAAAACTCTGTAAAAATGGCAATTTTGGTCACTGTGAGGGTGTAAAAAGTGGTTATTCAACATGAGGCCCGATCCAAATGACATTTTGAATCATTTTTGGTAGAGTCCAAAAAATCATTTTCTGATGGAAAACGATGACCCCGGACCAGTCGAACGTTGAAAAAATGGTCAATATTGATGAAATTTTAACATTTAATCTTTTGACTTTAAATGACGGTTGGATGTGAATTATTACTTTTTCAACGAAAATAAGTGTGTTTAAAGTCATTTTTGTGCCTGAAATTGGTCAAAATTGAAGATTTTGAGTAAGCAAAACTCTGTAAAAATGGCAATTTTGGTCACTGTGAGGGTGTAAAAAGTGGTTATTCAACATGAGGCCCGATCCAAATGACATTTTGAATCATTTTTGGTAGAGTTCAAAAATCAATTTCCTGATAAAAAACGATGACCCCGGACCAGTCGAACGTTGAAAAAATGGTCAATATTGATGAAATTTTAACATTTAATCTTTTGACTTAAAATGACGGTTGGATGTGAAATATTACTTTTCAACTAAAATAAGTGTGTTTAAAGTCATTTCTGTGCCTGAAATTGGTCAAAATTGAAGATTTTGAGTAAGCAAAACTCTGTAAAAATGGCAATTTTGGTCACTGTGAGGGTTTAAAAAGTGGTTATTCAACATGAGGCCCTATCCAAATGACATTTTGAATCATTTTTGGTAGAGTCCAAAAAATCATTTTCTGATGGAAAACGATGACCCTGGACCAGTCGAACGTTGAAAAAATGGTCAATATTGATGAAATTTTAACATTTAATCTTTTGACTTTAAATTACGGTTGGATGTGAATTATTACTTTTTCAACTAAAATAAGTGTGTTTAAAGTCATTTCTGTGCCTGAAATTGGTCAAAATTGAAGATTTTGAGTAAGCAAAACTCTGTAAAAATGGCAATTTTGGTCACTGTGAGGGTGTAAAAAGTGGTTATTCAACATGAGGCCCGATCCAAATGACATTTTGAATCATTTTTGGTAGAGTCCAAAAAATCAATTTTCTGATAAAAAACGATGACCCCGGACCAGTCGAACGTTGAAAAAATGGTCAATATTGATGACATTTTAACATTTAATCTTTTGACTTAAAATGACGGTTGGATGTGAAATATTACTTTTTCAACTAAAATAAGTGTGTTTAAAGTCATTTCTGTGAGTGAAATTGGTCAAAATTGAAGATTTTGAGTAAGCAAAACTCTGTAAAAATGGCATTTTTGGTCACTGTGAGGGTTTAAAAAGTGGTTATTCAACATGAGGCCCGATCCAAATGACATTTTGAATCATTTTTGGTAGAGTCCAAAAAATCATTTTCTGATGGAAAACGATGACCCCGGACCAGTCGAACGTTGAAAAAATGGTCAATATTGATGAAATTTTAACATTTAATCTTTTGACTTAAAATGACGGTTGGATGTGAATTATTACTTTTTCAAATAAAATAAGTGTGTTTAATGTCATTTCTGTGCATGAAATTGGTCAAAATTGAAGATTTTGAGTAAGCAAAACTCTGTAAAAATGGCAATTTTGGTCACTGTGAGGGTGTAAAAAGTGGTTATTCAACATGAGGCCCGATCCAAATGACATTTTGAATCATTTTTGATAGAGTCCAAAAAATCAATTTTCTGATAAAAAACAATGACCCCGGACCAGTCGAACGTTGAAAAAATTGTCAATATTGATGAAATTTTAACATTTAATCTTTTGACTTTAAATGAAGGTTGGATGTGAGTTATTACTTTTTCAACTAAAATAAGTGTGTTTAAAGTCATTTCTGTGCCTGAAATTGGTCAAAATTGAAGATTTTGAGTAAGCAAAACTCTGTAAAAATGGCAATTTTGGTCACTGTGAGGGTTTAAAAAGTGGTTATTCAACATGAGGCCCGATCCAAATGACATTTTGAATCATTTTTGGTAGAATCCAAAAAATAAATTTTCTGATGAAAAACGATGACCCCGGACCAGTCGAATGTTGAAAAAATGGTCAATATTGATGAAATTTTAACATTTAATATTTTGACTTTAAATGACGGTTGGATGTGAATTATTACTTTTTCAACTAAAATAAGTGTGTTTAAAGTCATTTCTGTGCCTGAAATTGGTCAAAATTGAAGATTTTGAGTAAGCAAAACTCTGTAAAAATGGCAATTTTGGTCACTGTGAGGGTGTAAAAAGTGGTTATTCAACATGAGGCCCGATCCAAATGACATTTTGAATCATTTTTGGTAGAGTTCAAAAAATCAATTTCCTGATAAAAAACGATGACCCCGGACCAGTCGAACGTTGAAAAAATGGTCAATATTGATGAAATTTTAACATTTAATCTTTTGACTTAAAATGACGGTTGGATGTGAAATATTACTTTTTCAACTAAAATAAGTGTGTTTAAAGTCATTTCTGTGCCTGAAATTGGTCAAAATTGAAGATTTTGAGTAAGCAAAACTCTGTAAAAATGGCAATTTTGGTCACTGTGAGGGTTTAAAAAGTGGTTATTCAACATGAGGCCCGATCCAAATGACATTTTGAATCATTTTTGGTAGAGTCCAAAAAATCATTTTCTGATGGAAAACGATGACCCCGGGCCAGTCGAACGTTGAAAAAATGGTCAATATTGATGAAATTTTAACATTTAATCTTTTGACTTTAAATGACGGTTGGATGTGAATTATTACTTTTTCAACGAAACTAAGTGTGTTTAAAGTCATTTCTGTGCCTGAAATTGGTCAAAATTGAAAATTTTGAGTAAGCAAAACTCTGAAAAAATGGCAATTTTGGTCACTGTGAGGGTTTAAAAAGTGGTTATGCAACATGAGGCCCGATCCAAATGACATTTTGAATCATTTTTGGTAGAGTCCAAAAAATCCATTTTCTGATGAAAAACGATGACCCCGGACCAGTCGAACGTTGAAAAAATGGTCAATATTGATGAAATTTTAACATTTAATCTTTTGACTTTAAATTACGGTTGGATGTGAATTATTACTTTTTCAACTAAAATAAGTGTGTTTAAAGTCATTTCTGTGCCTGAAATTGGTCAAAATTGAAGATTTTGAGTAAGCAAAACTCTGTAAAAATGGCAATTTTGGTCACTGTGAGGGTTTAAAAAGTGGTTATTCATCATGAGACCCGATCCAAATGACATTTTGAATCATTTTTGGTAGAGTCCAAAAAATCAATTTTCTGATGAAAAACGATGACCCCGGACCAGTCGAACGTTGAAAAAATGGTCAATATTGATGAAATTTTAATATTTAATCTTTTGACTTAAAATGACGGTTGGATGTGAATTATTACTTTTTCAACTAAAATAAGTGTGTTTAAAGTCATTTCTGTGCCTGAAATTGGTCAAAATTGAAGATTTTGAGTAAGCAAAACTCTGTAAAAATGGCAATTTTGGTCACTGTGAGGGTTTTAAAAGTGGGTATTCAACATGAGGCCCGATCCAAATGACATTTTGAATCATTTTTGGTAGAGTCCAAAAAATCCATTTTCTGATGAAAAACGATGACCCCGGACCAGTCTAACGTTGAAAAAATGGTCAATATTGATGAAATTTTAACATTTAATCTTTTGACTTTAAATGACGGTTGGATGTGAATTATTACTTTTTCAACTAAAATAAGTGTGTTTAAAGTCATTTCTGTGCCTGAAATTGGTCAAAATTGAAGATTTTGAGTAAGCAAAACTCTGTAAAAATGGCAATTTTGGTCACTGTGAGGGTGTAAAAAGTGGTTATTCAACATGAGGCCCGATCCAAATGACATTTTGAATCTTTTTTGGTAGAGTTCAAAAAATCAATTTCCTGATAAAAAACGATGACCCCGGACCAGTCGAACGTTGAAAAAATGGTCAATATTGATGAAATTTTAACATTTAATCTTTTGACTTAAAATGACGGTTGGATGTGAAATATTACTTTTTCAACTAAAATAAGTGTGTTTAAAGTCATTTCTGTGCCTGAAATTGGTCAAAATTGAAGATTTTGAGTAAGCAAAACTCTGTAAAAATGGCAATTTTGGTCACTGTGAGGGTTTAAAAAGTGGTTATTCAACATGAGGCCCGATCCAAATGACATTTTGAATCATTTTTGGTAGAGTCCAAAAAATCATTTTCTAATGGAAAACGATGACCCCGGACCAGTCGAACGTTGAAAAAATGGTCAATATTGATGAAATTTTAACATTTAATCTTTTGACTTTAAATGACGGTTGGATGTGAATTATTACTTTTTCAACGAAACTAAGTGTGTTTAAAGTCATTTCTGTGCCTGAAATTGGTCAAAATTGAAAATTTTGAGTAAGCAAAACTCTGAAAAAATGGCAATTTTGGTCACTGTGAGGGTTTAAAAAGTGGTTATGCAACATGAGGCCCGATCCAAATGACATTTTGAATCATTTTTGGTAGAGTCCAAAAAATCCATTTTCTGATGAAAAACGATGACCCCGGACCAGTCGAACGTTGAAAAAATGGTCAATATTGATGAAATTTTAACATTTAATCTTTTGACTTTAAATTACGGTTGGATGTGAATTATTACTTTTTCAACTAAAATAAGTGTGTTTAAAGTCATTTCTGTGCCTGAAATTGGTCAAAATTGAAGATTTTGAGTAAGCAAAACTCTGTAAAAATGGCAATTTTGGTCACTGTGAGGGTTTAAAAAGTGGTTATTGATCATGAGACCCGATCCAAATGACATTTTGAATCATTTTTGGTAGAGTCCAAAAAAATCAATTTTCTGATGAAAAACGATGACCCCGGACCAGTCGAACGTTGAAAAAATGGTCAATATTGATGAAATTTTAACATTTAATCTTTTGACTTAAAATGACGGTTGGATGTGAATTATTACTTTTTCAACTAAAATAAGTGTGTTTAACCCCTTCCATGCTAATGACAAGGCCAGCTCGTCATGGGTGTTACCTGCGCTGCGCTCATGACGAGCTGACCTTGTCATGAACAATGGGAAAAAATGAGTGCTAGCGCCCAGCGGGAAAACCCTTAGCAGCCAAGGTGTTAAAGTCATTTTTGTGCCTGAAATTGGTCAAAATTGAAGATTTTGAGTAAGCAAAACTCTGTAAAAATGGCAATTTTGGTCACTGTGAGGGTTTTAAAAGTGGTTATTCAACATGAGGCCCGATCCAAATGACATTTTGAATCATTTTTGGTAGAGTCCAAAAAATCAATTTTCTGATGAAAAACGATGACCCCGGACCAGTCGAACGTTGAAAAAATGGTCAATATTGATGAAATTTTAACATTTAATCTTTTGACTTAAAATGACGGTTGGATGTGAATTATTACTTTTTCAACTAAAATAAGTGTGTTTAAAGTCATTTCTGTGCCTGAAATTGGTCAAAATTGAAGATTTTGAGTAAGCAAAACTCTGTAAAAATGGCAATTTTGGTCACTGTGAGGGTGTAAAAAGTGGTTATTCAACATGAGGCCCGATCCAAATGACATTTTGAATCATTTTTGGTAGAGTCCAAAAAATCATTTTCTGATGGAAAACGATGACCCCGGACCAGTCGAACGTTGAAAAAATGGTCAATATTGATGAAATTTTAACATTTAATCTTTTGACTTTAAATGACGGTTGGATGTGAATTATTACTTTTTCAACGAAAATAAGTGTGTTTAAAGTCATTTTTGTGCCTGAAATTGGTCAAAATTGAAGATTTTGAGTAAGCAAAACTCTGTAAAAATGGCAATTTTGGTCACTGTGAGGATGTAAAAAGTGGTTATTCAACATGAGGCCCGATCCAAATGACATTTTGAATCATTTTTGGTAGAGTTCAAAAATCAATTTCCTGATAAAAAACGATGACCCCGGACCAGTCGAACGTTGAAAAAATGGTCAATATTGATGAAATTTTAACATTTAATCTTTTGACTTAAAATGACGGTTGGATGTGAAATATTACTTTTCAACTAAAATAAGTGTGTTTAAAGTCATTTCTGTGCCTGAAATTGGTCAAAATTGAAGATTTTGAGTAAGCAAAACTCTGTAAAAATGGCAATTTTGGTCACTGTGAGGGTTTAAAAAGTGGTTATTCAACATGAGGCCCTATCCAAATGACATTTTGAATCATTTTTGGTAGAGTCCAAAAAATCATTTTCTGATGGAAAACGATGACCCTGGACCAGTCGAACGTTGAAAAAATGGTCAATATTGATGAAATTTTAACATTTAATCTTTTGACTTTAAATGACGGTTGGATGTGAATTATTACTTTTTCAACAAAACTAAGTGTGTTTAAAGTCATTTCTGTGCCTGAAATTGGTCAAAATTGAAAATTTTGAGTAAGCAAAACTCTGAAAAAATGGCAATTTTGGTCACTGTGAGGGTTTAAAAAGTGGTTATGCAACATGAGGCCCGATCCAAATGACATTTTGAATCATTTTTGGTAGAGTCCAAAAAATCCATTTTCTGATGAAAAACGATGACCCCGGACCAGTCGAACGTTGAAAAAATGGTCAATATTGATGAAATTTTAACATTTAATCTTTTGACTTAAAATGACGGTTGGATGTGAAATATTACTTTTTCAACTAAAATAAGTGTGTTTAAAGTCATTTCTGTGAGTGAAATTGGTCAAAATTGAAGATTTTGAGTAAGCAAAACTCTGTAAAAATGGCATTTTTGGTCACTGTGAGGGTTTAAAAAGTGGTTATTCAACATGAGGCCCGATCCAAATGACATTTTGAATCATTTTTGGTAGAGTCCAAAAAATCATTTTCTGATGGAAAACGATGACCCCGGACCAGTCGAACGTTGAAAAAATGGTCAATATTGATGAAATTTTAACATTTAATCTTTTGACTTAAAATGACGGTTGGATGTGAATTATTACTTTTTCAAATAAAATAAGTGTGTTTAATGTCATTTCTGTGCATGAAATTGGTCAAAATTGAAGATTTTGAGTAAGCAAAACTCTGTAAAAATGGCAATTTTGGTCACTGTGAGGGTGTAAAAAGTGGTTATTCAACATGAGGCCCGATCCAAATGACATTTTGAATCATTTTTGATAGAGTCCAAAAAATCAATTTTCTGATAAAAAACAATGACCCCGGACCAGTCGAACGTTGAAAAAATTGTCAATATTGATGAAATTTTAACATTTAATCTTTTGACTTTAAATGAAGGTTGGATGTGAGTTATTACTTTTTCAACTAAAATAAGTGTGTTTAAAGTCATTTCTGTGCCTGAAATTGGTCAAAATTGAAGATTTTGAGTAAGCAAAACTCTGTAAAAATGGCAATTTTGGTCACTGTGAGGGTTTAAAAAGTGGTTATTCAACATGAGGCCCGATCCAAATGACATTTTGAATCATTTTTGGTAGAATCCAAAAAATAAATTTTCTGATGAAAAACGATGACCCCGGACCAGTCGAATGTTGAAAAAATGGTCAATATTGATGAAATTTTAACATTTAATATTTTGACTTTAAATGACGGTTGGATGTGAATTATTACTTTTTCAACTAAAATAAGTGTGTTTAAAGTCATTTCTGTGCCTGAAATTGGTCAAAATTGAAGATTTTGAGTAAGCAAAACTCTGTAAAAATGGCAATTTTGGTCACTGTGAGGGTGTAAAAAGTGGTTATTCAACATGAGGCCCGATCCAAATGACATTTTGAATCATTTTTGGTAGAGTTCAAAAAATCAATTTCCTGATAAAAAACGATGACCCCGGACCAGTCGAACGTTGAAAAAATGGTCAATATTGATGAAATTTTAACATTTAATCTTTTGACTTAAAATGACGGTTGGATGTGAAATATTACTTTTTCAACTAAAATAAGTGTGTTTAAAGTCATTTCTGTGCCTGAAATTGGTCAAAATTGAAGATTTTGAGTAAGCAAAACTCTGTAAAAATGGCAATTTTGGTCACTGTGAGGGTTTTAAAAGTGGTTATTCAACATGAGGCCCGATCCAAATGACATTTTGAATCATTTTTGGTAGAGTCCAAAAAATCCATTTTCTGATGAAAAACGATGACCCCGGACCAGTCGAACGTTAAAAAAATGGTCAATATTGATGAAATTTTAACATTTAATCTTTTGACTTTAAATTACGGTTGGATGTGAATTATTACTTTTTCAACTAAAATAAGTGTGTTTAAAGTCATTTCTGTGCCTGAAATTGGTCAAAATTGAAGATTTTGAGTAAGCAAAACTCTGTAAAAATGGCAATTTTGGTCACTGTGAGGGTGTAAAAAGTGGTTATTCAACATGAGGCCCGATCCAAATGACATTTTGAATCATTTTTGGTAGAGTTCAAAAAATCAATTTTCTGATAAAAAACGATGACCCCGGACCAGTCGAACGTTGAAAAAATGGTCAATATTGATGAAATTTTTACATTTAATCTTTTGACTTTAAATGACGGTTGGATGTGAATTATTACTTTTTCAACGAAAATAAGTGTGTTTAAAGTCATTTCTGTGCCTGAATTTGGTCAAAATTGAAGATTTTGAGTAAGCAAAACTCTGTAAAAATGGCAATTTTGGTCACTGTGAGGGTTTAAAAAGTGGTTATTCAACATGAGGCCCGATCCAAATGACATTTTGAATCATTTTTGGTAGAGTCCAAAAAATCAATTTTCTGATGAAAAACGATGACCCCGGACCAGTCGAACGTTGAAAAAATGGTCAATATTGATGAAATTTTAACATTTAATCTTTTGACTTTAAATGACGGTTGGATGTGAATTATTACTTTTTCAACTAAAATAAGTGTGTTTAAAGTCATTTCTGTGCCTGAAATTGGTCAAAATTGAAGATTTTGAGTAAGCAAAACTCTGTAAAAATGGCAATTTTGGTCACTGTGAGGGTTTAAAAAGTGGTTATTCAACATGAGGCCCGATACAAATGACATTTTGAATCATTTTTGGTAGAGTCCAAAAAATCAATTTTCTGATGGAAAACGATGACCCCGGACCAGTCGAACGTTGAAAAAATGGTCAATATTGATGAAATTTTAACATTTAATCTTTTGACTTTAAATGACGGTTGGATGTGAATTATTACTTTTTCAACGAAACTAAGTGTGTTTAAAGTCATTTCTGTGCCTGAAATTGGTCAAAATTGAAAATTTTGAGTAAGCAAAACTCTGAAAAAATGGCAATTTTGGTCACTGTGAGGGTTTAAAAAGTGGTTATTCAACATGAGGCCCGATCCAAATGACATTTTGAATCATTTTTGGTAGAGTCCAAAAAATCATTTTCTGATGGAAAACGATGACCCCGGACCAGTCGAACGTTGAAAAAATGGTCATTATTGATGAAATTTTAACATTTAATCTTTTGACTTTAAATGACGGTTGGATGTGAATTATTACTTTTTCAACGAAAATAAGTGTGTTTAAAGTCATTTCTGTGCCTGAAATTGGTCAAAATTGAAGATTTTGAGTAAGCAAAACTCTGTAAAAATGGCAATTTTGGTCACTGTGAGGGTTTAAAAAGTGGATATTCAACATGAGGCCCAATCCAAATGACATTTTGAATCATTTTTGATAGAGTCCAAAAAAATCAATTTTCTGATGAAAAACGATGACCCCGGACCAGTCGAACGTTGAAAAAATTGTCAATATTGATGAAATTTTAACATTTAATCTTTTGACTTTAAATGAAGGTTGGAAGTGAGTTATTACTTTTTCAACTAAAATAAGTGTGTTTAAAGTCATTTCTGTGCCTGAAATTGGTCAAAATTGAAGATTTTGAGTAAGCAAAACTCTGTAAAAATGGCAATTTTGGTCACTGTGAGGGTTTAAAAAGTGGTTATTCAACATGAGGCCCGATCCAAATTTCATTTTGAATCATTTTTGGTAGAGTCCAAAAAATCAATTTTCTGATAAAAAACAATGACCCCGGACCAGTCGAACGTTGAAAAAATTGTCAATATTGATGAAATTTTAACATTTAATCTTTTGACTTTAAATGAAGGTTGGATGTGAGTTATTACTTTTTCAACTAAAATAAGTGTGTTTAAAGTCATTTCTGTGCCTGAAATTGGTCAAAATTGAAGATTTTGAGTAAGCAAAACTCTGTAAAAATGGCAATTTTGGTCACTGTGAGGGTTTAAAAAGTGGTTATTCATCATGAGACCCGATCCAAATGACATTTTGAATCATTTTTGGTAGAGTCCAAAAAATCAATTTTCTGATGAAAAACGATGACCCCGGACCAGTCGAACGTTAAAAAAATGGTCAATATTGATGAAATTTTAACATTTAATCTTTTGACTTTAAATGAAGGTTGGATGTGAATTATTACTTTTTCAACTAAAATAAGTGTGTTTAAAGTCATTTTTGTGCCTGAAATTGGTCAAAATTGAAGATTTTGAGTAGCAAAACTCTGTAAAAATGGCAATTTTGGTCACTGTGAGGGTTTTAAAAGTGGTTATTCAACATGAGGCCCGATCCAAATGACATTTTGAATCATTTTTGGTAGAGTCCAAAAAATCCATTTTCTGATGAAAAACGATGACCCCGGACCAGTCGAACGTTGAAAAAATGGTCAATATTGATGAAATTTTAACATTTAATCTTTTGACTTTAAATTACGGTTGGATGTGAATTATTACTTTTTCAACTAAAATAAGTGTGTTTAAAGTCATTTCTGTGCCTGAAATTGGTCAAAATTGAAGATTTTGAGTAAGCAAAACTCTGTAAAAATGGCAATTTTGGTCACTGTGAGGGTTTAAAAAGTGGATATTCAACATGAGGCCCAATCCAAATGACATTTTGAATCATTTTTGGTAGAGTCCAAAAAATCCATTTTCTGATGAAAAATGATGACCCCGGACCAGTCGAACGTTGAAAAAATGGTCAATATTGATGAAATTTTAACATTTAATCTTTTGACTTTAAATGAAGTTTGGATGTGAGTTATTACTTTTTCAACTAAAATAAGTGTGTTTAAAGTCATTTCTGTGCCTGAAATTGGTAAAAATTGAAGATTTTGAGTAAGCAAAACTCTGTAAAAATGGCAATTTTGGTCACTGTGAGGGTTTAAAAAGTGGTTATTCATCATGAGACCCGATCCAAATGACATTTTGAATCATTTTTGGTAGAGTCCAAAAAATCAATTTTCTGATGAAAAACGATGACCCCGGACCAGTCGAACGTTAAAAAAATGGTCAATATTGATGAAATTTTAACATTTAATCTTTTGACTTAAAATGACGGTTGGATGTGAATTATTACTTTTTCAACTAAAATAAGTGTGTTTAAAGTCATTTTTGTGCCTGAAATTGGTCAAAATTGAAGATTTTGAGTAGCAAAACTCTGTAAAAATGGCAATTTTGGTCACTGTGAGGGTTTTAAAAGTGGTTATTCAACATGAGGCCCGATCCAAATGACATTTTGAATCATTTTTGGTAGAGTCCAAAAAATCCATTTTCTGATGAAAAACGATGACCCCGGACCAGTCGAACGTTGAAAAAATGGTCAATATTGATGAAATTTTAACATTTAATCTTTTGACTTTAAATTACGGTTGGATGTGAATTATTACTTTTTCAACTAAAATAAGTGTGTTTAAAGTCATTTCTGTGCCTGAAATTGGTCAAAATTGAAGATTTTGAGTAAGCAAAACTCTGTAAAAATGGCAATTTTGGTCACTGTGAGGGTTTAAAAAGTGGATATTCAACATGAGGCCCAATCCAAATGACATTTTGAATCATTTTTGGTAGAGTCCAAAAAATCAATTTTCTGATGAAAAACGATGACCCCGGACCAGTCGAACGTTGAAAAAATGGTCAATATTGATGAAATTTTAACATTTAATCTTTTGACTTTAAATGAAGTTTGGATGTGAGTTATTACTTTTTCAACTAAAATAAGTGTGTTTAAAGTCATTTCTGTGCCTGAAATTGGTAAAAATTGAAGATTTTGAGTAAGCAAAACTCTGTAAAAATGGCAATTTTGGTCACTGTGAGGGTTTAAAAAGTGGTTATTCAACATGAGGCCCGATCCAAATGACATTTTGAATCATTTTTGGTAGAATCCAAAAAATCAATTTTCTGATGAAAAACGATGATCCCGGACCAGTCGAACGTTGAAAAAATGGTCAATATTGATGAAATTTTAACATTTAATCTTTTGACTTAAAATGACGGTTGGATGTGAAATATTACTTTTTCAACTAAAATAAGTGTGTTTAAAGTCATTTCTGTGAGTGAAATTGGTCAAAATTGAAGATTTTGAGTAAGCAAAACTCTGTAAAAATGGCAATTTTGGTCACTGTGAGGGTTTAAAAAGTGGTTATTCAACATGAGGCCCGATCCAAATGACATTTTGAATCATTTTTGGTAGAGTCCAAAAAATCATTTTCTGATGGAAAACGATGACCCCGGACCAGTCGAACGTTGAAAAAATGGTCAATATTGATGAAATTTTAACATTTAATCTTTTGACTTTAAATGACGGTTGGATGTGAATTATTACTTTTTCAACGAAAATAAGTGTGTTTAAAGTCATTTCTGTGCCTGAAATTGGTCAAAATTGAAGATTTTGAGTAAGCAAAACTCTGTAAAAATGGCAATTTTGGTCACTGTGAGGGTTTAAAAAGTGGATATTCAACATGAGGCCCAATCCAAATGACATTTTGAATCATTTTTGATAGAGTCCAAAAAATCAATTTTCTGATGAAAAACGATGACCCCGGACCAGTCGAACGTTGAAAAAATTGTCAATATTGATGAAATTTTACCATTTAATCTTTTGACTTTAAATGAAGGTTGGATGTGAGTTATTACTTTTTCAACTAAAATAAGTGTGTTTAAAGTCATTTCTGTGCCTGAAATTGGTCAAAATTGAAGATTTTGAGTAAGCAAAACTCTGTAAAAATGGCAATTTTGGTCACTGTGAGGGTTTAAAAAGTGGTTATTCAACATGAGGCCCGATCCAAATGACATTTTGAATCATTTTTGGTAGAATCCAAAAAATAAATTTTC
This sequence comes from Lissotriton vulgaris, assembly GCF_964263255.1. Lineage (NCBI taxonomy): Eukaryota > Metazoa > Chordata > Amphibia > Caudata > Salamandridae > Lissotriton > Lissotriton vulgaris. The sequence continues at coordinate 277,394 of NW_028245652.1, forward strand.
TGATGAAAATCGATGACCCCGGACCAGTCGAATGTTGAAAAAATGGTCAATATTGATGAAATTTTAACATTTAATCTTTTGACTTTAAATTACGGTTGGATGTGAATTATTACTTTTTCAACTAAAATAAGTGTGTTTAAAGTCATTTCTGTGCCTGAAATTGGTCAAAATTGAAGATTTTGAGTAAGCAAAACTCTGTAAAAATGGCAATTTTGGTCACTGTGAGGGTTTAAAAAGTGGATATTCAACATGAGGCCCAATCCAAATGACATTTTGAATCATTTTTGGTAGAGTCCAAAAAATCAATTTTCTGATGAAAAACCATGACCCCGGACCAGTCGAACGTTGAAAAAATGGTCAATATTGATGAAATTTTAACATTTAATCTTTTGACTTTAAATGAAGGTTGGATGTGAGTTATTACTTTTTCAACGAAACTAAGTGTGTTTAAAGTCATTTCTGTGCCTGAAATTGGTCAAAATTGAAAATTTTGAGTAAGCAAAACTCTGAAAAAATGGCAATTTTGGTCACTGTGAGGGTTTAAAAAGTGGTTATTCAACATGAGGCCCGATCCAAATGACATTTTGAATCATTTTTGGTAGAGTCCAAAAAATCCATTTTCTGATGAAAAACGATGACCCCGGACCAGTCGAACGTTGAAAAAATGGTCAATATTGATGAAATTTTAACATTTAATCTTTTGACTTTAAATTACGGTTGGATGTGAATTATTACTTTTTCAACTAAAATAAGTGTGTTTAAAGTCATTTCTGTGCCTGAAATTGGTCAAAATTGAAGATTTTGAGTAAGCAAAACTCTGTAAAAATGGCAATTTTGGTCACTGTGAGGGTTTAAAAAGTGGATATTCAACATGAGGCCCAATCCAAATGACATTTTGAATCATTTTTGGTAGAGTCCAAAAAATCCATTTTCTGATGAAAAATGATGACCCCGGACCAGTCGAACGTTGAAAAAATGGTCAATATTGATGAAATTTTAACATTTAATCTTTTGACTTTAAATGAAGTTTGGATGTGAGTTATTACTTTTTCAACTAAAATAAGTGTGTTTAAAGTCATTTCTGTGCCTGAAATTGGTAAAAATTGAAGATTTTGAGTAAGCAAAACTCTGTAAAAATGGCAATTTTGGTCACTGTGAGGGTTTAAAAAGTGGTTATTCAACATGAGGCCCGATCCAAATGACATTTTGAATCATTTTTGGTAGAATCCAAAAAATCAATTTTCTGATGAAAAACGATGATCCCGGACCAGTCGAACGTTGAAAAAATGGTCAATATTGATGAAATTTTAACATTTAATCTTTTGACTTAAAATGACGGTTGGATGTGAAATATTACTTTTTCAACTAAAATAAGTGTGTTTAAAGTCATTTCTGTGAGTGAAATTGGTCAAAATTGAAGATTTTGAGTAAGCAAAACTCTGTAAAAATGGCAATTTTGGTCACTGTGAGGGTTTAAAAAGTGGTTATTCAACATGAGGCCCGATCCAAATGACATTTTGAATCATTTTTGGTAGAGTCCAAAAAATCATTTTCTGATGGAAAACGATGACCCCGGGCCAGTCGAACGTTGAAAAAATGGTCAATATTGATGAAATTTTAACATTTAATCTTTTGACTTTAAATGACGGTTGGATGTGAATTATTACTTTTTCAACGAAAATAAGTGTGTTTAAAGTCATTTCTGTGCCTGAAATTGGTCAAAATTGAAGATTTTGAGTAAGCAAAACTCTGTAAAAATGGCAATTTTGGTCACTGTGAGGGTTTAAAAAGTGGATATTCAACATGAGGCCCAATCCAAATGACATTTTGAATCATTTTTGATAGAGTCCAAAAAATCAATTTTCTGATGAAAAACGATGACCCCGGACCAGTCGAACGTTGAAAAAATTGTCAATATTGATGAAATTTTACCATTTAATCTTTTGACTTTAAATGAAGGTTGGATGTGAGTTATTACTTTTTCAACTAAAATAAGTGTGTTTAAAGTCATTTCTGTGCCTGAAATTGGTCAAAATTGAAGATTTTGAGTAAGCAAAACTCTGTAAAAATGGCAATTTTGGTCACTGTGAGGGTTTAAAAAGTGGTTATTCAACATGAGGCCCAATCCAAATGACATTTTGAATCATTTTTGGTAGAGTCCAAAAAATCAATTTTCTGATGAAAAACCATGACCCCGGACCAGTCGAACGTTGAAAAAATGGTCAATATTGATGAAATTTTAACATTTAATCTTTTGACTTTAAATGAAGGTTGGATGTGAGTTATTACTTTTTCAACTAAAATAAGTGTGTTTAAAGTCATTTCTGTGCCTGAAATTGGTAAAAATTGAAGATTTTGAGTAAGCAAAACTCTGTAAAAATGGCAATTTTGGTCACTTTGAGGGTTTAAAAAGTGGTTATTCAACATGAGGCCCGATCCAAATGACATTTTGAATCATTTTTGGTAGAATCCAAAAAATCAATTTTCTGATGAAAAACGATGACCCCAGACCAGTCAAATGTTGAAAAAATGGTCAATATTGATGAAATTTTAACATTTAATCTTTTGACTTTAAATGACGGTTGGATGTGAATTATTACTTTTTCAACTAAAATAAGTGTGTTTAAAGTCATTTCTGTGCCTGAAATTGGTCAAAATTGAAGATTTTGAGTAAGCAAAACTCTGTAAAAATGGCAATTTTGGTCACTGTGAGGGTTTTAAAAGTGGTTATTCAACATGAGGCCCGATCCAAATGACATTTTGAATCATTTTTGGTAGAGTCCAAAAAATCCATTTTCTGATGAAAAACGATGACCCCGGACCAGTCTAACGTTGAAAAAATTGTCAATATTGATGAAATTTTAACATTTAATCTTTTGACTTTAAATGACGGTTGGATGTGAATTATTACTTTTTCAACTAAAATAAGTGTGTTTAAAGTCATTTCTGTGCCTGAAATTGGTCAAAATTGAAGATTTTGAGTAAGCAAAACTCTGTAAAAATGGCAATTTTGGTCACTGTGAGGGTGTAAAAAGTGGTTATTCAACATGAGGCCCGATCCAAATGACATTTTGAATCATTTTTGGTAGAGTTCAAAAAATCAATTTTCTGATAAAAAACGATGACCCCGGAGCAGTCGAACGTTGAAAAAATGGTCAATATTGATGAAATTTTAACATTTAATCTTTTGACTTAAAATGACGGTTGGATGTGAAATATTACTTTTTCAACTAAAATAAGTGTGTTTAAAGTCATTTCTGTGAGTGAAATTGGTCAAAATTGAAGATTTTGAGTAAGCAAAACTCTGTAAAAATGGCAATTTTGGTCACTGTGAGGGTTTAAAAAGTGGTTATTCAACATGAGGCCCGATCCAAATGACATTTTGAATCATTTTTGGTAGAGTCCAAAAAATCATTTTCTGATGGAAAACGATGACCCCGGACCAGTCGAACGTTGAAAAAATGGTCATTATTGATGAAATTTTAACATTTAATCTTTTGACTTTAAATGACGGTTGGATGTGAATTATTACTTTTTCAACGAAAATAAGTGTGTTTAAAGTCATTTCTGTGCCTGAAATTGGTCAAAATTGAAGATTTTGAGTAAGCAAAACTCTGTAAAAATGGCAATTTTGGTCACTGTGAGGGTTTAAAAAGTGGATATTCAACATGAGGCCCAATCCAAATGACATTTTGAATCATTTTTGATAGAGTCCAAAAAATCAATTTTCTGATGAAAAACGATGACCCCGGACCAGTCGAACGTTGAAAAAATTGTCAATATTGATGACATTTTAACATTTAATCTTTTGACTTTAAATGAAGGTTGGATGTGAGTTATTACTTTTTCAACTAAAATAAGTGTGTTTAAAGTCATTTCTGTGCCTGAAATTGGTCAAAATTGAAGATTTTGAGTAAGCAAAACTCTGTAAAAATGGCAATTTTGGTCACTGTGAGGGTTTAAAAAGTGGTTATTCAACATGAGGCCCGATCCAAATTTCATTTTGAATCATTTTTGGTAGAGTCCAAAAAATCAATTTTCTGATGAAAAACGATGACCCCGGACCAGTCGAACGTTGAAAAAATGGTCAATATTGATGAAATTTTAACATTTAATCTTTTGACTTAAAATGACGGTTGGATGTGAATTATTACTTTTTCAAATAAAATAAGTGTGTTTAATGTCATTTCTGTGCATGAAATTGGTCAAAACTGAAGATTTTGAGTAAGCAAAACTCTGTAAAAATGGCAATTTTGGTCACTGTGAGGGTGTAAAAAGTGGTTATTCAACATGAGGCCCGATCCAAATGACATTTTGAATCATTTTTGATAGAGTCCAAAAAATCAATTTTCTGATAAAAAACAATGACCCCGGACCAGTCGAACGTTGAAAAAATTGTCAATATTGATGAAATTTTAACATTTAATCTTTTGACTTTAAATGAAGGTTGGATGTGAGTTATTACTTTTTCAACTAAAATAAGTGTGTTTAAAGTCATTTCTGTGCCTGAAATTGGTCAAAATTGAAGATTTTGAGTAAGCAAAACTCTGTAAAAATGGCAATTTTGGTCACTGTGAGGGTTTAAAAAGTGGTTATTCAACATGAGGCCCGATCCAAATGACATTTTGAATCATTTTTGGTAGAATCCAAAAAATAAATTTTCTGATGAAAAACGATGACCCCGGACCAGTCGAATGTTGAAAAAATGGTCAATATTGATGAAATTTTAACATTTAATATTTTGACTTTAAATGACGGTTGGATGTGAATTATTACTTTTTCAACTAAAATAAGTGTGTTTAAAGTCATTTCTGTGCCTGAAATTGGTCAAAATTGAAGATTTTGAGTAAGCAAAACTCTGTAAAAATGGCAATTTTGGTCACTGTGAGGGTGTAAAAAGTGGTTATTCAACATGAGGCCCGATCCAAATGACATTTTGAATCATTTTTGGTAGAGTTCAAAAAATCAATTTCCTGATAAAAAACGATGACCCCGGACCAGTCGAACGTTGAAAAAATGGTCGATATTGATGAAATTTTAACATTTAATCTATTGACTTAAAATGACGGTTGGATGTGAAATATTACTTTTTCAACTAAAATAAGTGTGTTTAAAGTCATTTCTGTGCCTGAAATTGGTCAAAATTGAAGATTTTGAGTAAGCAAAACTCTGTAAAAATGGCAATTTTGGTCACTGTGAGGGTTTAAAAAGTGGTTATTCAACATGAGGCCCGATCCAAATGACATTTTGAATCATTTTTGGTAGAATCCAAAAAATCAATTTTCTGATGGAAAACGATGACCCCGGACCAGTCAAATGTTGAAAAAATGGTCAATATTGATGAAATTTTAACATTTAATCTTTTGACTTTAAATGACGGTTGGATGTGAATTATTACTTTTTCAACGAAACTAAGTGTGTTTAAAGTCATTTCTGTGCCTGAAATTGGTCAAAATTGAAAATTTTGAGTAAGCAAAACTCTGAAAAAATGGCAATTTTGGTCACTGTGAGGGTTTAAAAAGTGGTTATTCAACATGAGGCCCGATCCAAATGACATTTTGAATCATTTTTGGTAGAGTCCAAAAAATCCATTTTCTGATGAAAAACGATGACCCCGGACCAGTCGAACGTTGAAAAAATGGTCAATATTGATGAAATTTTAACATTTAATCTTTTGACTTTAAATTACGGTTGGATGTGAATTATTACTTTTTCAACTAAAATAAGTGTGTTTAAAGTCATTTCTGTGCCTGAAATTGGTCAAAATTGAAGATTTTGAGTAAGCAAAACTCTGTAAAAATGGCAATTTTGGTCACTGTGAGGGTTTAAAAAGTGGATATTCAACATGAGGCCCAATCCAAATGACATTTTGAATCATTTTTGGTAGAGTCCAAAAAATCAATTTTCTGATGAAAAACGATGACCCCGGACCAGTCGAACGTTGAAAAAATGGTCAATATTGATGAAATTTTAACATTTAATCTTTTGACTTTAAATGAAGTTTGGATGTGAGTTATTACTTTTTCAACTAAAATAAGTGTGTTTAAAGTCATTTCTGTGCCTGAAATTGGTAAAAATTGAAGATTTTGAGTAAGCAAAACTCTGTAAAAATGGCAATTTTGGTCACTGTGAGGGTTTAAAAAGTGGTTATTCAACATGAGGCCCGATCCAAATGACATTTTGAATCATTTTTGGTAGAATCCAAAAAATCAATTTTCTGATGAAAAACGATGATCCCGGACCAGTCGAACGTTGAAAAAATGGTCAATATTGATGAAATTTTAACATTTAATCTTTTGACTTAAAATGACGGTTGGATGTGAAATATTACTTTTTCAACTAAAATAAGTGTGTTTAAAGTCATTTCTGTGAGTGAAATTGGTCAAAATTGAAGATTTTGAGTAAGCAAAACTCTGTAAAAATGGCAAATTTGGTCACTGTGAGGGTTTAAAAAGTGGTTATTCAACATGAGGCCCGATCCAAATGACATTTTGAATCATTTTTGGTAGAGTCCAAAAAATCATTTTCTGATGGAAAACGATGACCCCGGACCAGTCGAACGTTGAAAAAATGGTCAATATTGATGAAATTTTAACATTTAATCTTTTGACTTTAAATGACGGTTGGATGTGAATTATTACTTTTTCAACGAAAATAAGTGTGTTTAAAGTCATTTCTGTGCCTGAAATTGGTCAAAATTGAAGATTTTGAGTAAGCAAAACTCTGTAAAAATGGCAATTTTGGTCACTGTGAGGGTTTAAAAAGTGGATATTCAACATGAGGCCCAATCCAAATGACATTTTGAATCATTTTTGATAGAGTCCAAAAAATCAATTTTCTGATGAAAAACGATGACCCCGGACCAGTCGAACGTTGAAAAAATTGTCAATATTGATGAAATTTTACCATTTAATCTTTTGACTTTAAATGAAGGTTGGATGTGAGTTATTACTTTTTCAACTAAAATAAGTGTGTTTAAAGTCATTTCTGTGCCTGAAATTGGTCAAAATTGAAGATTTTGAGTAAGCAAAACTCTGTAAAAATGGCAATTTTGGTCACTGTGAGGGTTTAAAAAGTGGTTATTCAACATGAGGCCCGATCCAAATGACATTTTGAATCATTTTTGGTAGAATCCAAAAAATAAATTTTCTGATGAAAATCGATGACCCCGGACCAGTCGAATGTTGAAAAAATGGTCAATATTGATGAAATTTTAACATTTAATCTTTTGACTTTAAATTACGGTTGGATGTGAATTATTACTTTTTCAACTAAAATAAGTGTGTTTAAAGTCATTTCTGTGCCTGAAATTGGTCAAAATTGAAGATTTTGAGTAAGCAAAACTCTGTAAAAATGGCAATTTTGGTCACTGTGAGGGTTTAAAAAGTGGATATTCAACATGAGGCCCAATCCAAATGACATTTTGAATCATTTTTGGTAGAGTCCAAAAAATCAATTTTCTGATGAAAAACCATGACCCCGGACCAGTCGAACGTTGAAAAAATGGTCAATATTGATGAAATTTTAACATTTAATCTTTTGACTTTAAATGAAGGTTGGATGTGAGTTATTACTTTTTCAACGAAACTAAGTGTGTTTAAAGTCATTTCTGTGCCTGAAATTGGTCAAAATTGAAAATTTTGAGTAAGCAAAACTCTGAAAAAATGGCAATTTTGGTCACTGTGAGGGTTTAAAAAGTGGTTATTCAACATGAGGCCCGATCCAAATGACATTTTGAATCATTTTTGGTAGAGTCCAAAAAATCCATTTTCTGATGAAAAACGATGACCCCGGACCAGTCGAACGTTGAAAAAATGGTCAATATTGATGAAATTTTAACATTTAATCTTTTGACTTTAAATTACGGTTGGATGTGAATTATTACTTTTTCAACTAAAATAAGTGTGTTTAAAGTCATTTCTGTGCCTGAAATTGGTCAAAATTGAAGATTTTGAGTAAGCAAAACTCTGTAAAAATGGCAATTTTGGTCACTGTGAGGGTTTAAAAAGTGGATATTCAACATGAGGCCCAATCCAAATGACATTTTGAATCATTTTTGGTAGAGTCCAAAAAATCCATTTTCTGATGAAAAACGATGACCCCGGACCAGTCGAACGTTGAAAAAATGGTCAATATTGATGAAATTTTAACATTTAATCTTTTGACTTTAAATGAAGTTTGGATGTGAGTTATTACTTTTTCAACTAAAATAAGTGTGTTTAAAGTCATTTCTGTGCCTGAAATTGGTAAAAATTGAAGATTTTGAGTAAGCAAAACTCTGTAAAAATGGCAATTTTGGTCACTGTGAGGGTTTAAAAAGTGGTTATTCAACATGAGGCCCGATCCAAATGACATTTTGAATCATTTTTGGTAGAATCCAAAAAATCAATTTTCTGATGAAAAACGATGATCCCGGACCAGTCGAACGTTGAAAAAATGGTCAATATTGATGAAATTTTAACATTTAATCTTTTGACTTAAAATGACGGTTGGATGTGAAATATTACTTTTTCAACTAAAATAAGTGTGTTTAAAGTCATTTCTGTGAGTGAAATTGGTCAAAATTGAAGATTTTGAGTAAGCAAAACTCTGTAAAAATGGCAATTTTGGTCACTGTGAGGGTTTAAAAAGTGGTTATTCAACATGAGGCCCGATCCAAATGACATTTTGAATCATTTTTGGTAGAGTCCAAAAAATCATTTTCTGATGGAAAACGATGACCCCGGGCCAGTCGAACGTTGAAAAAATGGTCAATATTGATGAAATTTTAACATTTAATCTTTTGACTTTAAATGACGGTTGGATGTGAATTATTACTTTTTCAACGAAAATAAGTGTGTTTAAAGTCATTTCTGTGCCTGAAATTGGTCAAAATTGAAGATTTTGAGTAAGCAAAACTCTGTAAAAATGGCAATTTTGGTCACTGTGAGGGTTTAAAAAGTGGATATTCAACATGAGGCCCAATCCAAATGACATTTTGAATCATTTTTGATAGAGTCCAAAAAATCAATTTTCTGATGAAAAACGATGACCCCGGACCAGTCGAACGTTGAAAAAATTGTCAATATTGATGAAATTTTACCATTTAATCTTTTGACTTTAAATGAAGGTTGGATGTGAGTTATTACTTTTTCAACTAAAATAAGTGTGTTTAAAGTCATTTCTGTGCCTGAAATTGGTCAAAATTGAAGATTTTGAGTAAGCAAAACTCTGTAAAAATGGCAATTTTGGTCACTGTGAGGGTTTAAAAAGTGGTTATTCAACATGAGGCCCGATCCAAATGACATTTTGAATCATTTTTGGTAGAATCCAAAAAATAAATTTTCTGATGAAAATCGATGACCCCGGACCAGTCGAATGTTGAAAAAATGGTCAATATTGATGAAATTTTAACATTTAATCTTTTGACTTTAAATTACGGTTGGATGTGAATTATTACTTTTTCAACTAAAATAAGTGTGTTTAAAGTCATTTCTGTGCCTGAAATTGGTCAAAATTGAAGATTTTGAGTAAGCAAAACTCTGTAAAAATGGCAATTTTGGTCACTGTGAGGGTTTAAAAAGTGGTTATTCAACATGAGGCCCGATCCAAATGACATTTTGAATCATTTTTGGTAGAGTCCAAAAAATCCATTTTCTGATGAAAAACGATGACCCCGGACCAGTCTAACGTTGAAAAAATTGTCAATATTGATGAAATTTTAACATTTAATCTTTTGACTTTAAATGACGGTTGGATGTGAATTATTACTTTTTCAACTAAAATAAGTGTGTTTAAAGTCATTTCTGTGCCTGAAATTGGTCAAAATTGAAGATTTTGAGTAAGCAAAACTCTGTAAAAATGGCAATTTTGGTCACTGTGAGGGTGTAAAAAGTGGTTATTCAACATGAGGCCCGATCCAAATGACATTTTGAATCATTTTTGGTAGAGTTCAAAAAATCAATTTTCTGATAAAAAACGATGACCCCGGAGCAGTCGAACGTTGAAAAAATGGTCAATATTGATGAAATTTTAACATTTAATCTTTTGACTTAAAATGACGGTTGGATGTGAAATATTACTTTTTCAACTAAAATAAGTGTGTTTAAAGTCATTTCTGTGAGTGAAATTGGTCAAAATTGAAGATTTTGAGTAAGCAAAACTCTGTAAAAATGGCAATTTTGGTCACTGTGAGGGTTTAAAAAGTGGTTATTCAACATGAGGCCCGATCCAAATGACATTTTGAATCATTTTTGGTAGAGTCCAAAAAATCATTTTCTGATGGAAAACGATGACCCCGGACCAGTCGAACGTTGAAAAAATGGTCATTATTGATGAAATTTTAACATTTATTCTTTTGACTTGAAATGACGGTTGGATGTGAATTATTACTTTTTCAACGAAAATAAGTGTGTTTAAAGTCATTTCTGTGCCTGAAATTGGTCAAAATTGAAGATTTTGAGTAAGCAAAACTCTGTAAAAATGGCAATTTTGGTCACTGTGAGGGTTTAAAAAGTGGATATTCAACATGAGGCCCAATCCAAATGACATTTTGAATCATTTTTGATAGAGTCCAAAAAATCAATTTTCTGATGAAAAACGATGACCCCGGACCAGTCGAACGTTGAAAAAATTGTCAATATTGATGACATTTTAACATTTAATCTTTTGACTTTAAATGAAGGTTGGATGTGAGTTATTACTTTTTCAACTAAAATAAGTGTGTTTAAAGTCATTTCTGTGCCTGAAATTGGTCAAAATTGAAGATTTTGAGTAAGCAAAACTCTGTAAAAATGGCAATTTTGGTCACTGTGAGGGTTTAAAAAGTGGTTATTCAACATGAGGCCCGATCCAAATTTCATTTTGAATCATTTTTGGTAGAGTCCAAAAAATCAATTTTCTGATGAAAAACGATGACCCCGGACCAGTCGAACGTTGAAAAAATGGTCAATATTGATGAAATTTTAACATTTAATCTTTTGACTTAAAATGACGGTTGGATGTGAATTATTACTTTTTCAAATAAAATAAGTGTGTTTAATGTCATTTCTGTGCATGAAATTGGTCAAAATTGAAGATTTTGAGTAAGCAAAACTCTGTAAAAATGGCAATTTTGGTCACTGTGAGGGTGTAAAAAGTGGTTATTCAACATGAGGCCCGATCCAAATGACATTTTGAATCATTTTTGATAGAGTCCAAAAAATCAATTTTCTGATAAAAAACAATGACCCCGGACCAGTCGAACGTTGAAAAAATTGTCAATATTGATGAAATTTTAACATTTAATCTTTTGACTTTAAATGAAGGTTGGATGTGAGTTATTACTTTTTCAACTAAAATAAGTGTGTTTAAAGTCATTTCTGTGCCTGAAATTGGTCAAAATTGAAGATTTTGAGTAAGCAAAACTCTGTAAAAATGGCAATTTTGGTCACTGTGAGGGTTTAAAAAGTGGTTATTCAACATGAGGCCCGATCCAAATGACATTTTGAATCATTTTTGGTAGAATCCAAAAAATAAATTTTCTGATGAAAAACGATGACCCCGGACCAGTCGAATGTTGAAAAAATGGTCAATATTGATGAAATTTTAACATTTAATATTTTGACTTTAAATGACGGTTGGATGTGAATTATTACTTTTTCAACTAAAATAAGTGTGTTTAAAGTCATTTCTGTGCCTGAAATTGGTCAAAATTGAAGATTTTGAGTAAGCAAAACTCTGTAAAAATGGCAATTTTGGTCACTGTGAGGGTGTAAAAAGTGGTTATTCAACATGAGGCCCGATCCAAATGACATTTTGAATCATTTTTGGTAGAGTTCAAAAAATCAATTTCCTGATAAAAAACGATGACCCCGGACCAGTCGAACGTTGAAAAAATGGTCAATATTGATGAAATTTTAACATTTAATCTTTTGACTTAAATGACGGTTGGATGTGGAAATATTACTTTTTCAACTAAAATAAGTGTGTTTAAAGTCATTTCTGTGCCTGAAATTGGTCAAAATTGAAGATTTTGAGTAAGCAAAACTCTGTAAAATGGCAATTTTGGTCACTGTGAGGGTTTAAAAAGTGGTTATTCAACATGAGGCCCGATCCAAATGACATTTTGAATCATTTTTGGTAGAGTCCAAAAAATCATTTTTCTAATGGAAAACGATGACCCCGGACCAGTCGAACGTTGAAAAAATGGTCATATTGATGAAATTTTAACATTTAATCTTTTGACTTAAATTGACGGTTGGATGTGAATTATTACTTTTTCAACGAAACTAAGTGTGTTTAAAGTCATTTCTGTGCCTGAAATTGGTCAAAATTGAAAATTTTGAGTAAGCAAAACTCTGAAAAAATGGCAATTTTGGTCACTGTGAGGGTTTAAAAGTGGTTATGCAACATGAGGCCCGATCCAAATGACATTTTGAATCATTTTTGGTAGAGTCCAAAAAATCCATTGTCTGATGAAAAACGATGACCCCGGACCAGTCGAACGTTGAAAAAATGGTCAATATTGATGACATTTTAACATTTAATCTTTTGACTTTAAATTACGGTTGGATGTGAATTATTACTTTTTCAACTAAAATAAGTGTGTTTAAAGTCATTTCTGTGCCTGAAATTGGTCAAAATTGAAGATTTTGAGTAAGCAAAACTCTGTAAAAATGGCAATTTTGGTCACTTTGAGGGTTTAAAAAGTGGTTATTCAACATGAGGCCCGATCCAAATGACATTTTGAATCATTTTTGGTAGAATCCAAAAAATCAATTTTCTGATGAAAACGATGACCCCAGACCAGTCAAATGTTGAAAAAATGGTCAATATTGATGAAATTTTAACATTTAATCTTTTGACTTTAAATGACGGTTGGATGTGAATTATTACTTTTTCAACTAAAATAAGTGTGTTTAAAGTCATTTCTGTGCCTGAAATTGGTCAAAATTGAAGATTTTGAGTAAGCAAAACTCTGTAAAAATGGCAATTTTGGTCACTGTGAGGGTGTAAAAAGTGGTTATTCAACATGAGGCCCGATCCAAATGACATTTTGAATAATTTTTGATAGAGTCCAAAAAATCAATTTTCTGATAAAAAACGATGACCCCGGACCAGTCGAACGTTGAAAAAATTGTCAATATTGATGAAATTTTAACATTTAATCTTTTGACTTTAAATGAAGGTTGGATGTGAGTTATTACTTTTTCAACTAAAATAAGTGTGTTTAAAGTCATTTCTGTGCCTGAAATTGGTCAAAATTGAAGATTTTGAGTAAGCAAAACTCTGTAAAAATGGCAATTTTGGTCACTGTGAGGGTTTAAAAAGTGGATATTCAACATGAGGCCCAATCCAAATAACATTTTGAATCATTTTTGGTAGAGTCCAAAAAATCAATTTTCTGATGAAAAACGATGACCCCGGACCAGTCGAACGTTGAAAAAATGGTCAATATTGATGAAATTTTAACATTTAATCTTTTGACTTAAAATGACGGTTGGATGTGAATTATTACTTTTTCAACTAAAATAAGTGTGTTTAAAGTCATTTCTGTGCCTGAAATTGGTCAAAATTGAAGATTTTGAGTAAGCAAAACTCTGTAAAAATGGCAATTTTGGTCACTGTGAGGGTTTAAAAAGTGGTTATTCATCATGAGACCCGATCCAAATGACATTTTGAATCATTTTTGGTAGAGTCCAAAAAATCAATTTTCTGATGAAAAACGATGACCCCGGACCAGTCGAACGTTGAAAAAATTGTCAATATTGATGAAATTTTAACATTTAATCTTTTGACTTAAAATGACGGTTGGATGTGAATTATTACTTTTTCAACTAAAATAAGTGTGTTTAAAGTCATTTTTGTGCCTGAAATTGGTCAAAATTGAAGATTTTGAGTAAGCAAAACTCTGTAAAAATGGCAATTTTGGTCACTGTGAGGGTTTTAAAAGTGGTTATTCAACATGAGGCCCGATCCAAATGACATTTTGAATCATTTTTGGTAGAGTCCAAAAAATCCATTTTCTGATGAAAAACGATGACCAGTCGAACGTTGAAAAAATGGTCAATATTGATGAAATTTTAACATTTAATCTTTTGACTTTAAATTACGGTTGGATGTGAATTATTACTTTTTCAACTAAAATAAGTGTGTTTAAAGTCATTTCTGTGCCTGAAATTGGTCAAAATTGAAGATTTTGAGTAAGCAAAACTCTGTAAAAATGGCAATTTTGGTCACTGTGAGGGTGTAAAAAGTGGTTATTCAACATGAGGCCCGATCCAAATGACATTTTGAATCATTTTTGGTAGAGTTCAAAAAATCAATTTTCTGATAAAAAACGATGACCCCGGACCAGTCGAACGTTGAAAAAATGGTCAATATTGATGAAATTTTAACATTTAATCTTTTGACTTAAAATGACGGTTGGATGTGAAATATTACTTTTTCAACTAAGATAAGTGTGTTTAAAGTCATTTCTGTGAGTGAAATTGGTCAAAATTGAAGATTTTGAGTAAGCAAAACTCTGTAAAAATGGCAATTTTGGTCACTGTGAGGGTTTAAAAAGTGGTTATTCAACATGAGGCCCGATCCAAATGACATTTTGAATCATTTTTGGTAGAGTCCAAAAAATCATTTTCTGATGGAAAACGATGACCCCGGACCAGTCGAACGTTGAAAAAATGGTCAATATTGATGAAATTTTAACATTTAATCTTTTGACTTTAAATGACGGTTGGATGTGAATTATTACTTTTTCAACGAAAATAAGTGTGTTTAAAGTCATTTCTGTGCCTGAAATTGGTCAAAATTGAAGATTTTGAGTAAGCAAAACTCTGTAAAAATGGCAATTTTGGTCACTGTGAGGGTTTAAAAAGTGGATATTCAACATGAGGCCCAATCCAAATGACATTTTGAATCATTTTTGATAGAGTCCAAAAAATCAATTTTCTGATGAAAAACGATGACCCCGGACCAGTCGAACGTTGAAAAAATGGTCAATATTGATGAAATTTTAACATTTAATCTTTTGACTTTAAATGAAGGTTGGATGTGAGTTATTACTTTTTCAACTAAAATAAGTGTGTTTAAAGTCATTTCTGTGCCTGAAATTGGTCAAAATTGAAGATTTTGAGTAAGCAAAACTCTGTAAAAATGGCAATTTTGGTCACTGTGAGGGTTTAAAAAGTGGTTATTCAACATGAGGCCCGATCCAAATTTCATTTTGAATCATTTTTGGTAGAGTCCAAAAAATCAATTTTCTGATGAAAAACGATGACCCCGGACCAGTCGAACGTTGAAAAAATGGTCAATATTGATGAAATTTTAACATTTAATCTTTTGACTTAAAATGACGGTTGGATGTGAATTATTACTTTTTTAAATAAAATAAGTGTGTTTAATGTCATTTCTGTGCATGAAATTGGTCAAAATTGAAGATTTTGAGTAAGCAAAACTCTGTAAAAATGGCAATTTTGGTCACTGTGAGGGTGTAAAAAGTGGTTATTCAACATGAGGCCCGATCCAAATGACATTTTGAATCATTTTTGATAGAGTCCAAAAAATCAATTTTCTGATAAAAAACAATGACCCCGGACCAGTCGAACGTTGAAAAAATTGTCAATATTGATGAAATTTTAACATTTAATCTTTTGACTTTAAATGAAGGTTGGATGTGAGATTACTTTTTCAACTAAAATAAGTGTGTTTAAAGTCATTTCTGTGCCTGAAATTGGTCAAAATTGAAGATTTTGAGTAAGCAAAACTCTGTAAAAATGGCAATTTTGGTCACTGTGAGGGTTTAAAAAGTGGTTATTCAACATGAGGCCCGATCCAAATGACATTTTGAATCATTTTTGGTAGAATCCAAAAAATAAATTTTCTGATGAAAAACGATGACCCCGGACCAGTCGAATGTTGAAAAAATGGTCAATATTGATGAAATTTTAACATTTAATATTTTGACTTTAAATGACGGTTGGATGTGAATTATTACTTTTTCAACTAAAATAAGTGTGTTTAAAGTCATTTCTGTGCCTGAAATTGGTCAAAATCGAAGATTTTGAGTAAGCAAAACTCTGTAAAAATGGCAATTTTGGTCACTGTGAGGGTGTAAAAAGTGGTTATTCAACATGAGGCCCGATCCAAATGACATTTTGAATCATTTTTGGTAGAGTTCAAAAAATCAATTTCCTGATAAAAAACGATGACCCCGGACCAGTCGAACGTTGAAAAAATGGTCAATATTGATGAAATTTTAACATTTAATCTTTTGACTTAAAATGACGGTTGGATGTGAAATATTACTTTTTCAACTAAAATAAGTGTGTTTAAAGTCATTTCTGTGCCTGAAATTGGTCAAAATTGAAGATTTTGAGTAAGCAAAACTCTGTAAAAATGGCAATTTTGGTCACTGTGAGGGTTTAAAAAGTGGTTATTCAACATGAGGCCCAATCCAAATGACATTTTGAATCATTTTTGGGAGAGTCCAAAAAATCATTTTCTAATGGAAAACGATGACCCCGGACCAGTCGAACGTTGAAAAAATGGTCAATATTGATGAAATTTTAACATTTAATCTTTTGACTTTAAATGACGGTTGGATGTGAATTATTACTTTTTCAACGAAACTAAGTGTGTTTAAAGTCATTTCTGTGCCTGAAATTGGTCAAAATTGAAAATTTTGAGTAAGCAAAACTCTGAAAAAATGGCAATTTTGGTCACTGTGAGGGTTTAAAAAGTGGTTATGCAACATGAGGCCCGATCCAAATGACATTTTGAATCATTTTTGGTAGAGTCCAAAAAATCCATTTTCTGATGAAAAACGATGACCCCGGACCAGTCGAACGTTGAAAAAATGGTCAATATTGATGAAATTTCAACATTTAATCTTTTGACTTTAAATTACGGTTGGATGTGAATTATTACTTTTTCAACTAAAATAAGTGTGTTTAAAGTCATTTCTGTGCCTGAAATTGGTCAAAATTGAAGATTTTGAGTAAGCAAAACTCTGTAAAAATGGCAATTTTGGTCACTGTGAGGGTTTAAAAAGTGGATATTTAACATGAGGCCCAATCCAAATGACATTTTGAATCATTTTTGGTAGAGTCCAAAAAATCAATTTTCTGATGAAAAACGATGACCCCGGACCAGTCGAACGTTGAGAAAATGGTCAATATTGATGAAATTTTAACATTTAATCTTTTGACTTTAAATGAAGGTTGGATGTGAGTTATTACTTTTTCAACTAAAATAAGTGTGTTTAAAGTCATTTCTGTGCCTGAAATTGGTCAAAATTGAAGATTTTGAGTAAGCAAAACTCTGTAAAAATGGCAATTTTGGTCACTGTGAGGGTTTAAAAAGTGGTTATTCATCATGAGACCCGATCCAAATGACATTTTGAATCATTTTTGGTAGAGTCCAAAAAATCAATTTTCTGATGAAAAACGATGACCCCGGACCAGTCGAACGTTGAAAAAATGGTCAATATTGATGAAATTTTAACATTTAATCTTTTGACTTAAAATGACGGTTGGATGTGAATTATTACTTTTTCAACGAAAATAAGTGTGTTTAAAGTCATTTCTGTGCCTGAAATTGGTCAAAATTAAAGATTTTGAGTAAGCAAAACTCTGTAAAAATGGCAATTTTGGTCACTGTGAGGGTTTAAAAAGTGGAAATTCAACATGAGGCCCAATCCAAATGACATTTTGAATCATTTTTGATAGAGTCCAAAAAATCAATTTTCTGATGAAAAACGATGACCCCGGACCAGTCGAACGTTGAAAAAATTGTCAATATTGATGAAATTTTAACATTTAATCTTTTGACTTTAAATGCAGGTTGGATGTGAGTTATTACTTTTTCAACTAAAATAAGTGTGTTTAAAGTCATTTCTGTGCCTGAAATTGGTCAAAATTGAAGATTTTGAGTAAGCAAAACTCTGTAAAAATGGCAATTTTGGTCACTGTGAGGGTTTAAAAAGTGGTTATTCAACATGAGGCCCGATCCAAATGACATTTTGAATCATTTTTGGTAGAATCCAAAAAATAAATTTTCTGATGAAAATCGATGACCCCGGACCAGTCGAATGTTGAAAAAATGGTCAATATTGATGAAATTTTAACATTTAATCTTTTGACTTAAAATGACGGTTGGATGTGAAATATTACTTTTCAACTAAAATAAGTGTGTTTAAAGTCATTTCTGTGCCTGAAATTGGTCAAAATTGAAGATTTTGAGTAAGCAAAACTCTGTAAAAATGGCAATTTTGGTCACTGTGAGGGTTTAAAAAGTGGTTATTCAACATGAGGCCCGATCCAAATGACATTTTGAATCATTTTTGGTAGAGTCCAAAAAATCATTTTCTGATGGAAAACGATGACCCCGGACCAGTCGAACGTTGAAAAAATGGTCAATATTGATGAAATTTTAACATTTAATCTTTTGACTTTAAATGACGGTTGGATGTGAATTATTACTTTTTCAACGAAACTAAGTGTGTTTAAAGTCATTTCTGTGCCTGAAATTGGTCAAAATTGAAAATTTTGAGTAAGCAAAACTCTGAAAAAATGGCAATTTTGGTCACTGTGAGGGTTTAAAAAGTGGTTATGCAACATGAGGCCCGATCCAAATGACATTTTGAATCATTTTTGGTAGAGTCCAAAAAATCCATTTTCTGATGAAAAACGATGACCCCGGACCAGTCGAACGTTGAAAAAATGGTCAATATTGATGAAATTTTAACATTTAATCTTTTGACTTTAAATTACGGTTGGATGTGAATTATTACTTTTTCAACTAAAATAAGTGTGTTTAAAGTCATTTCTGTGCCTGAAATTGGTCAAAATTGAAGATTTTGAGTAAGCAAAACTCTGTAAAAATGGCAATTTTGGTCACTGTGAGGGTTTAAAAAGTGGTTATTCATCATGAGACCCGATCCAAATGACATTTTGAATCATTTTTGGTAGAGTCCAAAAAATCAATTTTCTGATGAAAAACGATGACCCCGGACCAGTCGAACGTTGAAAAAATGGTCAATATTGATGAAATTTTAATATTTAATCTTTTGACTTAAAATGACGGTTGGATGTGAATTATTACTTTTTCAACTAAAATAAGTGTGTTTAAAGTCATTTCTGTGCCTGAAATTGGTCAAAATTGAAGATTTTGAGTAAGCAAAACTCTGTAAAAATGGCAATTTTGGTCACTGTGAGGGTTTTAAAAGTGGGTATTCAACATGAGGCCCGATCCAAATGACATTTTGAATCATTTTTGGTAGAGTCCAAAAAATCCATTTTCTGATGAAAAACGATGACCCCGGACCAGTCTAACGTTGAAAAAATGGTCAATATTGATGAAATTTTAACATTTAATCTTTTGACTTTAAATGACGGTTGGATGTGAATTATTACTTTTTCAACTAAAATAAGTGTGTTTAAAGTCATTTCTGTGCCTGAAATTGGTCAAAATTGAAGATTTTGAGTAAGCAAAACTCTGTAAAAATGGCAATTTTGGTCACTGTGAGGGTGTAAAAAGTGGTTATTCAACATGAGGCCCGATCCAAATGACATTTTGAATCTTTTTTGGTAGAGTTCAAAAAATCAATTTCCTGATAGAAAACGATGACCCCGGACCAGTCGAACGTTGAAAAAATGGTCAATATTGATGAAATTTTAACATTTAATCTTTTGACTTAAAATGACGGTTGGATGTGAAATATTACTTTTTCAACTAAAATAAGTGTGTTTAAAGTCATTTCTGTGCCTGAAATTGGTCAAAATTGAAGATTTTGAGTAAGCAAAACTCTGTAAAAATGGCAATTTTGGTCACTGTGAGGGTTTAAAAAGTGGTTATTCAACATGAGGCCCGATCCAAATGACATTTTGAATCATTTTTGGTAGAGTCCAAAAAATCATTTTCTAATGGAAAACGATGACCCCGGACCAGTCGAACGTTGAAAAAATGGTCAATATTGATGAAATTTTAACATTTAATCTTTTGACTTTAAATGACGGTTGGATGTGAATTATTACTTTTTCAACGAAACTAAGTGTGTTTAAAGTCATTTCTGTGCCTGAAATTGGTCAAAATTGAAAATTTTGAGTAAGCAAAACTCTGAAAAAATGGCAATTTTGGTCACTGTGAGGGTTTAAAAAGTGGTTATGCAACATGAGGCCCGATCCAAATGACATTTTGAATCATTTTTGGTAGAGTCCAAAAAATCCATTTTCTGATGAAAAACGATGACCCCGGACCAGTCGAACGTTGAAAAAATGGTCAATATTGATGAAATTTTAACATTTAATCTTTTGACTTTAAATTACGGTTGGATGTGAATTATTACTTTTTCAACTAAAATAAGTGTGTTTAAAGTCATTTCTGTGCCTGAAATTGGTCAAAATTGAAGATTTTGAGTAAGCAAAACTCTGTAAAAATGGCAATTTTGGTCACTGTGAGGGTTTAAAAAGTGGTTATTCATCATGAGACCCGATCCAAATGACATTTTGAATCATTTTTGGTAGAGTCCAAAAAATCAATTTTCTGATGAAAAACGATGACCCCGGACCAGTCGAACGTTGAAAAAATGGTCAATATTGATGAAATTTTAACATTTAATCTTTTGACTCAAAATGACGGTTGGATGTGAATTATTACTTTTTCAACTAAAATAAGTGTGTTTAACCCCTTCCATGCTAATGACAAGGCCAGCTCGTCATGGGTGTTACCTGCGCTGCGCTCATGACGAGCTGACCTTGTCATGAACAATGGGAAAAAATGAGTGCTAGCGCCCAGCGGGAAAACCCTTAGCAGCCAAGGTGTTAAAGTCATTTTTGTGCCTGAAATTGGTCAAAATTGAAGATTTTGAGTAAGCAAAACTCTGTAAAAATGGCAATTTTGGTCACTGTGAGGGTTTTAAAAGTGGTTATTCAACATGAGGCCCGATCCAAATGACATTTTGAATCATTTTTGGTAGAGTCCAAAAAATCAATTTTCTGATGAAAAACGATGACCCCGGACCAGTCGAACGTTGAAAAAATGGTCAATATTGATGAAATTTTAACATTTAATCTTTTGACTTAAAATGACGGTTGGATGTGAATTATTACTTTTTCAACTAAAATAAGTGTGTTTAAAGTCATTTCTGTGCCTGAAATTGGTCAAAATTGAAGATTTTGAGTAAGCAAAACTCTGTAAAAATGGCAATTTTGGTCACTGTGAGGGTGTAAAAAGTGGTTATTCAACATGAGGCCCGATCCAAATGACATTTTGAATCATTTTTGGTAGAGTCCAAAAAATCATTTTCTGATGGAAAACGATGACCCCGGACCAGTCGAACGTTGAAAAAATGGTCAATATTGATGAAATTTTAACATTTAATCTTTTGACTTTAAATGACGGTTGGATGTGAATTATTACTTTTTCAACGAAAATAAGTGTGTTTAAAGTCATTTTTGTGCCTGAAATTGGTCAAAATTGAAGATTTTGAGTAAGCAAAACTCTGTAAAAATGGCAATTTTGGTCACTGTGAGGGTGTAAAAAGTGGTTATTCAACATGAGGCCCGATCCAAATGACATTTTGAATCATTTTTGGTAGAGTTCAAAAATCAATTTCCTGATAAAAAACGATGACCCCGGACCAGTCGAACGTTGAAAAAATGGTCAATATTGATGAAATTTTAACATTTAATCTTTTGACTTAAAATGACGGTTGGATGTGAAATATTACTTTTCAACTAAAATAAGTGTGTTTAAAGTCATTTCTGTGCCTGAAATTGGTCAAAATTGAAGATTTTGAGTAAGCAAAACTCTGTAAAAATGGCAATTTTGGTCACTGTGAGGGTTTAAAAAGTGGTTATTCAACATGAGGCCCTATCCAAATGACATTTTGAATCATTTTTGGTAGAGTCCAAAAAATCATTTTCTGATGGAAAACGATGACCCCGGACCAGTCGAACGTTGAAAAAATGGTCAATATTGATGAAATTTTAACATTTAATCTTTTGACTTTAAATGACGGTTGGATGTGAATTATTACTTTTTCAACGAAACTAAGTGTGTTTAAAGTCATTTCTGTGCCTGAAATTGGTCAAAATTGAAAATTTTGAGTAAGCAAAACTCTGAAAAAATGGCAATTTTGGTCACTGTGAGGGTTTAAAAAGTGGTTATGCAACATGAGGCCCGATCCAAATGACATTTTGAATCATTTTTGGTAGAGTCCAAAAAATCCATTTTCTGATGAAAAACGATGACCCCGGACCAGTCGAACGTTGAAAAAATGGTCAATATTGATGAAATTTTAACATTTAATCTTTTGACTTTAAATTACGGTTGGATGTGAATTATTACTTTTTCAACTAAAATAAGTGTGTTTAAAGTCATTTCTGTGCCTGAAATTGGTCAAAATTGAAGATTTTGAGTAAGCAAAACTCTGTAAAAATGGCAATTTTGGTCACTGTGAGGGTGTAAAAAGTGGTTATTCAACATGAGGCCCGATCCAAATGACATTTTGAATCATTTTTGGTAGAGTCCAAAAAATCAATTTTCTGATAAAAAACGATGACCCCGGACCAGTCGAACGTTGAAAAAATGGTCAATATTGATGACATTTTAACATTTAATCTTTTGACTTAAAATGACGGTTGGATGTGAAATATTACTTTTTCAACTAAAATAAGTGTGTTTAAAGTCATTTCTGTGAGTGAAATTGGTCAAAATTGAAGATTTTGAGTAAGCAAAACTCTGTAAAAATGGCATTTTTGGTCACTGTGAGGGTTTAAAAAGTGGTTATTCAACATGAGGCCCGATCCAAATGACATTTTGAATCATTTTTGGTAGAGTCCAAAAAATCATTTTCTGATGGAAAACGATGACCCCGGACCAGTCGAACGTTGAAAAAATGGTCAATATTGATGAAATTTTAACATTTAATCTTTTGACTTAAAATGACGGTTGGATGTGAATTATTACTTTTTCAAATAAAATAAGTGTGTTTAATGTCATTTCTGTGCATGAAATTGGTCAAAATTGAAGATTTTGAGTAAGCAAAACTCTGTAAAAATGGCAATTTTGGTCACTGTGAGGGTGTAAAAAGTGGTTATTCAACATGAGGCCCGATCCAAATGACATTTTGAATCATTTTTGATAGAGTCCAAAAAATCAATTTTCTGATAAAAAACAATGACCCCGGACCAGTCGAACGTTGAAAAAATTGTCAATATTGATGAAATTTTAACATTTAATCTTTTGACTTTAAATGAAGGTTGGATGTGAGTTATTACTTTTTCAACTAAAATAAGTGTGTTTAAAGTCATTTCTGTGCCTGAAATTGGTCAAAATTGAAGATTTTGAGTAAGCAAAACTCTGTAAAAATGGCAATTTTGGTCACTGTGAGGGTTTAAAAAGTGGTTATTCAACATGAGGCCCTATCCAAATGACATTTTGAATCATTTTTGGTAGAATCCAAAAAATAAATTTTCTGATGAAAAACGATGACCCCGGACCAGTCGAATGTTGAAAAAATGGTCAATATTGATGAAATTTTAACATTTAATATTTTGACTTTAAATGACGGTTGGATGTGAATTATTACTTTTTCAACTAAAATAAGTGTGTTTAAAGTCATTTCTGTGCCTGAAATTGGTCAAAATTGAAGATTTTGAGTAAGCAAAACTCTGTAAAAATGGCAATTTTGGTCACTGTGAGGGTGTAAAAAGTGGTTATTCAACATGAGGCCCGATCCAAATGACATTTTGAATCATTTTTGGTAGAGTTCAAAAAATCAATTTCCTGATAAAAAACGATGACCCCGGACCAGTCGAACGTTGAAAAAATGGTCAATATTGATGAAATTTTAACATTTAATCTTTTGACTTAAAATGACGGTTGGATGTGAAATATTACTTTTTCAACTAAAATAAGTGTGTTTAAAGTCATTTCTGTGCCTGAAATTGGTCAAAATTGAAGATTTTGAGTAAGCAAAACTCTGTAAAAATGGCAATTTTGGTCACTGTGAGGGTTTTAAAAGTGGTTATTCAACATGAGGCCCGATCCAAATGACATTTTGAATCATTTTTGGTAGAGTCCAAAAAATCCATTTTCTGATGAAAAACGATGACCCCGGACCAGTCGAACGTTAAAAAAATGGTCAATATTGATGAAATTTTAACATTTAATCTTTTGACTTTAAATTACGGTTGGATGTGAATTATTACTTTTTCAACTAAAATAAGTGTGTTTAAAGTCATTTCTGTGCCTGAAATTGGTCAAAATTGAAGATTTTGAGTAAGCAAAACTCTGTAAAAATGGCAATTTTGGTCACTGTGAGGGTGTAAAAAGTGGTTATTCAACATGAGGCCCGATCCAAATGACATTTTGAATCATTTTTGGTAGAGTTCAAAAAATCAATTTTCTGATAAAAAACGATGACCCCGGACCAGTCGAACGTTGAAAAAATGGTCAATATTGATGAAATTTTAACATTTAATCTTTTGACTTAAAATGACGGTTGGATGTGAAATATTACTTTTTCAACTAAGATAAGTGTGTTTAAAGTCATTTCTGTGAGTGAAATTGGTCAAAATTGAAGATTTTGAGTAAGCAAAACTCTGTAAAAATGGCAATTTTGGTCACTGTGAGGGTTTAAAAAGTGGTTATTCAACATGAGGCCCGATCCAAATGACATTTTGAATCATTTTTGGTAGAGTCCAAAAAATCATTTTCTGATGGAAAACGATGACCCCGGACCAGTCGAACGTTGAAAAAATGGTCAATATTGATGAAATTTTAACATTTAATCTTTTGACTTAAAATGACGGTTGGATGTGAATTATTACTTTTTCAACTAAAATAAGTGTGTTTAAAGTCATTTCTGTGCCTGAAATTGGTCAAAATTGAAGATTTTGAGTAAGCAAAACTCTGTAAAAATGGCAATTTTGGTCACTGTGAGGGTGTAAAAAGTGGTTATTCAACATGAGGCCCGATCCAAATGACATTTTGAATCATTTTTGGTAGAGTCCAAAAAATCATTTTCTGATGGAAAACGATGACCCCGGACCAGTCGAACGTTGAAAAAATGGTCAATATTGATGAAATTTTAACATTTAATCTTTTGACTTTAAATGACGGTTGGATGTGAATTATTACTTTTTCAACGAAAATAAGTGTGTTTAAAGTCATTTCTGTGCCTGAAATTGGTCAAAATTGAAGATTTTGAGTAAGCAAAACTCTGTAAAAATGGCAATTTTGGTCACTGTGAGGGTTTAAAAAGTGGAAATTCAACATGAGGCCCAATCCAAATGACATTTTGAATCATTTTTGATAGAGTCCAAAAAATCAATTTTCTGATGAAAAACGATGACCCCGGACCAGTCGAACGTTGAAAAAATTGTCAATATTGATGAAATTTTAACATTTATTCTTTTGACTTTAAATGCAGGTTGGATGTGAGTTATTACTTTTTCAACTAAAATAAGTGTGTTTAAAGTCATTTCTGTGCCTGAAATTGGTCAAAATTGAAGATTTTGAGTAAGCAAAACTCTGTAAAAATGGCAATTTTGGTCACTGTGAGGGTTTAAAAAGTGGTTATTCAACATGAGGCCCGATCCAAATGACATTTTGAATCATTTTTGGTAGAATCCAAAAAATAAATTTTCTGATGAAAATCGATGACCCCGGACCAGTCGAATGTTGAAAAAATGGTCAATATTGATGAAATTTTAACATTTAATCTTTTGACTTTAAATGACGGTTGGATGTGAATTATTACTTTTTCAACTAAAATAAGTGTGTTTAAAGTCATTTCTGTGCCTGAAATTGGTCAAAATTGAAGATTTTGAGTAAGCAAAACTCTGTAAAAATGGCAATTTTGGTCACTGTGAGGGTGTAAAAAGTGGTTATTCAACATGAGGCCCGATCCAAATGACATTTTGAATCATTTTTGGTAGAGTCCAAAAAATCCATTTTCTGATGAAAAACGATGACCCCGGACCAGTCTAACGTTGAAAAAATGGTCAATATTGATGAAATTTTAACATTTAATCTTTTGACTTTAAATTACGGTTGGATGTGAATTATTATTTTTTCAACTAAAATAAGTGTGTTTAAAGTCATTTCTGTGCCTGAAATTGGTCAAAATTGAAGATTTTGAGTAAGCAAAACTCTGTAAAAATGGCAATTTTGGTCACTGTGAGGGTGTAAAAAGTGGTTATTCAACATGAGGCCCGATCCAAATGACATTTTGAATCATTTTTGGTAGAGTCCAAAAAATCATTTTCTGATGGAAAACGATGACCCCGGACCAGTCGAACGATGAAAAAATGGTCAATATTGATGAAATTTTAACATTTAATCTTTTGACTTAAAATGACGGTTGGATGTGAATTATTACTTTTTCAAATAAAATAAGTGTGTTTAATGTCATTTCTGTGCCTGAAATTGGTCAAAATTGAAGATTTTGAGTAAGCAAAACTCTTTAAAAATGGCAATTTTGGTCACTGTGAGGGTGTAAAAAGTGGTTATTCAACATGAGGCCCGATCCAAATGACATTTTGAATCATTTTTGGTAGAGTTCAAAAAATCAATTTTCTGATAAAAAACGATGACCCCGGACCAGTCGAACGTTGAAAAAATGGTCAATATTGATGAAATTTTAACATTTAATCTTTTGACTTAAAATGACGGTTGGATGTGAAATATTACTTTTTCAACTAAGATAAGTGTGTTTAAAGTCATTTCTGTGAGTGAAATTGGTCAAAATTGAAGATTTTGAGTAAGCAAAACTCTGTAAAAATGGCAATTTTGGTCACTGTGAGGGTTTAAAAAGTGGTTATTCAACATGAGGCCCGATCCAAATGACATTTTGAATCATTTTTGGTAGAGTCCAAAAAATCATTTTCTGATGGAAAACGATGACCCCGGACCAGTCGAACGTTGAAAAAATGGTCAATATTGATGAAATTTTAACATTTAATCTTTTGACTTTAAATGACGGTTGGATGTGAATTATTACTTTTTCAACGAAAATAAGTGTGTTTAAAGTCATTTCTGTGCCTGAAATTGGTCAAAATTGAAGATTTTGAGTAAGCAAAACTCTGTAAAAATGGCAATTTTGGTCACTGTGAGGGTTTAAAAAGTGGATATTCAACATGAGGCCCAATCCAAATGACATTTTGAATCATTTTTGATAGAGTCCAAAAAATCAATTTTCTGATGAAAAACGATGACCCCGGACCAGTCGAACGTTGAAAAAATTGTCAATATTGATGAAATTTTAACATTTAATCTTTTGACTTTAAATGAAGGTTGGATGTGAGTTATTACTTTTTCAACTAAAATAAGTGTGTTTAAAGTCATTTCTGTGCCTGAAATTGGTCAAAATTGAAAATTTTGAGTAAGCAAAACTCTGTAAAAATGGCAATTTTGGTCACTGTGAGGGTTTAAAAAGTGGTTATTCAACATGAGGCCCGATCCAAATTTCATTTTGAATCATTTTTGGTAGAGTCCAAAAAATCAATTTTCTGATGAAAAACGATGACCCCGGACCAGTCGAACGTTGAAAAAATGGTCAATATTGATGAAATTTTAACATTTAATCTTTTGACTTAAAATGACGGTTGGATGTGAATTATTACTTTTTCAAATAAAATAAGTGTGTTTAATGTCATTTCTGTGCATGAAATTGGTCAAAATTGAAGATTTTGAGTAAGCAAAACTCTGTAAAAATGGCAATTTTGGTCACTGTGAGGGTGTAAAAAGTGGTTATTCAACATGAGGCCCGATCCAAATGACATTTTGAATCATTTTTGATAGAGTCCAAAAAATCAATTTTTCGATAAAAAACAATGACCCCGGACCAGTCGAACATTGAAAAAATTGTCAATATTGATGAAATTTTAACATTTAATCTTTTGACTTTAAATGACGGTTGGATGTGAATTATTACTTTTTCAACGAAACTAAGTGTGTTTAAAGTCATTTCTGTGCCTGAAATTGGTCAAAATTGAAAATTTTGAGTAAGCAAAACTCTGAAAAAATGGCAATTTTGGTCACTGTGAGGGTTTAAAAAGTGGTTATGCAACATGAGGCCCGATCCAAATGACATTTTGAATCATTTTTGGTAGAGTCCAAAAAATCAATTTTCTGATGAAAAACGATGACCCCGGACCAGTCGAACGTTGAAAAAATTGTCAATATTGATGAAATTTTAACATTTATTCTTTTGACTTTAAATGCAGGTTGGATGTGAGTTATTACTTTTTCAACTAAAATAAGTGTGTTTAAAGTCATTTCTGTGCCTGAAATTGGTCAAAATTGAAGATTTTGAGTAAGCAAAACTCTGTAAAAATGGCAATTTTGGTCACTGTGAGGGTTTAAAAAGTGGTTATTCAACATGAGGCCCGATCCAAATGACATTTTGAATCATTTTTGGTAGAATCCAAAAAATAAATTTTCTGATGAAAATCGATGACCCCGGACCAGTCGAATGTTGAAAAAATGGTCAATATTGATGAAATTTTAACATTTAATCTTTTGACTTTAAATGACGGTTGGATGTGAATTATTACTTTTTCAACTAAAATAAGTGTGTTTAAAGTCATTTCTGTGCCTGAAATTGGTCAAAATTGAAGATTTTGAGTAAGCAAAACTCTGTAAAAATGGCAATTTTGGTCACTGTGAGGGTGTAAAAAGTGGTTATTCAACATGAGGCCCGATCCAAATGACATTTTGAATCATTTTTGGTAGAGTCCAAAAAATCCATTTTCTGATGAAAAACGATGACCCCGGACCAGTCTAACGTTGAAAAAATGGTCAATATTGATGAAATTTTAACATTTAATCTTTTGACTTTAAATTACGGTTGGATGTGAATTATTATTTTTTCAACTAAAATAAGTGTGTTTAAAGTCATTTCTGTGCCTGAAATTGGTCAAAATTGAAGATTTTGAGTAAGCAAAACTCTGTAAAAATGGCAATTTTGGTCACTGTGAGGGTGTAAAAAGTGGTTATTCAACATGAGGCCCGATCCAAATGACATTTTGAATCATTTTTGGTAGAGTCCAAAAAATCATTTTCTGATGGAAAACGATGACCCCGGACCAGTCGAACGATGAAAAAATGGTCAATATTGATGAAATTTTAACATTTAATCTTTTGACTTAAAATGACGGTTGGATGTGAATTATTACTTTTTCAAATAAAATAAGTGTGTTTAATGTCATTTCTGTGCCTGAAATTGGTCAAAATTGAAGATTTTGAGTAAGCAAAACTCTTTAAAAATGGCAATTTTGGTCACTGTGAGGGTGTAAAAAGTGGTTATTCAACATGAGGCCCGATCCAAATGACATTTTGAATCATTTTTGGTAGAGTTCAAAAAATCAATTTTCTGATAAAAAACGATGACCCCGGACCAGTCGAACGTTGAAAAAATGGTCAATATTGATGAAATTTTAACATTTAATCTTTTGACTTAAAATGACGGTTGGATGTGAAATATTACTTTTTCAACTAAGATAAGTGTGTTTAAAGTCATTTCTGTGAGTGAAATTGGTCAAAATTGAAGATTTTGAGTAAGCAAAACTCTGTAAAAATGGCAATTTTGGTCACTGTGAGGGTTTAAAAAGTGGTTATTCAACATGAGGCCCGATCCAAATGACATTTTGAATCATTTTTGGTAGAGTCCAAAAAATCATTTTCTGATGGAAAACGATGACCCCGGACCAGTCGAACGTTGAAAAAATGGTCAATATTGATGAAATTTTAACATTTAATCTTTTGACTTTAAATGACGGTTGGATGTGAATTATTACTTTTTCAACGAAAATAAGTGTGTTTAAAGTCATTTCTGTGCCTGAAATTGGTCAAAATTGAAGATTTTGAGTAAGCAAAACTCTGTAAAAATGGCAATTTTGGTCACTGTGAGGGTTTAAAAAGTGGATATTCAACATGAGGCCCAATCCAAATGACATTTTGAATCATTTTTGATAGAGTCCAAAAAATCAATTTTCTGATGAAAAACGATGACCCCGGACCAGTCGAACGTTGAAAAAATTGTCAATATTGATGAAATTTTAACATTTAATCTTTTGACTTTAAATGAAGGTTGGATGTGAGTTATTACTTTTTCAACTAAAATAAGTGTGTTTAAAGTCATTTCTGTGCCTGAAATTGGTCAAAATTGAAAATTTTGAGTAAGCAAAACTCTGTAAAAATGGCAATTTTGGTCACTGTGAGGGTTTAAAAAGTGGTTATTCAACATGAGGCCCGATCCAAATTTCATTTTGAATCATTTTTGGTAGAGTCCAAAAAATCAATTTTCTGATGAAAAACGATGACCCCGGACCAGTCGAACGTTGAAAAAATGGTCAATATTGATGAAATTTTAACATTTAATCTTTTGACTTAAAATGACGGTTGGATGTGAATTATTACTTTTTCAAATAAAATAAGTGTGTTTAATGTCATTTCTGTGCATGAAATTGGTCAAAATTGAAGATTTTGAGTAAGCAAAACTCTGTAAAAATGGCAATTTTGGTCACTGTGAGGGTGTAAAAAGTGGTTATTCAACATGAGGCCCGATCCAAATGACATTTTGAATCATTTTTGATAGAGTCCAAAAAATCAATTTTTCGATAAAAAACAATGACCCCGGACCAGTCGAACATTGAAAAAATTGTCAATATTGATGAAATTTTAACATTTAATCTTTTGACTTTAAATGACGGTTGGATGTGAATTATTACTTTTTCAACGAAACTAAGTGTGTTTAAAGTCATTTCTGTGCCTGAAATTGGTCAAAATTGAAAATTTTGAGTAAGCAAAACTCTGAAAAAATGGCAATTTTGGTCACTGTGAGGGTTTAAAAAGTGGTTATGCAACATGAGGCCCGATCCAAATGACATTTTGAATCATTTTTGGTAGAGTCCAAAAAATCCATTTTCTGATGAAAAACGATGACCCCGGACCAGTCGAACGTTGAAAAAATGGTCAATATTGATGACATTTTAACATTTAATCTTTTGACTTTAAATTACGGTTGGATGTGAATTATTACTTTTTCAACTAAAATAAGTGTGTTTAAAGTCATTTCTGTGCCTGAAATTGGTCAAAGTTGAAGATTTTGAGTAAGCAAAACTCTGTAAAAATGGCAATTTTGGTCACTGTGAGGGTTTTAAAAGTGGTTATTCAACATGAGGCCCGATCCAAATGACATTTTGAATCATTTTTGGTAGAGTCCAAAAAATCAATTTTCTGATGAAAAACGATGACCCCGGACCAGTCGAACGTTGAAAAAATGGTCAATATTGATGAAATTTTAACATTTAATCTTTTGACTTAAAATGACGGTTGGATGTGAATTATTACTTTTTCAACTAAAATAAGTGTGTTTAAAGTCATTTCTGTGCCTGAAATTGGTCAAAATTGAAGATTTTGAGTAAGCAAAACTCTGTAAAAATGGCAATTTTGGTCACTGTGAGGGTGTAAAAAGTGGTTATTCAACATGAGGCCCGATCCAAATGACATTTTGAATCATTTTTGGTAGAGTCCAAAAAATCATTTTCTGATGGAAAACGATGACCCCGGACCAGTCGAACGTTGAAAAAATGGTCAATATTGATGAAATTTTAACATTTAATCTTTTGACTTTAAATGACGGTTGGATGTGAATTATTACTTTTTCAATGAAAATAAGTGTGTTTAAAGTCATTTCTGTGCCTGAAATTGGTCAAAATTGAAGATTTTGAGTAAGCAAAACTCTGTAAAAATGGCAATTTTGGTCACTGTGAGGGTTTAAAAAGTGGTTATTCAACATGAGGCCCGATCCAAATGACATTTTGAATCATTTTTGGTAGAATCCAAAAAATAAATTTTCTGATGAAAATCGATGACCCCGGACCAGTCGAATGTTGAAAAAATCGTCAATATTGATGAAATTTTAACATTTAATCTTTTGACTTTAAATGACGGTTGGATGTGAATTATTACTTTTTCAACTAAAATAAGTGTGTTTAAAGTCATTTCTGTGCCTGAAATTGGTCAAAATTGAAGATTTTGAGTAAGCAAAACTCTGTAAAAATGGCAATTTTGGTCACTGTGAGGGTTTAAAAAGTGGTTATTCAACATGAGGCCCGATCCAAATTTCATTTTGAATCATTTTTGGTAGAGTCCAAAAAATCAATTTTCTGATGAAAAACGATGACCCCGGACCAGTCGAACGTTGAAAAAATGGTCAATATTGATGAAATTTTAACATTTAATCTTTTGACTTAAAATGACGGTTGGATGTGAATTATTACTTTTTCAAATAAAATAAGTGTGTTTAATGTCATTTCTGTGCATGAAATTGGTCAAAATTGAAGATTTTGAGTAAGCAAAACTCTGTAAAAATGGCAATTTTGGTCACTGTGAGGGTGTAATAAGTGGTTATTCAACATGAGGCCCGATCCAAATGACATTTTGAATCATTTTTGATAGAGTCCAAAAAATCAATTTTCTGATAAAAAACAATGACCCCGGACCAGTCGAACGTTGAAAAAATTGTCAATATTGATGAAATTTTAACATTTAATCTTTTGACTTTAAATGACGGTTGGATGTGAATTATTACTTTTTCAACGAAACTAAGTGTGTTTAAAGTCATTTCTGTGCCTGAAATTGGTCAAAATTGAAAATTTTGAGTAAGCAAAACTCTGAAAAAATGGCAATTTTGGTCACTGTGAGGGTTTAAAAAGTGGTTATGCAACATGAGGCCCGATCCAAATGACATTTTGAATCATTTTTGGTAGAGTCCAAAAAATCCATTTTCTGATGAAAAACGATGACCCCGGACCAGTCGAACGTTGAAAAAATGGTCAATATTGATGAAATTTTAACATTTAATCTTTTGACTTTAAATTACGGTTGGATGTGAATTATTACTTTTTCAACTAAAATAAGTGTGTTTAAAGTCATTTCTGTGCCTGAAATTGGTCAAAATTGAAGATTTTGAGTAAGCAAAACTCTGTAAAAATGGCAATTTTGGTCACTGTGAGGGTTTAAAAAGTGGATATTCAACATGAGGCCCAATCCAAATGACATTTTGAATCATTTTTGGTAGAGTCCAAAAAATCAATTTTCTGATGAAAAACGATGTCCCCGGACCAGTCGAACGTTGAGAAAATGGTCAATATTGATGAAATTTTAACATTTAATCTTTTGACTTTAAATGAAGGTTGGATGTGAGTTATTACTTTTTCAACTAAAATAAGTGTGTTTAAAGTCATTTCTGTGCCTGAAATTGGTAAAAATTGAAGATTTTGAGTAAGCAAAACTCTGTAAAAATGGCAATTTTGGTCACTGTGAGGGTTTAAAAAGTGGATATTCAACATGAGGCCCAATCCAAATAACATTTTGAATCATTTTTGGTAGAGTCCAAAAAATAAATTTTCTGATGAAAAACGATGACCCCGGACCAGTCGAACGTTGAAAAAATGGTCAATATTGATGAAATTTTAACATTTAATCTTTTGACTTAAAATGACGGTTGGATGTGAATTATTACTTTTTCAACTAAAATAAGTGTGTTTAAAGTCATTTCTGTGCCTGAAATTGGTCAAAATTGAAGATTTTGAGTAAGCAAAACTCTGTAAAAATGGCAATTTTGGTCACTGTGAGGGTTTAAAAAGTGGTTATTCAACATGAGGCCCGATCCAAATGACATTTTGAATCATTTTTGGTAGAGTCCAAAAAATCATTTTCTGATGGAAAACGATGACCCCGGACCAGTCGAACGTTGAAAAAATGGTCAATATTGATGAAATTTTAACATTTAATCTTTTGACTTGAAATGACGGTTGGATGTGAATTATTACTTTTTCAACGAAAATAAGTGTGTTTAAAGTCATTTCTGTGCCTGAAATTGGTCAAAATTGAAGATTTTGAGTAAGCAAAACTCTGTAAAAATGGCAATTTTGGTCACTGTGAGGGTTTAAAAAGTGGATATTCAACATGAGGCCCAATCCAAATGACATTTTGAATCATTTTTGATAGAGTCCAAAAAATCAATTTTCTGATGAAAAACGATGACCCCGGACCAGTCGAACGTTGAAAAAATTGTCAATATTGATGAAATTTTAACATTTAATCTTTTGACTTTAAATGAAGGTTGGATGTGAGTTATTACTTTTTCAACTAAAATAAGTGTGTTTAAAGTCATTTCTGTGCCTGAAATTGGTCAAAATTGAAGATTTTGAGTAAGCAAAACTCTGTAAAAATGGCAATTTTGGTCACTGTGAGGGTTTAAAAAGTGGTTATTCTACATGAGGCCCGATCCAAATTTCATTTTGAATCATTTTTGGTAGAGTCCAAAAAATCAATTTTCTGATGAAAAACGATGACCCCGGACCAGTCGAACGTTGAAAAAATGGTCAATATTGATGAAATTTTAACATTTAATCTTTTGACTTAAAATGACGGTTGGATGTGAATTATTACTTTTTCAAATAAAATAAGTGTGTTTAATGTCATTTCTGTGCATGAAATTGGTCAAAATTGAAGATTTTGAGTAAGCAAAACTCTGTAAAAATGGCAATTTTGGTCACTGTGAGGGTGTAAAAAGTGGTTATTCAACATGAGGCCCGATCCAAATGACATTTTGAATCATTTTTGATAGAGTCCAAAAAATCAATTTTCTGATAAAAAACAATGACCCCGGACCAGTCGAACGTTGAAAAAATTGTCAATATTGATGAAATTTTAACATTTAATCTTTTGACTTTAAATGACGGTTGGATGTGAATTATTACTTTTTCAACGAAACTAAGTGTGTTTAAAGTCATTTCTGTGCCTGAAATTGGTCAAAATTGAAAATTTTGAGTAAGCAAAACTCTGAAAAAATGGCAATTTTGGTCACTGTGAGGGTTTAAAAAGTGGTTATGCAACATGAGGCCCGATCCAAATGACATTTTGAATCATTTTTGGTAGAGTCCAAAAAATCCATTTTCTGATGAAAAACGATGACCCCGGACCAGTCGAACGTTGAAAAAATGGTCAATATTGATGAAATTTTAACATTTAATCTTTTGACTTTAAATTACGGTTGGATGTGAATTATTACTTTTTCAACTAAAATAAGTGTGTTTAAAGTCATTTCTGTGCCTGAAATTGGTCAAAATTGAAGATTTTGAGTAAGCAAAACTCTGTAAAAATGGCAATTTTGGTCACTGTGAGGGTTTAAAAAGTGGATATTCAACATGAGGCCCAATCCAAATGACATTTTGAATCATTTTTGGTAGAGTCCAAAAAATCAATTTTCTGATGAAAAACGATGACCCCGGACCAGTCGAACGTTGAGAAAATGGTCAATATTGATGAAATTTTAACATTTAATCTTTTGACTTTAAATGAAGGTTGGATGTGAGTTATTACTTTTTCAACTAAAATAAGTGTGTTTAAAGTCATTTCTGTGCCTGAAATTGGTAAAAATTGAAGATTTTGAGTAAGCAAAACTCTGTAAAAATGGCAATTTTGGTCACTGTGAGGGTTTAAAAAGTGGATATTCAACATGAGGCCCAATCCAAATAACATTTTGAATCATTTTTGGTAGAGTCCAAAAAATCAATTTTCTGATGAAAAACGATGACCCCGGACCAGTCGAACGTTGAAAAAATGGTCAATATTGATGAAATTTTAACATTTAATCTTTTGACTTAAAATGACGGTTGGATGTGAATTATTACTTTTTCAACTAAAATAAGTGTGTTTAAAGTCATTTCTGTGCCTGAAATTGGTCAAAATTGAAGATTTTGAGTAAGCAAAACTCTGTAAAAATGGCAATTTTGGTCACTGTGAGGGTTTAAAAAGTGGTTATTCATCATGAGACCCGATCCAAATGACATTTTGAATCATTTTTGGTAGAGTCCAAAAAATCAATTTTCTGATGAAAAACGATGACCCCGGACCAGTCGAACGTTGAAAAAATGGTCAATATTGATGAAATTTTAACATTTAATCTTTTGACTTAAAATGACGGTTGGATGTGAATTATTACTTTTTCAACTAAAATAAGTGTGTTTAAAGTCATTTTTGTGCCTGAAATTGGTCAAAATTGAAGATTTTGAGTAAGCAAAACTCTGTAAAAATGGCAATTTTGGTCACTGTGAGGGTTTTAAAAGTGGTTATTCAACATGAGGCCCGATCCAAATGACATTTTGAATCATTTTTGGTAGAGTCCAAAAAATCAATTTTCTGATGAAAAACGATGACCCCGGACCAGTCGAACGTTGAAAAAATGGTCAATATTGATGAAATTTTAACATTTAATCTTTTGACTTAAAATGACGGTTGGATGTGAATTATTACTTTTTCAACTAAAATAAGTGTGTTTAAAGTCATTTCTGTGCCTGAAATTGGTCAAAATTGAAGATTTTGAGTAAGCAAAACTCTGTAAAAATGGCAA
The DNA here is from genome assembly GCF_964263255.1 of Lissotriton vulgaris. NCBI lineage: Eukaryota > Metazoa > Chordata > Amphibia > Caudata > Salamandridae > Lissotriton > Lissotriton vulgaris. The sequence continues at coordinate 313,785 of NW_028245652.1, forward strand.
TTTTGGTCATTGTGAGGGTGTAAAAAGTGGTTATTCAACATGAGGCCCGATCCAAATGACATTTTGAATCATTTTTGGTAGAGTCCAAAAAATCATTTTCTGATGGAAAACGATGACCCCGGACCAGTCGAACGTTGAAAAAATGGTCAATATTGATGAAATTTTAACATTTAATCTTTTGACTTTAAATGACGGTTGGATGTGAATTATTACTTTTTCAACGAAAATAAGTGTGTTTAAAGTCATTTCTGTGCCTGAAATTGGTCAAAATTGAAGATTTTGAGTAAGCAAAACTCTGTAAAAATGGCAATTTTGGTCACTGTGAGGGTTTAAAAAGTGGAAATTCAACATGAGGCCCAATCCAAATGACATTTTGAATCATTTTTGATAGAGTCCAAAAAATCAATTTTCTGATGAAAAACGATGACCCCGGACCAGTCGAACGTTGAAAAAATTGTCAATATTGATGAAATTTTAACATTTATTCTTTTGACTTTAAATGCAGGTTGGATGTGAGTTATTACTTTTTCAACTAAAATAAGTGTGTTTAAAGTCATTTCTGTGCCTGAAATTGGTCAAAATTGAAGATTTTGAGTAAGCAAAACTCTGTAAAAATGGCAATTTTGGTCACTGTGAGGGTTTAAAAAGTGGTTATTCAACATGAGGCCCGATCCAAATGACATTTTGAATCATTTTTGGTAGAATCCAAAAAATAAATTTTCTGATGAAAATCGATGACCCCGGACCAGTCGAATGTTGAAAAAATGGTCAATATTGATGAAATTTTAACATTTAATCTTTTGACTTTAAATGACGGTTGGATGTGAATTATTACTTTTTCAACTAAAATAAGTGTGTTTAAAGTCATTTCTGTGCCTGAAATTGGTCAAAATTGAAGATTTTGAGTAAGCAAAACTCTGTAAAAATGGCAATTTTGGTCACTGTGAGGGTGTAAAAAGTGGTTATTCAACATGAGGCCCGATCCAAATGACATTTTGAATCATTTTTGGTAGAGTCCAAAAAATCCATTTTCTGATGAAAAACGATGACCCCGGACCAGTCTAACGTTGAAAAAATGGTCAATATTGATGAAATTTTAACATTTAATCTTTTGACTTTAAATTACGGTTGGATGTGAATTATTACTTTTTCAACTAAAATAAGTGTGTTTAAAGTCATTTCTGTGCCTGAAATTGGTCAAAATTGAAGATTTTGAGTAAGCAAAACTCTGTAAAAATGGCAATTTTGGTCACTGTGAGGGTTTAAAAAGTGGTTATTCAACATGAGGCCCGATCCAAATGACATTTTGAATCATTTTTGGTAGAGTCCAAAAAATCATTTTCTGATGGAAAACGATGACCCCGGACCAGTCGAACGTTGAAAAAATGGTCAATATTGATGAAATTTTAACATTTAATCTTTTGACTTAAAATGACGGTTGGATGTGAATTATTACTTTTTCAAATAAAATAAGTGTGTTTAATGTCATTTCTGTGCCTGAAATTGGTCAAAATTGAAGATTTTGAGTAAGCAAAACTCTGTAAAAATGGCAATTTTGGTCACTGTGAGGGTGTAAAAAGTGGTTATTCAACATGAGGCCCGATCCAAATGACATTTTGAATCATTTTTGGTAGAGTTCAAAAAATCAATTTTCTGATAAAAAACGATGACCCCGGACCAGTCGAACGTTGAAAAAATGGTCAATATTGATGAAATTTTAACATTTAATCTTTTGACTTAAAATGACGGTTGGATGTGAAATATTACTTTTTCAACTAAGATAAGTGTGTTTAAAGTCATTTCTGTGAGTGAAATTGGTCAAAATTGAAGATTTTGAGTAAGCAAAACTCTGTAAAAATGGCAATTTTGGTCACTGTGAGGGTTTAAAAAGTGGTTATTCAACATGAGGCCCGATCCAAATGACATTTTGAATCATTTTTGGTAGAGTCCAAAAAATCATTTTCTGATGGAAAACGATGACCCCGGACCAGTCGAACGTTGAAAAAATGGTCAATATTGATGAAATTTTAACATTTAATCTTTTGACTTTAAATGACGGTTGGATGTGAATTATTACTTTTTCAACGAAAATAAGTGTGTTTAAAGTCATTTCTGTGCCTGAAATTGGTCAAAATTGAAGATTTTGAGTAAGCAAAACTCTGTAAAAATGGCAATTTTGGTCACTGTGAGGGTTTAAAAATTGGTTATTCATCATGAGACCCGATCCAAATGACATTTTGAATCATTTTTGGTAGAGTCCAAAAAATCAATTTTCTGATGAAAAACGATGACCCCGGACCAGTCGAACGTTGAAAAAATGGTCAATATTGATGAAATTTTAACATTTAATCTTTTGACTTAAAATGACGGTTGGATGTGAATTATTACTTTTTCAACTAAAATAAGTGTGTTTAAAGTCATTTTTGTGCCTGAAATTGGTCAAAATTGAAGATTTTGAGTAAGCAAAACTCTGTAAAAATGGCAATTTTGGTCACTGTGAGGGTTTTAAAAGTGGTTATTCAACATGAGGCCCGATCCAAATGACATTTTGAATCATTTTTGGTAGAGTCCAAAAAATCAATTTTCTGATGAAAAACGATGACCCCGGACCAGTCGAACGTTGAAAAAATGGTCAATATTGATGAAATTTTAACATTTAATCTTTTGACTTAAAATGACGGTTGGATGTGAATTATTACTTTTTCAACTAAAATAAGTGTGTTTAAAGTCATTTCTGTGCCTGAAATTGGTCAAAATTGAAGATTTTGAGTAAGCAAAACTCTGTAAAAATGGCAATTTTGGTCACTGTGAGGGTGTAAAAAGTGGTTATTCAACATGAGGCCCGATCCAAATGACATTTTGAATCATTTTTGGTAGAGTCCAAAAAATCATTTTCTGATGGAAAACGATGACCCCGGACCAGTCGAACGTTGAAAAAATGGTCAATATTGATGAAATTTTAACATTTAATCTTTTGACTTTAAATGACGGTTGGATGTGAATTATTACTTTTTCAACGAAAATAAGTGTGTTTAAAGTCATTTCTGTGCCTGAAATTGGTCAAAATTGAAGATTTTGAGTAAGCAAAACTCTGTAAAAATGGCAATTTTGGTCACTGTGAGGGTTTAAAAAGTGGAAATTCAACATGAGGCCCAATCCAAATGACATTTTGAATCATTTTTGATAGAGTCCAAAAAATCAATTTTCTGATGAAAAACGATGACCCCGGACCAGTCGAACGTTGAAAAAATTGTCAATATTGATGAAATTTTAACATTTATTCTTTTGACTTTAAATGCAGGTTGGATGTGAGTTATTACTTTTTCAACTAAAATAAGTGTGTTTAAAGTCATTTCTGTGCCTGAAATTGGTCAAAATTGAAGATTTTGAGTAAGCAAAACTCTGTAAAAATGGCAATTTTGGTCACTGTGAGGGTTTAAAAAGTGGTTATTCAACATGAGGCCCGATCCAAATGACATTTTGAATCATTTTTGGTAGAATCCAAAAAATAAATTTTCTGATGAAAATCGATGACCCCGGACCAGTCGAATGTTGAAAAAATGGTCAATATTGATGAAATTTTAACATTTAATCTTTTGACTTTAAATGACGGTTGGATGTGAATTATTACTTTTTCAACTAAAATAAGTGTGTTTAAAGTCATTTCTGTGCCTGAAATTGGTCAAAATTGAAGATTTTGAGTAAGCAAAACTCTGTAAAAATGGCAATTTTGGTCACTGTGAGGGTGTAAAAAGTGGTTATTCAACATGAGGCCCGATCCAAATGACATTTTGAATCATTTTTGGTAGAGTCCAAAAAATCCATTTTCTGATGAAAAACGATGACCCCGGACCAGTCTAACGTTGAAAAAATGGTCAATATTGATGAAATTTTAACATTTAATCTTTTGACTTTAAATTACGGTTGGATGTGAATTATTACTTTTTCAACTAAAATAAGTGTGTTTAAAGTCATTTCTGTGCCTGAAATTGGTCAAAATTGAAGATTTTGAGTAAGCAAAACTCTGTAAAAATGGCAATTTTGGTCACTGTGAGGGTTTAAAAAGTGGTTATTCAACATGAGGCCCGATCCAAATGACATTTTGAATCATTTTTGGTAGAGTCCAAAAAATCATTTTCTGATGGAAAACGATGACCCCGGACCAGTCGAACGTTGAAAAAATGGTCAATATTGATGAAATTTTAACATTTAATCTTTTGACTTAAAATGACGGTTGGATGTGAATTATTACTTTTTCAAATAAAATAAGTGTGTTTAATGTCATTTCTGTGCCTGAAATTGGTCAAAATTGAAGATTTTGAGTAAGCAAAACTCTGTAAAAATGGCAATTTTGGTCACTGTGAGGGTGTAAAAAGTGGTTATTCAACATGAGGCCCGATCCAAATGACATTTTGAATCATTTTTGGTAGAGTTCAAAAAAATCAATTTTCTGATAAAAAACGATGACCCCGGACCAGTCGAACGTTGAAAAAATGGTCAATATTGATGAAATTTTAACATTTAATCTTTTGACTTAAAATGACGGTTGGATGTGAAATATTACTTTTTCAACTAAGATAAGTGTGTTTAAAGTCATTTCTGTGAGTGAAATTGGTCAAAATTGAAGATTTTGAGTAAGCAAAACTCTGTAAAAATGGCAATTTTGGTCACTGTGAGGGTTTAAAAAGTGGTTATTCAACATGAGGCCCGATCCAAATGACATTTTGAATCATTTTTGGTAGAGTCCAAAAAATCATTTTCTGATGGAAAACGATGACCCCGGACCAGTCGAACGTTGAAAAAATGGTCAATATTGATGAAATTTTAACATTTAATCTTTTGACTTTAAATGACGGTTGGATGTGAATTATTACTTTTTCAACGAAAATAAGTGTGTTTAAAGTCATTTCTGTGCCTGAAATTGGTCAAAATTGAAGATTTTGAGTAAGCAAAACTCTGTAAAAATGGCAATTTTGGTCACTGTGAGGGTTTAAAAAGTGGATATTCAACATGAGGCCCAATCCAAATGACATTTTGAATCATTTTTGATAGAGTCCAAAAAATCAATTTTCTGATGAAAAACGATGACCCCGGACCAGTCGAACGTTGAAAAAATTGTCAATATTGATGAAATTTTAACATTTAATCTTTTGACTTTAAATGAAGGTTGGATGTGAGTTATTACTTTTTCAACTAAAATAAGTGTGTTTAAAGTCATTTCTGTGCCTGAAATTGGTCAAAATTGAAGATTTTGAGTAAGCAAAACTCTGTAAAAATGGCAATTTTGGTCACTGTGAGGGTTTAAAAAGTGGTTATTCAACATGAGGCCCGATCCAAATTTCATTTTGAATCATTTTTGGTAGAGTCCAAAAAATCAATTTTCTGATGAAAAACGATGACCCCGGACCAGTCGAACGTTGAAAAAATGGTCAATATTGATGAAATTTTAACATTTAATCTTTTGACTTAAAATGACGGTTGGATGTGAATTATTACTTTTTCAAATAAAATAAGTGTGTTTAATGTCATTTCTGTGCATGAAATTGGTCAAAATTGAAGATTTTGAGTAAGCAAAACTCTGTAAAAATGGCAATTTTGGTCACTGTGAGGGTGTAAAAAGTGGTTATTCAACATGAGGCCCGATCCAAATGACATTTTGAATCATTTTTGGTAGAGTCCAAAAAATCCATTTTCTGATGAAAAACGATGACCCCGGACCAGTCGAACGTTGAAAAAATGGTCAATATTGATGACATTTTAACATTTAATCTTTTGACTTTAAATTACCGTTGGATGTGAATTATTACTTTTTCAACTAAAATAAGTGTGTTTAAAGTCATTTCTGTGCCTGAAATTGGTCAAAGTTGAAGATTTTGAGTAAGCAAAACTCTGTAAAAATGGCAATTTTGGTCACTGTGAGGGTTTAAAAAGTGGATATTCAACATGAGGCCCAATCCAAATAACATTTTGAATCATTTTTGGTAGAGTCCAAAAAATCAATTTTCTGATGAAAAACGATGACCCCGGACCAGTCGAACGTTGAAAAAATGGTCAATATTGATGAAATTTTAACATTTAATCTTTTGACTTAAAATGACGGTTGGATGTGAATTATTACTTTTTCAACTAAAATAAGTGTGTTTAAAGTCATTTCTGTGCCTGAAATTGGTCAAAATTGAAGATTTTGAGTAAGCAAAACTCTGTAAAAATGGCAATTTTGGTCACTGTGAGGGTGTAAAAAGTGGTTATTCAACATGAGGCCCGATCCAAATGACATTTTGAATCATTTTTGGTAGAGTCCAAAAAATCATTTTCTGATGGAAAACGATGACCCCGGACCAGTCGAACGTTGAAAAAATGGTCAATATTGATGAAATTTTAACATTTAATCTTTTGACTTAAAATGACGGTTGGATGTGAATTATTACTTTTTCAAATAAAATAAGTGTGTTTAATGTCATTTCTGTGCCTGAAATTGGTCAAAATTGAAGATTTTGAGTAAGCAAAACTCTGTAAAAATGGCAATTTTGGTCACTGTGAGGGTGTAAAAAGTGGTTATTCAACATGAGGCCCGATCCAAATGACATTTTGAATCATTTTTGGTAGAGTTCAAAAAATCAATTTTCTGATAAAAAACGATGACCCCGGACCAGTCGAACGTTGAAAAAATGGTCAATATTGATGAAATTTTAACATTTAATCTTTTGACTTAAAATGACGGTTGGATGTGAAATATTACTTTTTCAACTAAGATAAGTGTGTTTAAAGTCATTTCTGTGAGTGAAATTGGTCAAAATTGAAGATTTTGAGTAAGCAAAACTCTGTAAAAATGGCAATTTTGGTCACTGTGAGGGTTTAAAAAGTGGTTATTCAACATGAGGCCCAATCCAAATGACATTTTGAATCATTTTTGGTAGAGTCCAAAAAATCATTTTCTGATGGAAAACGATGACCCCGGACCAGTCGAACGTTGAAAAAATGGTCAATATTGATGAAATTTTAACATTTAATCTTTTGACTTTAAATGACGGTTGGATGTGAATTATTACTTTTTCAACGAAAATAAGTGTGTTTAAAGTCATTTCTGTGCCTGAAATTGGTCAAAATTGAAGATTTTGAGTAAGCAAAACTCTGTAAAAATGGCAATTTTGGTCACTGTGAGGGTTTAAAAAGTGGATATTCAACATGAGGCCCAATCCAAATGACATTTTGAATCATTTTTGATAGAGTCCAAAAAATCAATTTTCTGATGAAAAACGATGACCCCGGACCAGTCGAACGTTGAAAAAATTGTCAATATTGATGAAATTTTAACATTTAATCTTTTGACTTTAAATGAAGGTTGGATGTGAGTTATTACTTTTTCAACTAAAATAAGTGTGTTTAAAGTCATTTCTGTGCCTGAAATTGGTCAAAATTGAAGATTTTGAGTAAGCAAAACTCTGTAAAAATGGCAATTTTGGTCACTGTGAGGGTTTAAAAAGTGGTTATTCAACATGAGGCCCGATCCAAATTTCATTTTGAATCATTTTTGGTAGAGTCCAAAAAATCAATTTTCTGATGAAAAACGATGACCCCGGACCAGTCGAACGTTGAAAAAATGGTCAATATTGATGAAATTTTAACATTTAATCTTTTGACTTAAAATGACGGTTGGATGTGAATTATTACTTTTTCAAATAAAATAAGTGTGTTTAATGTCATTTCTGTGCATGAAATTGGTCAAAATTGAAGATTTTGAGTAAGCAAAACTCTGTAAAAATGGCAATTTTGGTCACTGTGAGGGTGTAAAAAGTGGTTATTCAACATGAGGCCCGATCCAAATGACATTTTGAATCATTTTTGATAGAGTCCAAAAAATCAATTTTTCGATAAAAAACAATGACCCCGGACCAGTCGAACATTGAAAAAATTGTCAATATTGATGAAATTTTAACATTTAATCTTTTGACTTTAAATGACGGTTGGATGTGAATTATTACTTTTTCAACGAAACTAAGTGTGTTTAAAGTCATTTCTGTGCCTGAAATTGGTCAAAATTGAAAATTTTGAGTAAGCAAAACTCTGAAAAAATGGCAATTTTGGTCACTGTGAGGGTTTAAAAAGTGGTTATGCAACATGAGGCCCGATCCAAATGACATTTTGAATCATTTTTGGTAGAGTCCAAAAAATCCATTTTCTGATGAAAAACGATGACCCCGGACCAGTCGAACGTTGAAAAAATGGTCAATATTGATGACATTTTAACATTTAATCTTTTGACTTTAAATTACGGTTGGATGTGAATTATTACTTTTTCAACTAAAATAAGTGTGTTTAAAGTCATTTCTGTGCCTGAAATTGGTCAAAGTTGAAGATTTTGAGTAAGCAAAACTCTGTAAAAATGGCAATTTTGGTCACTGTGAGGGTTTAAAAAGTGGATATTCAACATGAGGCCCAATCCAAATAACATTTTGAATCATTTTTGGTAGAGTCCAAAAAATCAATTTTCTGATGAAAAACGATGACCCCGGACCAGTCGAACGTTGAAAAAATGGTCAATATTGATGAAATTTTAACATTTAATCTTTTGACTTAAAATGACGGTTGGATGTGAATTATTACTTTTTCAACTAAAATAAGTGTGTTTAAAGTCATTTCTGTGCCTGAAATTGGTCAAAATTGAAGATTTTGAGTAAGCAAAACTCTGTAAAAATGGCAATTTTGGTCACTGTGAGGGTTTAAAAAGTGGTTATTCATCATGAGACCCAATCCAAATGACATTTTGAATCATTTTTGGTAGAGTCCAAAAAATCAATTTTCTGATGAAAAACGATGACCCCGGACCAGTCGAACGTTGAAAAAATGGTCAATATTGATGAAATTTTAACATTTAATCTTTTGACTTAAAATGACGGTTGGATGTGAATTATTACTTTTTCAACTAAAATAAGTGTGTTTAAAGTCATTTTTGTGCCTGAAATTGGTCAAAATTGAAGATTTTGAGTAAGCAAAACTCTGTAAAAATGGCAATTTTGGTCACTGTGAGGGTTTTAAAAGTGGTTATTCAACATGAGGCCCGATCCAAATGACATTTTGAATCATTTTTGGTAGAGTCCAAAAAATCAATTTTCTGATGAAAAACGATGACCCCGGACCAGTCGAACGTTGAAAAAATGGTCAATATTGATGAAATTTTAACATTTAATCTTTTGACTTAAAATGACGGTTGGATGTGAATTATTACTTTTTCAACTAAAATAAGTGTGTTTAAAGTCATTTCTGTGCCTGAAATTGGTCAAAATTGAAGATTTTGAGTAAGCAAAACTCTGTAAAAATGGCAATTTTGGTCACTGTGAGGGTGTAAAAAGTGGTTATTCAACATGAGGCCCGATCCAAATGACATTTTGAATCATTTTTGGTAGAGTCCAAAAAATCATTTTCTGATGGAAAACGATGACCCCGGACCAGTCGAACGTTGAAAAAATGGTCAATATTGATGAAATTTTAACATTTAATCTTTTGACTTTAAATGACGGTTGGATGTGAATTATTACTTTTTCAACGAAAATAAGTGTGTTTAAAGTCATTTCTGTGCCTGAAATTGGTCAAAATTGAAGATTTTGAGTAAGCAAAACTCTGTAAAAATGGCAATTTTGGTCACTGTGAGGGTTTAAAAAGTGGTTATTCAACATGAGGCCCGATCCAAATGACATTTTGAATCATTTTTGGTAGAATCCAAAAAATAAATTTTCTGATGAAAATCGATGACCCCGGACCAGTCGAATGTTGAAAAAATGGTCAATATTGATGAAATTTTAACATTTAATCTTTTGACTTTAAATGACGGTTGGATGTGAATTATTACTTTTTCAACTAAAATAAGTGTGTTTAAAGTCATTTCTGTGCCTGAAATTGGTCAAAATTGAAGATTTTGAGTAAGCAAAACTCTGTAAAAATGGCAATTTTGGTCACTGTGAGGGTTTAAAAAGTGGTTATTCAACATGAGGCCCGATCCAAATTTCATTTTGAATCATTTTTGGTAGAGTCCAAAAAATCAATTTTCTGATGAAAAACGATGACCCCGGACCAGTCGAACGTTGAAAAAATGGTCAATATTGATGAAATTTTAACATTTAATCTTTTGACTTAAAATGACGGTTGGATGTGAATTATTACTTTTTCAAATAAAATAAGTGTGTTTAATGTCATTTCTGTGCATGAAATTGGTCAAAATTGAAGATTTTGAGTAAGCAAAACTCTGTAAAAATGGCAATTTTGGTCACTGTGAGGGTGTAAAAAGTGGTTATTCAACATGAGGCCCGATCCAAATGACATTTTGAATCATTTTTGATAGAGTCCAAAAAATCAATTTTCTGATAAAAAACAATGACCCCGGACCAGTCGAACGTTGAAAAAATTGTCAATATTGATGAAATTTTAACATTTAATCTTTTGACTTTAAATGACGGTTGGATGTGAATTATTACTTTTTCAACGAAACTAAGTGTGTTTAAAGTCATTTCTGTGCCTGAAATTGGTCAAAATTGAAAATTTTGAGTAAGCAAAACTCTGAAAAAATGGCAATTTTGGTCACTGTGAGGGTTTAAAAAGTGGTTATGCAACATGAGGCCCGATCCAAATGACATTTTGAATCATTTTTGGTAGAGTCCAAAAAATCCATTTTCTGATGAAAAACGATGACCCCGGACCAGTCGAACGTTGAAAAAATGGTCAATATTGATGAAATTTTAACATTTAATCTTTTGACTTTAAATTACGGTTGGATGTGAATTATTACTTTTTCAACTAAAATAAGTGTGTTTAAAGTCATTTCTGTGCCTGAAATTGGTCAAAATTGAAGATTTTGAGTAAGCAAAACTCTGTAAAAATGGCAATTTTGGTCACTGTGAGGGTTTAAAAAGTGGATATTCAACATGAGGCCCAATCCAAATGACATTTTGAATCATTTTTGGTAGAGTCCAAAAAATCAATTTTCTGATGAAAGACGATGTCCCCGGACCAGTCGAACGTTGAGAAAATGGTCAATATTGATGAAATTTTAACATTTAATCTTTTGACTTTAAATGAAGGTTGGATGTGAGTTATTACTTTTTCAACTAAAATAAGTGTGTTTAAAGTCATTTCTGTGCCTGAAATTGGTAAAAATTGAAGATTTTGAGTAAGCAAAACTCTGTAAAAATGGCAATTTTGGTCACTGTGAGGGTTTAAAAAGTGGATATTCAACATGAGGCCCAATCCAAATAACATTTTGAATCATTTTTGGTAGAGTCCAAAAAATCAATTTTCTGATGAAAAACGATGACCCCGGACCAGTCGAACGTTGAAAAAATGGTCAATATTGATGAAATTTTAACATTTAATCTTTTGACTTAAAATGACGGTTGGATGTGAATTATTACTTTTTCAACTAAAATAAGTGTGTTTAAAGTCATTTCTGTGCCTGAAATTGGTCAAAATTGAAGATTTTGAGTAAGCAAAACTCTGTAAAAATGGCAATTTTGGTCACTGTGAGGGTTTAAAAAGTGGTTATTCAACATGAGGCCCGATCCAAATGACATTTTGAATCATTTTTGGTAGAGTCCAAAAAATCATTTTCTGATGGAAAACGATGACCCCGGACCAGTCGAACGTTGAAAAAATGGTCAATATTGATGAAATTTTAACATTTAATCTTTTGACTTGAAATGACGGTTGGATGTGAATTATTACTTTTTCAACGAAAATAAGTGTGTTTAAAGTCATTTCTGTGCCTGAAATTGGTCAAAATTGAAGATTTTGAGTAAGCAAAACTCTGTAAAAATGGCAATTTTGGTCACTGTGAGGGTTTAAAAAGTGGATATTCAACATGAGGCCCAATCCAAATGACATTTTGAATCATTTTTGATAGAGTCCAAAAAATCAATTTTCTGATGAAAAACGATGACCCCGGACCAGTCGAACGTTGAAAAAATTGTCAATATTGATGAAATTTTAACATTTAATCTTTTGACTTTAAATGAAGGTTGGATGTGAGTTATTACTTTTTCAACTAAAATAAGTGTGTTTAAAGTCATTTCTGTGCCTGAAATTGGTCAAAATTGAAGATTTTGAGTAAGCAAAACTCTGTAAAAATGGCAATTTTGGTCACTGTGAGGGTTTAAAAAGTGGTTATTCTACATGAGGCCCGATCCAAATTTCATTTTGAATCATTTTTGGTAGAGTCCAAAAAATCAATTTTCTGATGAAAAACGATGACCCCGGACCAGTCGAACGTTGAAAAAATGGTCAATATTGATGAAATTTTAACATTTAATCTTTTGACTTAAAATGACGGTTGGATGTGAATTATTACTTTTTCAAATAAAATAAGTGTGTTTAATGTCATTTCTGTGCATGAAATTGGTCAAAATTGAAGATTTTGAGTAAGCAAAACTCTGTAAAAATGGCAATTTTGGTCACTGTGAGGGTGTAAAAAGTGGTTATTCAACATGAGGCCCGATCCAAATGACATTTTGAATCATTTTTGATAGAGTCCAAAAAATCAATTTTCTGATAAAAAACAATGACCCCGGACCAGTCGAACGTTGAAAAAATTGTCAATATTGATGAAATTTTAACATTTAATCTTTTGACTTTAAATGACGGTTGGATGTGAATTATTACTTTTTCAACGAAACTAAGTGTGTTTAAAGTCATTTCTGTGCCTGAAATTGGTCAAAATTGAAAATTTTGAGTAAGCAAAACTCTGAAAAAATGGCAATTTTGGTCACTGTGAGGGTTTAAAAAGTGGTTATGCAACATGAGGCCCGATCCAAATGACATTTTGAATCATTTTTGGTAGAGTCCAAAAAATCCATTTTCTGATGAAAAACGATGACCCCGGACCAGTCGAACGTTGAAAAAATGGTCAATATTGATGAAATTTTAACATTTAATCTTTTGACTTTAAATTACGGTTGGATGTGAATTATTACTTTTTCAACTAAAATAAGTGTGTTTAAAGTCATTTCTGTGCCTGAAATTGGTCAAAATTGAAGATTTTGAGTAAGCAAAACTCTGTAAAAATGGCAATTTTGGTCACTGTGAGGGTTTAAAAAGTGGATATTCAACATGAGGCCCAATCCAAATGACATTTTGAATCATTTTTGGTAGAGTCCAAAAAATCAATTTTCTGATGAAAAACGATGACCCCGGACCAGTCGAACGTTGAGAAAATGGTCAATATTGATGAAATTTTAACATTTAATCTTTTGACTTTAAATGAAGGTTGGATGTGAGTTATTACTTTTTCAACTAAAATAAGTGTGTTTAAAGTCATTTCTGTGCCTGAAATTGGTAAAAATTGAAGATTTTGAGTAAGCAAAACTCTGTAAAAATGGCAATTTTGGTCACTGTGAGGGTTTAAAAAGTGGATATTCAACATGAGGCCCAATCCAAATAACATTTTGAATCATTTTTGGTAGAGTCCAAAAAATCAATTTTCTGATGAAAAACGATGACCCCGGACCAGTCGAACGTTGAAAAAATGGTCAATATTGATGAAATTTTAACATTTAATCTTTTGACTTAAAATGACGGTTGGATGTGAATTATTACTTTTTCAACTAAAATAAGTGTGTTTAAAGTCATTTCTGTGCCTGAAATTGGTCAAAATTGAAGATTTTGAGTAAGCAAAACTCTGTAAAAATGGCAATTTTGGTCACTGTGAGGGTTTAAAAAGTGGTTATTCATCATGAGACCCGATCCAAATGACATTTTGAATCATTTTTGGTAGAGTCCAAAAAATCAATTTTCTGATGAAAAATGATGACCCCGGACCAGTCGAACGTTGAAAAAATGGTCAATATTGATGAAATTTTAACATTTAATCTTTTGACTTAAAATGACGGTTGGATGTGAATTATTACTTTTTCAACTAAAATAAGTGTGTTTAAAGTCATTTCTGTGCCTGAAATTGGTCAAAATTGAAGATTATGAGTAAGCAAAACTCTGTAAAAATGGCAATTTTGGTCACTGTGAGGGTGTAAAAAGTGGTTATTCAACATGAGGCCCGATCCAAATGACATTTTGAATCATTTTTGGTAGAGTCCAAAAAATCATTTTCTGATGGAAAACGATGACCCCGGACCAGTCGAACGTTGAAAAAATGGTCAATATTGATGAAATTTTAACATTTAATCTTTTGACTTTAAATGACGGTTGGATGTGAATTATTACTTTTTCAACGAAAATAAGTGTGTTTAAAGTCATTTCTGTGCCTGAAATTGGTCAAAATTGAAGATTTTGAGTAAGCAAAACTCTGTAAAAATGGCAATTTTGGTCACTGTGAGGGTTTAAAAAGTGGAAATTCAACATGAGGCCCAATCCAAATGACATTTTGAATCATTTTTGATAGAGTCCAAAAAATCAATTTTCTGATGAAAAACGATGACCCCGGACCAGTCGAACGTTGAAAAAATTGTCAATATTGATGAAATTTTAACATTTATTCTTTTGACTTTAAATGCAGGTTGGATGTGAGTTATTACTTTTTCAACTAAAATAAGTGTGTTTAAAGTCATTTCTGTGCCTGAAATTGGTCAAAATTGAAGATTTTGAGTAAGCAAAACTCTGTAAAAATGGCAATTTTGGTCACTGTGAGGGTTTAAAAAGTGGTTATTCAACATGAGGCCCGATCCAAATGACATTTTGAATCATTTTTGGTAGAATCCAAAAAATAAATTTTCTGATGAAAATCGATGACCCCGGACCAGTCGAATGTTGAAAAAATGGTCAATATTGATGAAATTTTAACATTTAATCTTTTGACTTTAAATGACGGTTGGATGTGAATTATTACTTTTTCAACTAAAATAAGTGTGTTTAAAGTCATTTCTGTGCCTGAAATTGGTCAAAATTGAAGATTTTGAGTAAGCAAAACTCTGTAAAAATGGCAATTTTGGTCACTGTGAGGGTGTAAAAAGTGGTTATTCAACATGAGGCCCGATCCAAATGACATTTTGAATCATTTTTGGTAGAGTCCAAAAAATCCATTTTCTGATGAAAAACGATGACCCCGGACCAGTCTAACGTCGAAAAAATGGTCAATATTGATGAAATTTTAACATTTAATCTTTTGACTTTAAATTACGGTTGGATGTGAATTATTACTTTTTCAACTAAAATAAGTGTGTTTAAAGTCATTTCTGTGCCTGAAATTGGTCAAAATTGAAGATTTTGAGTAAGCAAAACTCTGTAAAAATGGCAATTTTGGTCACTGTGAGGGTGTAAAAAGTGGTTATTCAACATGAGGCCCGATCCAAATGACATTTTGAATCATTTTTGGTAGAGTCCAAAAAATCATTTTCTGATGGAAAACGATGACCCCGGACCAGTCGAACGTTGAAAAAATGGTCAATATTGATGAAATTTTAACATTTAATCTTTTGACTTAAAATGACGGTTGGATGTGAATTATTACTTTTTCAAATAAAATAAGTGTGTTTAATGTCATTTCTGTGCCTGAAATTGGTCAAAATTGAAGATTTTGAGTAAGCAAAACTCTGTAAAAATGGCAATTTTGGTCACTGTGAGGGTGTAAAAAGTGGTTATTCAACATGAGGCCCGATCCAAATGACATTTTGAATCATTTTTGGTAGAGTTCAAAAAATCAATTTTCTGATAAAAAACGATGACCCCGGACCAGTCGAACGTTGAAAAAATGGTCAATATTGATGAAATTTTAACATTTAATCTTTTGACTTAAAATGACGGTTGGATGTGAAATATTACTTTTTCAACTAAGATAAGTGTGTTTAAAGTCATTTCTGTGAGTGAAATTGGTCAAAATTGAAGATTTTGAGTAAGCAAAACTCTGTAAAAATGGCAATTTTGGTCACTGTGAGGGTTTAAAAAGTGGTTATTCAACATGAGGCCCGATCCAAATGACATTTTGAATCATTTTTGGTAGAGTCCAAAAAATCATTTTCTGATGGAAAACGATGACCCCGGACCAGTCGAACGTTGAAAAAATGGTCAATATTGATGAAATTTTAACATTTAATCTTTTGACTTTAAATGACGGTTGGATGTGAATTATTACTTTTTCAACGAAAATAAGTGTGTTTAAAGTCATTTCTGTGCCTGAAATTGGTCAAAATTGAAGATTTTGAGTAAGCAAAACTCTGTAAAAATGGCAATTTTGGTCACTGTGAGGGTTTAAAAAGTGGATATTCAACATGAGGCCCAATCCAAATGACATTTTGAATCATTTTTGATAGAGTCCAAAAAATCAATTTTCTGATGAAAAACGATGACCCCGGACCAGTCGAACGTTGAAAAAATTGTCAATATAGATGAAATTTTAACATTTAATCTTTTGACTTTAAATGAAGGTTGGATGTGAGTTATTACTTTTTCAACTAAAATAAGTGTGTTTAAAGTCATTTCTGTGCCTGAAATTGGTCAAAATTGAAGATTTTGAGTAAGCAAAACTCTGTAAAAATGGCAATTTTGGTCACTGTGAGGGTTTAAAAAGTGGTTATTCAACATGAGGCCCGATCCAAATTTCATTTTGAATCATTTTTGGTAGAGTCCAAAAAATCAATTTTCTGATGAAAAACGATGACCCCGGACCAGTCGAACGTTGAAAAAATGGTCAATATTGATGAAATTTTAACATTTAATCTTTTGACTTAAAATGACGGTTGGATGTGAATTATTACTTTTTCAAATAAAATAAGTGTGTTTAATGTCATTTCTGTGCATGAAATTGGTCAAAATTGAAGATTTTGAGTAAGCAAAACTCTGTAAAAATGGCAATTTTGGTCACTGTGAGGGTGTAAAAAGTGGTTATTCAACATGAGGCCCGATCCAAATGACATTTTGAATCATTTTTGATAGAGTCCAAAAAATCAATTTTCTGATAAAAAACAATGACCCCGGACCAGTCGAACATTGAAAAAATTGTCAATATTGATGAAATTTTAACATTTAATCTTTTGACTTTAAATGACGGTTGGATGTGAATTATTACTTTTTCAACGAAACTAAGTGTGTTTAAAGTCATTTCTGTGCCTGAAATTGGTCAAAATTGAAAATTTTGAGTAAGCAAAACTCTGAAAAAATGGCAATTTTGGTCACTGTGAGGGTTTAAAAAGTGGTTATGCAACATGAGGCCCGATCCAAATGACATTTTGAATCATTTTTGGTAGAGTCCAAAAAATCATTTTCTGATGGAAAACGATGACCCCGGACCAGTCGAACGTTGAAAAAATGGTCAATATTGATGAAATTTTAACATTTAATCTTTTGACTTTAAATGACGGTTGGATGTGAATTATTACTTTTTCAACGAAAATAAGTGTGTTTAAAGTCATTTCTGTGCCTGAAATTGGTCAAAATTGAAGATTTTGAGTAAGCAAAACTCTGTAAAAATGGCAATTTTGGTCACTGTGAGGGTTTAAAAAGTGGATATTCAACATGAGGCCCAATCCAAATGACATTTTGAATCATTTTTGATAGAGTCCAAAAAATCAATTTTCTGATGAAAAACGATGACCCCGGACCAGTCGAACGTTGAAAAAATTGTCAATATTGATGAAATTTTAACATTTAATCTTTTGACTTTAAATGAAGGTTGGATGTGAGTTATTACTTTTTCAACTAAAATAAGTGTGTTTAAAGTCATTTCTGTGCCTGAAATTGGTCAAAATTGAAGATTTTGAGTAAGCAAAACTCTGTAAAAATGGCAATTTTGGTCACTGTGAGGGTTTAAAAAGTGGTTATTCAACATGAGGCCCGATCCAAATTTCATTTTGAATCATTTTTGGTAGAGTCCAAAAAATCAATTTTCTGATGAAAAACGATGACCCCGGACCAGTCGAACGTTGAAAAAATGGTCAATATTGATGAAATTTTAACATTTAATCTTTTGACTTAAAATGACGGTTGGATGTGAATTATTACTTTTTCAAATAAAATAAGTGTGTTTAATGTCATTTCTGTGCATGAAATTGGTCAAAATTGAAGATTTTGAGTAAGCAAAACTCTGTAAAAATGGCAATTTTGGTCACTGTGAGGGTGTAAAAAGTGGTTATTCAACATGAGGCCCGATCCAAATGACATTTTGAATCATTTTTGATAGAGTCCAAAAAATCAATTTTCTGATAAAAAACAATGACCCCGGACCAGTCGAACATTGAAAAAATTGTCAATATTGATGAAATTTTAACATTTAATCTTTTGACTTTAAATGACGGTTGGATGTGAATTATTACTTTTTCAACGAAACTAAGTGTGTTTAAAGTCATTTCTGTGCCTGAAATTGGTCAAAATTGAAAATTTTGAGTAAGCAAAACTCTGAAAAAATGGCAATTTTGGTCACTGTGAGGGTTTAAAAAGTGGTTATGCAACATGAGGCCCGATCCAAATGACATTTTGAATCATTTTTGGTAGAGTCCAAAAAATCCATTTTCTGATGAAAAACGATGACCCCGGACCAGTCGAACGTTGAAAAAATGGTCAATATTGATGACATTTTAACATTTAATCTTTTGACTTTAAATTACGGTTGGATGTGAATTATTACTTTTTCAACTAAAATAAGTGTGTTTAAAGTCATTTCTGTGCCTGAAATTGGTCAAAGTTGAAGATTTTGAGTAAGCAAAACTCTGTAAAAATGGCAATTTTGGTCACTGTGAGGGTTTAAAAAGTGGATATTCAACATGAGGCCCAATCCAAATAACATTTTGAATCATTTTTGGTAGAGTCCAAAAAATCAATTTTCTGATGAAAAACGATGACCCCGGACCAGTCGAACGTTGAAAAAATGGTCAATATTGATGAAATTTTAACATTTAATCTTTTGACTTAAAATGACGGTTGGATGTGAATTATTACTTTTTCAACTAAAATAAGTGTGTTTAAAGTCATTTCTGTGCCTGAAATTGGTCAAAATTGAAGATTTTGAGTAAGCAAAACTCTGTAAAAATGGCAATTTTGGTCACTGTGAGGGTTTAAAAAGTGGTTATTCATCATGAGACCCAATCCAAATGACATTTTGAATCATTTTTGGTAGAGTCCAAAAAATCAATTTTCTGATGAAAAACGATGACCCCGGACCAGTCGAACGTTGAAAAAATGGTCAATATTGATGAAATTTTAACATTTAATCTTTTGACTTAAAATGACGGTTGGATGTGAATTATTACTTTTTCAACTAAAATAAGTGTGTTTAAAGTCATTTTTGTGCCTGAAATTGGTCAAAATTGAAGATTTTGAGTAAGCAAAACTCTGTAAAAATGGCAATTTTGGTCACTGTGAGGGTTTTAAAAGTGGTTATTCAACATGAGGCCCGATCCAAATGACATTTTGAATCATTTTTGGTAGAGTCCAAAAAATCAATTTTCTGATGAAAAACGATGACCCCGGACCAGTCGAACGTTGAAAAAATGGTCAATATTGATGAAATTTTAACATTTAATCTTTTGACTTAAAATGACGGTTGGATGTGAATTATTACTTTTTCAACTAAAATAAGTGTGTTTAAAGTCATTTCTGTGCCTGAAATTGGTCAAAATTGAAGATTTTGAGTAAGCAAAACTCTGTAAAAATGGCAATTTTGGTCACTGTGAGGGTGTAAAAAGTGGTTATTCAACATGAGGCCCGATCCAAATGACATTTTGAATCATTTTTGGTAGAGTCCAAAAAATCATTTTCTGATGGAAAACGATGACCCCGGACCAGTCGAACGTTGAAAAAATGGTCAATATTGATGAAATTTTAACATTTAATCTTTTGACTTAAAATGACGGTTGGATGTGAATTATTACTTTTTCAAATAAAATAAGTGTGTTTAATGTCATTTCTGTGCATGAAATTGGTCAAAATTGAAGATTTTGAGTAAGCAAAACTCTGTAAAAATGGCAATTTTGGTCACTGTGAGGGTGTAAAAAGTGGTTATTCAACATGAGGCCCGATCCAAATGACATTTTGAATCATTTTTGATAGAGTCCAAAAAATCAATTTTCTGATAAAAAACAATGACCCCGGACCAGTCGAACATTGAAAAAATTGTCAATATTGATGAAATTTTAACATTTAATCTTTTGACTTTAAATGACGGTTGGATGTGAATTATTACTTTTTCAACGAAACTAAGTGTGTTTAAAGTCATTTCTGTGCCTGAAATTGGTCAAAATTGAAAATTTTGAGTAAGCAAAACTCTGAAAAAATGGCAATTTTGGTCACTGTGAGGGTTTAAAAAGTGGTTATGCAACATGAGGCCCGATCCAAATGACATTTTGAATCATTTTTGGTAGAGTCCAAAAAATCCATTTTCTGATGAAAAACGATGACCCCGGACCAGTCGAACGTTGAAAAAATGGTCAATATTGATGACATTTTAACATTTAATCTTTTGACTTTAAATTACGGTTGGATGTGAATTATTACTTTTTCAACTAAAATAAGTGTGTTTAAAGTCATTTCTGTGCCTGAAATTGGTCAAAGTTGAAGATTTTGAGTAAGCAAAACTCTGTAAAAATGGCAATTTTGGTCACTGTGAGGGTTTAAAAAGTGGATATTCAACATGAGGCCCAATCCAAATAACATTTTGAATCATTTTTGGTAGAGTCCAAAAAATCAATTTTCTGATGAAAAACGATGACCCCGGACCAGTCGAACGTTGAAAAAATGGTCAATATTGATGAAATTTTAACATTTAATCTTTTGACTTAAAATGACGGTTGGATGTGAATTATTACTTTTTCAACTAAAATAAGTGTGTTTAAAGTCATTTCTGTGCCTGAAATTGGTCAAAATTGAAGATTTTGAGTAAGCAAAACTCTGTAAAAATGGCAATTTTGGTCACTGTGAGGGTTTAAAAAGTGGTTATTCATCATGAGACCCAATCCAAATGACATTTTGAATCATTTTTGGTAGAGTCCAAAAAATCAATTTTCTGATGAAAAACGATGACCCCGGACCAGTCGAACGTTGAAAAAATGGTCAATATTGATGAAATTTTAACATTTAATCTTTTGACTTAAAATGACGGTTGGATGTGAATTATTACTTTTTCAACTAAAATAAGTGTGTTTAAAGTCATTTTTGTGCCTGAAATTGGTCAAAATTGAAGATTTTGAGTAAGCAAAACTCTGTAAAAATGGCAATTTTGGTCACTGTGAGGGTTTTAAAAGTGGTTATTCAACATGAGGCCCGATCCAAATGACATTTTGAATCATTTTTGGTAGAGTCCAAAAAATCAATTTTCTGATGAAAAACGATGACCCCGGACCAGTCGAACGTTGAAAAAATGGTCAATATTGATGAAATTTTAACATTTAATCTTTTGACTTAAAATGACGGTTGGATGTGAATTATTACTTTTTCAACTAAAATAAGTGTGTTTAAAGTCATTTCTGTGCCTGAAATTGGTCAAAATTGAAGATTTTGAGTAAGCAAAACTCTGTAAAAATGGCAATTTTGGTCACTGTGAGGGTGTAAAAAGTGGTTATTCAACATGAGGCCCGATCCAAATGACATTTTGAATCATTTTTGGTAGAGTCCAAAAAATCATTTTCTGATGGAAAACGATGACCCCGGACCAGTCGAACGTTGAAAAAATGGTCAATATTGGTGAAATTTTAACATTTAATCTTTTGACTTTAAATGACGGTTGGATGTGAATTATTACTTTTTCAACGAAAATAAGTGTGTTTAAAGTCATTTCTGTGCCTGAAATTGGTCAAAATTGAAGATTTTGAGTAAGCAAAACTCTGTAAAAATGGCAATTTTGGTCACTGTGAGGGTTTAAAAAGTGGTTATTCAACATGAGGCCCGATCCAAATGACATTTTGAATCATTTTTGGTAGAATCCAAAAAATAAATTTTCTGATGAAAATCGATGACCCCGGACCAGTCGAATGTTGAAAAAATGGTCAATATTGATGAAATTTTAACATTTAATCTTTTGACTTTAAATGACGGTTGGATGTGAATTATTACTTTTTCAACTAAAATAAGTGTGTTTAAAGTCATTTCTGTGCCTGAAATTGGTCAAAATTGAAGATTTTGAGTAAGCAAAACTCTGTAAAAATGGCAATTTTGGTCACTGTGAGGGTTTAAAAAGTGGTTATTCAACATGAGGCCCGATCCAAATTTCATTTTGAATCATTTTTGGTAGAGTCCAAAAAATCAATTTTCTGATGAAAAACGATGACCCCGGACCAGTCGAACGTTGAAAAAATGGTCAATATTGATGAAATTTTAACATTTAATCTTTTGACTTAAAATGACGGTTGGATGTGAATTATTACTTTTTCAAATAAAATAAGTGTGTTTAATGTCATTTCTGTGCATGAAATTGGTCAAAATTGAAGATTTTGAGTAAGCAAAACTCTGTAAAAATGGCAATTTTGGTCACTGTGAGGGTGTAAAAAGTGGTTATTCAACATGAGGCCCGATCCAAATGACATTTTGAATCATTTTTGATAGAGTCCAAAAAATCAATTTTCTGATAAAAAACAATGACCCCGGACCAGTCGAACGTTGCAAAAATTGTCAATATTGATGAAATTTTAACATTTAATCTTTTGACTTTAAATGACGGTTGGATGTGAATTATTACTTTTTCAACGAAACTAAGTGTGTTTAAAGTCATTTCTGTGCCTGAAATTGGTCAAAATTGAAAATTTTGAGTAAGCAAAACTCTGAAAAAATGGCAATTTTGGTCACTGTGAGGGTTTAAAAAGTGGTTATGCAACATGAGGCCCGATCCAAATGACATTTTGAATCATTTTTGGTAGAGTCCAAAAAATCCATTTTCTGATGAAAAACGATGACCCCGGACCAGTCGAACGTTGAAAAAATGGTCAATATTGATGAAATTTTAACATTTAATCTTTTGACTTTAAATTACGGTTGGATGTGAATTATTACTTTTTCAACTAAAATAAGTGTGTTTAAAGTCATTTCTGTGCCTGAAATTGGTCAAAATTGAAGATTTTGAGTAAGCAAAACTCTGTAAAAATGGCAATTTTGGTCACTGTGAGGGTTTAAAAAGTGGATATTCAACATGAGGCCCAATCCAAATGACATTTTGAATCATTTTTGGTAGAGTCCAAAAAATCAATTTTCTGATGAAAAACGATGACCCCGGACCAGTCGAACGTTGAGAAAATGGTCAATATTGATGAAATTTTAACATTTAATCTTTTGACTTTAAATGAAGGTTGGATGTGAGTTATTACTTTTTCAACTAAAATAAGTGTGTTTAAAGTCATTTCTGTGCCTGAAATTGGTAAAAATTGAAGATTTTGAGTAAGCAAAACTCTGTAAAAATGGCAATTTTGGTCACTGTGAGGGTTTAAAAAGTGGATATTCAACATGAGGCCCAATCCAAATAACATTTTGAATCATTTTTGGTAGAGTCCAAAAAATCAATTTTCTGATGAAAAACGATGACCCCGGACCAGTCGAACGTTGAAAAAATGGTCAATATTGATGAAATTTTAACATTTAATCTTTTGACTTAAAATGACGGTTGGATGTGAATTATTACTTTTTCAACTAAAATAAGTGTGTTTAAAGTCATTTCTGTGCCTGAAATTGGTCAAAATTGAAGATTTTGAGTAAGCAAAACTCTGTAAAAATGGCAATTTTGGTCACTGTGAGGGTTTAAAAAGTGGTTATTCAACATGAGGCCCGATCCAAATGACATTTTGAATCATTTTTGGTAGAGTCCAAAAAATCATTTTCTGATGGAAAACGATGACCCCGGACCAGTCGAACGTTGAAAAAATGGTCAATATTGATGAAATTTTAACATTTAATCTTTTGACTTGAAATGACGGTTGGATGTGAATTATTACTTTTTCAACGAAAATAAGTGTGTTTAAAGTCATTTCTGTGCCTGAAATTGGTCAAAATTGAAGATTTTGAGTAAGCAAAACTCTGTAAAAATGGCAATTTTGGTCACTGTGAGGGTTTAAAAAGTGGATATTCAACATGAGGCCCAATCCAAATGACATTTTGAATCATTTTTGATAGAGTCCAAAAAATCAATTTTCTGATGAAAAACGATGACCCCGGACCAGTCGAACGTTGAAAAAATTGTCAATATTGATGAAATTTTAACATTTAATCTTTTGACTTTAAATGAAGGTTGGATGTGAGTTATTACTTTTTCAACTAAAATAAGTGTGTTTAAAGTCATTTCTGTGCCTGAAATTGGTCAAAATTGAAGATTTTGAGTAAGCAAAACTCTGTAAAAATGGCAATTTTGGTCACTGTGAGGGTTTAAAAAGTGGTTATTCTACATGAGGCCCGATCCAAATTTCATTTTGAATCATTTTTGGTAGAGTCCAAAAAATCAATTTTCTGATGAAAAACGATGACCCCGGACCAGTCGAACGTTGAAAAAATGGTCAATATTGATGAAATTTTAACATTTAATCTTTTGACTTAAAATGACGGTTGGATGTGAATTATTACTTTTTCAAATAAAATAAGTGTGTTTAATGTCATTTCTGTGCATGAAATTGGTCAAAATTGAAGATTTTGAGTAAGCAAAACTCTGTAAAAATGGCAATTTTGGTCACTGTGAGGGTGTAAAAAGTGGTTATTCAACATGAGGCCCGATCCAAATGACATTTTGAATCATTTTTGATAGAGTCCAAAAAATCAATTTTCTGATAAAAAACAATGACCCCGGACCAGTCGAACGTTGAAAAAATTGTCAATATTGATGAAATTTTAACATTTAATCTTTTGACTTTAAATTACGGTTGGATGTGAATTATTACTTTTTCAACTAAAATAAGTGTGTTTAAAGTCATTTCTGTGCCTGAAATTGGTCAAAATTGAAGATTTTGAGTAAGCAAAACTCTGTAAAAATGGCAATTTTGGTCACTGTGAGGGTTTAAAAAGTGGATATTCAACATGAGGCCCAATCCAAATGACATTTTGAATCATTTTTGGTAGAGTCCAAAAAATCAATTTTCTGATGAAAAACGATGACCCCGGACCAGTCGAACGTTGAGAAAATGGTCAATATTGATGAAATTTTAACATTTAATCTTTTGACTTTAAATGAAGGTTGGATGTGAGTTATTACTTTTTCAACTAAAATAAGTGTGTTTAAAGTCATTTCTGTGCCTGAAATTGGTAAAAATTGAAGATTTTGAGTAAGCAAAACTCTGTAAAAATGGCAATTTTGGTCACTGTGAAGGTTTAAAAAGTGGATATTCAACATGAGGCCCAATCCAAATAACATTTTGAATCATTTTTGCTAGAGTCCAAAAAATCAATTTTCTGATGAAAAACGATGACCCCGGACCAGTCGAACGTTGAAAAAATGGTCAATATTGATGAAATTTTAACATTTAATCTTTTGACTTAAAATGACGGTTGGATGTGAATTATTACTTTTTCAACTAAAATAAGTGTGTTTAAAGTCATTTCTGTGCCTGAAATTGGTCAAAATTGAAGATTTTGAGTAAGCAAAACTCTGTAAAAATGGCAATTTTGGTCACTGTGAGGGTTTAAAAAGTGGTTATTCATCATGAGACCCGATCCAAATGACATTTTGAATCATTTTTGGTAGAGTCCAAAAAATCAATTTTCTGATGAAAAACGATGACCCCGGACCAGTCGAACGTTGAAAAAATGGTCAATATTGATGAAATTTTAACATTTAATCTTTTGACTTAAAATGACGGTTGGATGTGAATTATTACTTTTTCAACTAAAATAAGTGTGTTTAAAGTCATTTTTGTGCCTGAAATTGGTCAAAATTGAAGATTTTGAGTAAGCAAAACTCTGTAAAAATGGCAATTTTGGTCACTGTGAGGGTTTTAAAAGTGGTTATTCAACATGAGGCCCGATCCAAATGACATTTTGATTCATTTTTGGTAGAGTCCAAAAAATCAATTTTCTGATGAAAAACGATGACCCCGGACCAGTCGAACGTTGAAAAAATGGTCAATATTGATGAAATTTTAACATTTAATCTTTTGACTTAAAATGACGGTTGGATGTGAATTATTACTTTTTCAACTAAAATAAGTGTGTTTAAAGTCATTTCTGTGCCTGAAATTGGTCAAAATTGAAGATTTTGAGTAAGCAAAACTCTGTAAAAATGGCAATTTTGGTCACTGTGAGGGTGTAAAAAGTGGTTATTCAACATGAGGCCCGATCCAAATGACATTTTGAATCATTTTTGGTAGAGTCCAAAAAATCATTTTCTGATGGAAAACGATGACCCCGGACCAGTCGAACGTTGAAAAAATGGTCAATATTGATGAAATTTTAACATTTAATCTTTTGACTTTAAATGACGGTTGGATGTGAATTATTACTTTTTCAACGAAAATAAGTGTGTTTAAAGTCATTTCTGTGCCTGAAATTGGTCAAAATTGAAGATTTTGAGTAAGCAAAACTCTGTAAAAATGGCAATTTTGGTCACTGTGAGGGTTTAAAAAGTGGAAATTCAACATGAGGCCCAATCCAAATGACATTTTGAATCATTTTTGATAGAGTCCAAAAAATCAATTTTCTGATGAAAA
This sequence comes from Lissotriton vulgaris, assembly GCF_964263255.1. Lineage (NCBI taxonomy): Eukaryota > Metazoa > Chordata > Amphibia > Caudata > Salamandridae > Lissotriton > Lissotriton vulgaris. Next base: position 340,313 of record NW_028245652.1, read on the forward strand.
ACGATGACCCCGGACCAGTCGAACGTTGAAAAAATTGTCAATATTGATGAAATTTTAACATTTATTCTTTTGACTTTAAATGCAGGTTGGATGTGAGTTATTACTTTTTCAACTAAAATAAGTGTGTTTAAAGTCATTTCTGTGCCTGAAATTGGTCAAAATTGAAGATTTTGAGTAAGCAAAACTCTGTAAAAATGGCAATTTTGGTCACTGTGAGGGTTTAAAAAGTGGTTATTCAACATGAGGCCCGATCCAAATGACATTTTGAATCATTTTTGGTAGAATCCAAAAAATAAATTTTCTGATGAAAATCGATGACCCCGGACCAGTCGAATGTTGAAAAAATGGTCAATATTGATGAAATTTTAACATTTAATCTTTTGACTTTAAATGACGGTTGGATGTGAATTATTACTTTTTCAACTAAAATAAGTGTGTTTAAAGTCATTTCTGTGCCTGAAATTGGTCAAAATTGAAGATTTTGAGTAAGCAAAACTCTGTAAAAATGGCAATTTTGGTCACTGTGAGGGTTTAAAAAGTGGATATTCAACATGAGGCCCAATCCAAATGACATTTTGAATCATTTTTGATAGAGTCCAAAAAATCAATTTTCTGATGAAAAACGATGACCCCGGACCAGTCGAACGTTGAAAAAATTGTCAATATTGATGAAATTTTAACATTTATTCTTTTGACTTTAAATGCAGGTTGGATGTGAGTTATTACTTTTTCAACTAAAATAAGTGTGTTTAAAGTCATTTCTGTGCCTGAAATTGGTCAAAATTGAAGATTTTGAGTAAGCAAAACTCTGTAAAAATGGCAATTTTGGTCACTGTGAGGGTTTAAAAAGTGGTTATTCAACATGAGGCCCGATCCAAATGACATTTTGAATCATTTTTGGTAGAATCCAAAAAATAAATTTTCTGATGAAAATCGATGACCCCGGACCAGTCGAATGTTGAAAAAATGGTCAATATTGATGAAATTTTAACATTTAATCTTTTGACTTTAAATGACGGTTGGATGTGAATTATTACTTTTTCAACTAAAATAAGTGTGTTTAAAGTCATTTCTGTGCCTGAAATTGGTCAAAATTGAAGATTTTGAGTAAGCAAAACTCTGTAAAAATGGCAATTTTGGTCACTGTGAGGGTGTAAAAAGTGGTTATTCAACATGAGGCCCGATCCAAATGACATTTTGAATCATTTTTGGTAGAGTCCAAAAAATCCATTTTCTGATGAAAAACGATGACCCCGGACCAGTCTAACGTTGAAAAAATGGTCAATATTGATGAAATTTTAACATTTAATCTTTTGACTTTAAATTACGGTTGGATGTGAATTATTACTTTTTCAACTAAAATAAGTGTGTTTAAAGTCATTTCTGTGCCTGAAATTGGTCAAAATTGAAGATTTTGAGTAAGCAAAACTCTGTAAAAATGGCAATTTTGGTCACTGTGAGGGTGTAAAAAGTGGTTATTCAACATGAGGCCCGATCCAAATGACATTTTGAATCATTTTTGGTAGAGTCCAAAAAATCATTTTCTGATGGAAAACGATGACCCCGGACCAGTCGAACGTTGAAAAAATGGTCAATATTGATGAAATTTTAACATTTAATCTTTTGACTTAAAATGACGGTTGGATGTAAATTATTACTTTTTCAAATAAAATAAGTGTGTTTAATGTCATTTCTGTGCCTGAAATTGGTCAAAATTGAAGATTTTGAGTAAGCAAAACTCTGTAAAAATGGCAATTTTGGTCACTGTGAGGGTGTAAAAAGTGGTTATTCAACATGAGGCCCGATCCAAATGACATTTTGAATCATTTTTGGTAGAGTTCAAAAAATCAATTTTCTGATAAAAAACGATGACCCCGGACCAGTCGAACGTTGAAAAAATGGTCAATATTGATGAAATTTTAACATTTAATCTTTTGACTTAAAATGACGGTTGGATGTGAAATATTACTTTTTCAACTAAGATAAGTGTGTTTAAAGTCATTTCTGTGAGTGAAATTGGTCAAAATTGAAGATTTTGAGTAAGCAAAACTCTGTAAAAATGGCAATTTTGGTCACTGTGAGGGTTTAAAAAGTGGTTATTCAACATGAGGCCCGATCCAAATGACATTTTGAATCATTTTTGGTAGAGTCCAAAAAATCATTTTCTGATGGAAAACGATGACCCCGGACCAGTCGAACGTTGAAAAAATGGTCAATATTGATGAAATTTTAACATTTAATCTTTTGACTTTAAATGACGGTTGGATGTGAATTATTACTTTTTCAACGAAAATAAGTGTGTTTAAAGTCATTTCTGTGCCTGAAATTGGTCAAAATTGAAGATTTTGAGTAAGCAAAACTCTGTAAAAATGGCAATTTTGGTCACTGTGAGGGTTTAAAAAGTGGATATTCAACATGAGGCCCAATCCAAATGACATTTTGAATCATTTTTGATAGAGTCCAAAAAATCAATTTTCTGATGAAAAACGATGACCCCGGACCAGTCGAACGTTGAAAAAATTGTCAATATTGATGAAATTTTAACATTTAATCTTTTGACTTTAAATGAAGGTTGGATGTGAGTTATTACTTTTTCAACTAAAATAAGTGTGTTTAAAGTCATTTCTGTGCCTGAAATTGGTCAAAATTGAAGATTTTGAGTAAGCAAAACTCTGTAAAAATGGCAATTTTGGTCACTGTGAGGGTTTAAAAAGTGGTTATTCAACATGAGGCCCGATCCAAATTTCATTTTGAATCATTTTTGGTAGAGTCCAAATAATCAATTTTCTGATGAAAAACGATGACCCCGGACCAGTCGAACGTTGAAAAAATGGTCAATATTGATGAAATTTTAACATTTAATCTTTTGACTTAAAATGACGGTTGGATGTGAATTATTACTTTTTCAAATAAAATAAGTGTGTTTAATGTCATTTCTGTGCATGAAATTGGTCAAAATTGAAGATTTTGAGTAAGCAAAACTCTGTAAAAATGGCAATTTTGGTCACTGTGAGGGTGTAAAAAGTGGTTATTCAACATGAGGCCCGATCCAAATGACATTTTGAATCATTTTTGATAGAGTCCAAAAAATCAATTTTCTGATAAAAAACAATGACCCCGGACCAGTCGAACATTGAAAAAATTGTCAATATTGATGAAATTTTAACATTTAATCTTTTGACTTTAAATGACGGTTGGATGTGAATTATTACTTTTTCAACGAAACTAAGTGTGTTTAAAGTCATTTCTGTGCCTGAAATTGGTCAAAATTGAAAATTTTGAGTAAGCAAAACTCTGAAAAAATGGCAATTTTGGTCACTGTGAGGGTTTAAAAAGTGGTTATGCAACATGAGGCCCGATCCAAATGACATTTTGAATCATTTTTGGTAGAGTCCAAAAAATCCATTTTCTGATGAAAAACGATGACCCCGGACCAGTCGAACGTTGAAAAAATGGTCAATATTGATGACATTTTAACATTTAATCTTTTGACTTTAAATTACGGTTGGATGTGAATTATTACTTTTTCAACTAAAATAAGTGTGTTTAAAGTCATTTCTGTGCCTGAAATTGGTCAAAGTTGAAGATTTTGAGTAAGCAAAACTCTGTAAAAATGGCAATTTTGGTCACTGTGAGGGTTTAAAAAGTGGATATTCAACATGATGCCCAATCCAAATAACATTTTGAATCATTTTTGGTAGAGTCCAAAAAATCAATTTTCTGATGAAAAACGATGACCCCGGACCAGTCGAACGTTGAAAAAATGGTCAATATTGATGAAATTTTAACATTTAATCTTTTGACTTAAAATGACGGTTGGATGTGAATTATTACTTTTTCAACTAAAATAAGTGTGTTTAAAGTCATTTCTGTGCCTGAAATTGGTCAAAATTGAAGATTTTGAGTAAGCAAAACTCTGTAAAAATGGCAATTTTGGTCACTGTGAGGGTTTAAAAAGTGGTTATTCATCATGAGACCCAATCCAAATGACATTTTGAATCATTTTTGGTAGAGTCCAAAAAATCAATTTTCTGATGAAAAACGATGACCCCGGACCAGTCGAACGTTGAAAAAATGGTCAATATTGATGAAATTTTAACATTTAATCTTTTGACTTAAAATGACGGTTGGATGTGAATTATTACTTTTTCAACTAAAATAAGTGTGTTTAAAGTCATTTTTGTGCCTGAAATTGGTCAAAATTGAAGATTTTGAGTAAGCAAAACTCTGTAAAAATGGCAATTTTGGTCACTGTGAGGGTTTTAAAAGTGGTTATTCAACATGAGGCCCGATCCAAATGACATTTTGAATCATTTTTGGTAGAGTCCAAAAAATCAATTTTCTGATGAAAAACGATGACCCCGGACCAGTCGAACGTTGAAAAAATGGTCAATATTGATGAAATTTTAACATTTAATCTTTTGACTTAAAATGACGGTTGGATGTGAATTATTACTTTTTCAACTAAAATAAGTGTGTTTAAAGTCATTTCTGTGCCTGAAATTGGTCAAAATTGAAGATTTTGAGTAAGCAAAACTCTGTAAAAATGGCAATTTTGGTCACTGTGAGGGTGTAAAAAGTGGTTATTCAACATGAGGCCCGATCCAAATGACATTTTGAATCATTTTTGGTAGAGTCCAAAAAATCATTTTCTGATGGAAAACGATGACCCCGGACCAGTCGAACGTTGAAAAAATGGTCAATATTGATGAAATTTTAACATTTAATCTTTTGACTTAAAATGACGGTTGGATGTGAATTATTACTTTTTCAAATAAAATAAGTGTGTTTAATGTCATTTCTGTGCCTGAAATTGGTCAAAATTGAAGATTTTGAGTAAGCAAAACTCTGTAAAAATGGCAATTTTGGTCACTGTGAGGGTGTAAAAAGTGGTTATTCAACATGAGGCCCGATCCAAATGACATTTTGAATCATTTTTGGTAGAGTTCAAAAAATCAATTTTCTGATAAAAAACGATGACCCCGGACCAGTCGAACGTTGAAAAAATGGTCAATATTGATGAAATTTTAACATTTAATCTTTTGACTTAAAATGACGGTTGGATGTGAAATATTACTTTTTCAACTAAGATAAGTGTGTTTAAAGTCATTTCTGTGAGTGAAATTGGTCAAAATTGAAGATTTTGAGTAAGCAAAACTCTGTAAAAATGGCAATTTTGGTCACTGTGAGGGTTTAAAAAGTGGTTATTCAACATGAGGCCCGATCCAAATGACATTTTGAATCATTTTTGGTAGAGTCCAAAAAATCATTTTCTGATGGAAAACGATGACCCCGGACCAGTCGAACGTTGAAAAAATGGTCAATATTGATGAAATTTTAACATTTAATCTTTTGACTTTAAATGACGGTTGGATGTGAATTATTACTTTTTCAACGAAAATAAGTGTGTTTAAAGTCATTTCTGTGCCTGAAATTGGTCAAAATTGAAGATTTTGAGTAAGCAAAACTCTGTAAAAATGGCAATTTTGGTCACTGTGAGGGTTTAAAAAGTGGATATTCAACATGAGGCCCAATCCAAATGACATTTTGAATCATTTTTGATAGAGTCCAAAAAATCAATTTTCTGATGAAAAACGATGACCCCGGACCAGTCGAACGTTGAAAAAATTGTCAATATTGATGAAATTTTAACATTTAATCTTTTGACTTTAAATGAAGGTTGGATGTGAGTTATTACTTTTTCAACTAAAATAAGTGTGTTTAAAGTCATTTCTGTGCCTGAAATTGGTCAAAATTGAAGATTTTGAGTAAGCAAAACTCTGTAAAAATGGCAATTTTGGTCACTGTGAGGGTTTAAAAAGTGGTTATTCAACATGAGGCCCGATCCAAATTTCATTTTGAATCATTTTTGGTAGAGTCCAAAAAATCAATTTTCTGATGAAAAACGATGACCCCGGACCAGTCGAACGTTGAAAAAATGGTCAATATTGATGAAATTTTAACATTTAATCTTTTGACTTAAAATGACGGTTGGATGTGAATTATTACTTTTTCAAATAAAATAAGTGTGTTTAATGTCATTTCTGTGCATGAAATTGGTCAAAATTGAAGATTTTGAGTAAGCAAAACTCTGTAAAAATGGCAATTTTGGTCACTGTGAGGGTGTAAAAAGTGGTTATTCAACATGAGGCCCGATCCAAATGACATTTTGAATCATTTTTGATAGAGTCCAAAAAATCAATTTTCTGATAAAAAACAATGACCCCGGACCAGTCGAACATTGAAAAAATTGTCAATATTGATGAAATTTTAACATTTAATCTTTTGACTTTAAATGACGGTTGGATGTGAATTATTACTTTTTCAACGAAACTAAGTGTGTTTAAAGTCATTTCTGTGCCTGAAATTGGTCAAAATTGAAAATTTTGAGTAAGCAAAACTCTGAAAAAATGGCAATTTTGGTCACTGTGAGGGTTTAAAAAGTGGTTATGCAACATGAGGCCCGATCCAAATGACATTTTGAATCATTTTTGGTAGAGTCCAAAAAATCCATTTTCTGATGAAAAACGATGACCCCGGACCAGTCGAACGTTGAAAAAATGGTCAATATTGATGACATTTTAACATTTAATCTTTTGACTTTAAATTACGGTTGGATGTGAATTATTACTTTTTCAACTAAAATAAGTGTGTTTAAAGTCATTTCTGTGCCTGAAATTGGTCAAAGTTGAAGATTTTGAGTAAGCAAAACTCTGTAAAAATGGCAATTTTGGTCACTGTGAGGGTTTAAAAAGTGGATATTCAACATGAGGCCCAATCCAAATAACATTTTGAATCATTTTTGGTAGAGTCCAAAAAATCAATTTTCTGATGAAAAACGATGACCCCGGACCAGTCGAACGTTGAAAAAATGGTCAATATTGATGAAATTTTAACATTTAATCTTTTGACTTAAAATGACGGTTGGATGTGAATTATTACTTTTTCAACTAAAATAAGTGTGTTTAAAGTCATTTCTGTGCCTGAAATTGGTCAAAATTGAAGATTTTGAGTAAGCAAAACTCTGTAAAAATGGCAATTTTGGTCACTGTGAGGGTTTAAAAAGTGGTTATTCATCATGAGACCCAATCCAAATGACATTTTGAATCATTTTTGGTAGAGTCCAAAAAATCAATTTTCTGATGAAAAACGATGACCCCGGACCAGTCGAACGTTGAAAAAATGGTCAATATTGATGAAATTTTAACATTTAATCTTTTGACTTAAAATGACGGTTGGATGTGAATTATTACTTTTTCAACTAAAATAAGTGTGTTTAAAGTCATTTTTGTGCCTGAAATTGGTCAAAATTGAAGATTTTGAGTAAGCAAAACTCTGTAAAAATGGCAATTTTGGTCACTGTGAGGGTTTTAAAAGTGGTTATTCATCATGAGGCCCGATCCAAATGACATTTTGAATCATTTTTGGTAGAGTCCAAAAAATCAATTTTCTGATGAAAAACGATGACCCCGGACCAGTCGAACGTTGAAAAAATGGTCAATATTGATGAAATTTTAACATTTAATCTTTTGACTTAAAATGACGGTTGGATGTGAATTATTACTTTTTCAACTAAAATAAGTGTGTTTAAAGTCATTTCTGTGCCTGAAATTGGTCAAAATTGAAGATTTTGAGTAAGCAAAACTCTGTAAAAATGGCAATTTTGGTCACTGTGAGGGTGTAAAAAGTGGTTATTCAACATGAGGCCCGATCCAAATGACATTTTGAATCATTTTTGGTAGAGTCCAAAAAATCATTTTCTGATGGAAAACGATGACCCCGGACCAGTCGAACGTTGAAAAAATGGTCAATATTGATGAAATTTTAACATTTAATCTTTTGACTTTAAATGACGGTTGGATGTGAATTATTACTTTTTCAACGAAAATAAGTGTGTTTAAAGTCATTTCTGTGCCTGAAATTGGTTAAAATTGAAGATTTTGAGTAAGCAAAACTCTGTAAAAATGGCAATTTTGGTCACTGTGAGGGTTTAAAAAGTGGAAATTCAACATGAGGCCCAATCCAAATGACATTTTGAATCATTTTTGATAGAGTCCAAAAAAATCAATTTTCTGATGAAAAACGATGACCCCGGACCAGTCGAACGTTGAAAAAATTGTCAATATTGATGAAATTTTAACATTTATTCTTTTGACTTTAAATGCAGGTTGGATGTGAATTATTACTTTTTCAACGAAAATAAGTGTGTTTAAAGTCATTTCTGTGCCTGAAATTGGTCAAAATTGAAGATTTTGAGTAAGCAAAACTCTGTAAAAATGGCAATTTTGGTCACTGTGAGGGTTTAAAAAGTGGATATTCAACATGAGGCCCAATCCAAATGACATTTTGAATCATTTTTGATAGAGTCCAAAAAATCAATTTTCTGATGAAAAACGATGACCCCGGACCAGTCGAACGTTGAAAAAATTGTCAATATTGATGAAATTTTAACATTTAATCTTTTGACTTTAAATGAAGGTTGGATGTGAGTTATTACTTTTTCAACTAAAATAAGTGTGTTTAAAGTCATTTCTGTGCCTGAAATTGGTCAAAATTGAAGATTTTGAGTAAGCAAAACTCTGTAAAAATGGCAATTTTGGTCACTGTGAGGGTTTAAAAAGTGGTTATTCAACATGAGGCCCGATCCAAATTTCATTTTGAATCATTTTTGGTAGAGTCCAAATAATCAATTTTCTGATGAAAAACGATGACCCCGGACCAGTCGAACGTTGAAAAAATGGTCAATATTGATGAAATTTTAACATTTAATCTTTTGACTTAAAATGACGGTTGGATGTGAATTATTACTTTTTCAAATAAAATAAGTGTGTTTAATGTCATTTCTGTGCATGAAATTGGTCAAAATTGAAGATTTTGAGTAAGCAAAACTCTGTAAAAATGGCAATTTTGGTCACTGTGAGGGTGTAAAAAGTGGTTATTCAACATGAGGCCCGATCCAAATGACATTTTGAATCATTTTTGATAGAGTCCAAAAAATCAATTTTCTGATAAAAAACAATGACCCCGGACCAGTCGAACATTGAAAAAATTGTCAATATTGATGAAATTTTAACATTTAATCTTTTGACTTTAAATGACGGTTGGATGTGAATTATTACTTTTTCAACGAAACTAAGTGTGTTTAAAGTCATTTCTGTGCCTGAAATTGGTCAAAATTGAAAATTTTGAGTAAGCAAAACTCTGAAAAAATGGCAATTTTGGTCACTGTGAGGGTTTAAAAAGTGGTTATGCAACATGAGGCCCGATCCAAATGACATTTTGAATCATTTTTGGTAGAGTCCAAAAAATCCATTTTCTGATGAAAAACGATGACCCCGGACCAGTCGAACGTTGAAAAAATGGTCAATATTGATGACATTTTAACATTTAATCTTTTGACTTTAAATTACGGTTGGATGTGAATTATTACTTTTTCAACTAAAATAAGTGTGTTTAAAGTCATTTCTGTGCCTGAAATTGGTCAAAGTTGAAGATTTTGAGTAAGCAAAACTCTGTAAAAATGGCAATTTTGGTCACTGTGAGGGTTTAAAAAGTGGATATTCAACATGATGCCCAATCCAAATAACATTTTGAATCATTTTTGGTAGAGTCCAAAAAATCAATTTTCTGATGAAAAACGATGACCCCGGACCAGTCGAACGTTGAAAAAATGGTCAATATTGATGAAATTTTAACATTTAATCTTTTGACTTAAAATGACGGTTGGATGTTAATTATTACTTTTTCAACTAAAATAAGTGTGTTTAAAGTCATTTCTGTGCCTGAAATTGGTCAAAATTGAAGATTTTGAGTAAGCAAAACTCTGTAAAAATGGCAATTTTGGTCACTGTGAGGGTTTAAAAAGTGGTTATTCATCATGAGACCCAATCCAAATGACATTTTGAATCATTTTTGGTAGAGTCCAAAAAATCAATTTTCTGATGAAAAACGATGACCCCGGACCAGTCGAACGTTGAAAAAATGGTCAATATTGATGAAATTTTAACATTTAATCTTTTGACTTAAAATGACGGTTGGATGTGAATTATTACTTTTTCAACTAAAATAAGTGTGTTTAAAGTCATTTTTGTGCCTGAAATTGGTCAAAATTGAAGATTTTGAGTAAGCAAAACTCTGTAAAAATGGCAATTTTGGTCACTGTGAGGGTTTTAAAAGTGGTTATTCAACATGAGGCCCGATCCAAATGACATTTTGAATCATTTTTGGTAGAGTCCAAAAAATCAATTTTCTGATGAAAAACGATGACCCCGGACCAGTCGAACGTTGAAAAAATGGTCAATATTGATGAAATTTTAACATTTAATCTTTTGACTTAAAATGACGGTTGGATGTGAATTATTACTTTTTCAACTAAAATAAGTGTGTTTAAAGTCATTTCTGTGCCTGAAATTGGTCAAAATTGAAGATTTTGAGTAAGCAAAACTCTGTAAAAATGGCAATTTTGGTCACTGTGAGGGTGTAAAAAGTGGTTATTCAACATGAGGCCCGATCCAAATGACATTTTGAATCATTTTTGGTAGAGTCCAAAAAATCATTTTCTGATGGAAAACGATGACCCCGGACCAGTCGAACGTTGAAAAAATGGTCAATATTGATGAAATTTTAACATTTAATCTTTTGACTTAAAATGACGGTTGGATGTGAATTATTACTTTTTCAAATAAAATAAGTGTGTTTAATGTCATTTCTGTGCCTGAAATTGGTCAAAATTGAAGATTTTGAGTAAGCAAAACTCTGTAAAAATGGCAATTTTGGTCACTGTGAGGGTGTAAAAAGTGGTTATTCAACATGAGGCCCGATCCAAATGACATTTTGAATCATTTTTGGTAGAGTTCAAAAAATCAATTTTCTGATAAAAAACGATGACCCCGGACCAGTCGAACGTTGAAAAAATGGTCAATATTGATGAAATTTTAACATTTAATCTTTTGACTTAAAATGACGGTTGGATGTGAAATATTACTTTTTCAACTAAGATAAGTGTGTTTAAAGTCATTTCTGTGAGTGAAATTGGTCAAAATTGAAGATTTTGAGTAAGCAAAACTCTGTAAAAATGGCAATTTTGGTCACTGTGAGGGTTTAAAAAGTGGTTATTCAACATGAGGCCCGATCCAAATGACATTTTGAATCATTTTTGGTAGAGTCCAAAAAATCATTTTCTGATGGAAAACGATGACCCCGGACCAGTCGAACGTTGAAAAAATGGTCAATATTGATGAAATTTTAACATTTAATCTTTTGACTTTAAATGACGGTTGGATGTGAATTATTACTTTTTCAACGAAAATAAGTGTGTTTAAAGTCATTTCTGTGCCTGAAATTGGTCAAAATTGAAGATTTTGAGTAAGCAAAACTCTGTAAAAATGGCAATTTTGGTCACTGTGAGGGTTTAAAAAGTGGATATTCAACATGAGGCCCAATCCAAATGACATTTTGAATCATTTTTGATAGAGTCCAAAAAATCAATTTTCTGATGAAAAACGATGACCCCGGACCAGTCGAACGTTGAAAAAATTGTCAATATTGATGAAATTTTAACATTTAATCTTTTGACTTTAAATGAAGGTTGGATGTGAGTTATTACTTTTTCAACTAAAATAAGTGTGTTTAAAGTCATTTCTGTGCCTGAAATTGGTCAAAATTGAAGATTTTGAGTAAGCAAAACTCTGTAAAAATGGCAATTTTGGTCACTGTGAGGGTTTAAAAAGTGGTTATTCAACATGAGGCCCGATCCAAATTTCATTTTGAATCATTTTTGGTAGAGTCCAAAAAATCAATTTTCTGATGAAAAACGATGACCCCGGACCAGTCGAACGTTGAAAAAATGGTCAATATTGATGAAATTTTAACATTTAATCTTTTGACTTAAAATGACGGTTGGATGTGAATTATTACTTTTTCAAATAAAATAAGTGTGTTTAATGTCATTTCTGTGCATGAAATTGGTCAAAATTGAAGATTTTGAGTAAGCAAAACTCTGTAAAAATGGCAATTTTGGTCACTGTGAGGGTGTAAAAAGTGGTTATTCAACATGAGGCCCGATCCAAATGACATTTTGAATCATTTTTGATAGAGTCCAAAAAATCAATTTTCTGATAAAAAACAATGACCCCGGACCAGTCGAACATTGAAAAAATTGTCAATATTGATGAAATTTTAACATTTAATCTTTTGACTTTAAATGACGGTTGGATGTGAATTATTACTTTTTCAACGAAACTAAGTGTGTTTAAAGTCATTTCTGTGCCTGAAATTGGTCAAAATTGAAAATTTTGAGTAAGCAAAACTCTGAAAAAATGGCAAATTTTGGTCACTGTGAGGGTTTAAAAAGTGGTTATGCAACATGAGGCCCGATCCAAATGACATTTTGAATCATTTTTGGTAGAGTCCAAAAAATCCATTTTCTGATGAAAAACGATGACCCCGGACCAGTCGAACGTTGAAAAAATGGTCAATATTGATGACATTTTAACATTTAATCTTTTGACTTTAAATTACGGTTGGATGTGAATTATTACTTTTTCAACTAAAATAAGTGTGTTTAAAGTCATTTCTGTGCCTGAAATTGGTCAAAGTTGAAGATTTTGAGTAAGCAAAACTCTGTAAAAATGGCAATTTTGGTCACTGTGAGGGTTTAAAAAGTGGATATTCAACATGAGGCCCAATCCAAATAACATTTTGAATCATTTTTGGTAGAGTCCAAAAAATCAATTTTCTGATGAAAAACGATGACCCCGGACCAGTCGAACGTTGAAAAAATGGTCAATATTGATGAAATTTTAACATTTAATCTTTTGACTTAAAATGACGGTTGGATGTGAATTATTACTTTTTCAACTAAAATAAGTGTGTTTAAAGTCATTTCTGTGCCTGAAATTGGTCAAAATTGAAGATTTTGAGTAAGCAAAACTCTGTAAAAATGGCAATTTTGGTCACTGTGAGGGTTTAAAAAGTGGTTATTCATCATGAGACCCAATCCAAATGACATTTTGAATCATTTTTGGTAGAGTCCAAAAAATCAATTTTCTGATGAAAAACGATGACCCCGGACCAGTCGAACGTTGAAAAAATGGTCAATATTGATGAAATTTTAACATTTAATCTTTTGACTTAAAATGACGGTTGGATGTGAATTATTACTTTTTCAACTAAAATAAGTGTGTTTAAAGTCATTTTTGTGCCTGAAATTGGTCAAAATTGAAGATTTTGAGTAAGCAAAACTCTGTAAAAATGGCAATTTTGGTCACTGTGAGGGTTTTAAAAGTGGTTATTCATCATGAGGCCCGATCCAAATGACATTTTGAATCATTTTGGTAGAGTCCAAAAAATCAATTTTCTGATGAAAAACGATGACCCCGGACCAGTCGAACGTTGAAAAAATGGTCAATATTGATGAAATTTTAACATTTAATCTTTTGACTTAAAATGACGGTTGGATGTGAATTATTACTTTTTCAACTAAAATAAGTGTGTTTAAAGTCATTTCTGTGCCTGAAATTGGTCAAAATTGAAGATTTTGAGTAAGCAAAACTCTGTAAAAATGGCAATTTTGGTCACTGTGAGGGTGTAAAAAGTGGTTATTCAACATGAGGCCCGATCCAAATGACATTTTGAATCATTTTTGGTAGAGTCCAAAAAATCATTTTCTGATGGAAAACGATGACCCCGGACCAGTCGAACGTTGAAAAAATGGTCAATATTGATGAAATTTTAACATTTAATCTTTTGACTTTAAATGACGGTTGGATGTGAATTATTACTTTTTCAACGAAAATAAGTGTGTTTAAAGTCATTTCTGTGCCTGAAATTGGTTAAAATTGAAGATTTTGAGTAAGCAAAACTCTGTAAAAATGGCAATTTTGGTCACTGTGAGGGTTTAAAAAGTGGAAATTCAACATGAGGCCCAATCCAAATGACATTTTGAATCATTTTTGATAGAGTCCAAAAAAATCAATTTTCTGATGAAAAACGATGACCCCGGACCAGTCGAACGTTGAAAAAATTGTCAATATTGATGAAATTTTAACATTTATTCTTTTGACTTTAAATGCAGGTTGGATGTGAATTATTACTTTTTCAACTAAAATAAGTGTGTTTAAAGTCATTTCTGTGCCTGAAATTGGTCAAAATTGAAGATTTTGAGTAAGCAAAACTCTGTAAAAATGGCAATTTTGGTCACTGTGAGGGTTTAAAAAGTGGTTATTCAACATGAGGCCCGATCCAAATGACATTTTGAATCATTTTTGGTAGAATCCAAAAAATAAATTTTCTGATGAAAATCGATGACCCCGGACCAGTCGAATGTTGAAAAAATGGTCAATATTGATGAAATTTTAACATTTAATCTTTTGACTTAAAATGACGGTTGGATGTGAATTATTACTTTTTCAAATAAAATAAGTGTGTTTAATGTCATTTCTGTGCATGAAATTGGTCAAAATTGAAGATTTTGAGTAAGCAAAACTCTGTAAAAATGGCAATTTTGGTCACTGTTAGGGTGTAAAAAGTGGTTATTCAACATGAGGCCCGATCCAAATGACATTTTGAATCATTTTTGATAGAGTCCAAAAAATCAATTTTCTGATAAAAAACAATGACCCCGGACCAGTCGAACGTTGAAAAAATTGTCAATATTGATGAAATTTTAACATTTAATCTTTTGACTTTAAATGAAGGTTGGATGTGAGTTATTACTTTTTCAACTAAAATAAGTGTGTTTAAAGTCATTTCTGTGCCTGAAATTGGTCAAAATTGAAGATTTTGAGGAAGCAAAACTCTGTAAAAATGGCAATTTTGGTCACTGTGAGGGTTTAAAAAGTGGTTATTCAACATGAGGCCCGATCCAAATGACATTTTGAATCATTTTTGGTAGAATCCAAAAAATAAATTTTCTGATGAAAAACGATGACCCCGGACCAGTCGAATGTTGAAAAAATGGTCAATATTGATGACATTTTAACATTTAATCTTTTGACTTTAAATTACGGTTGGATGTGAATTATTACTTTTTCAACTAAAATAAGTGTGTTTAAAGTCATTTCTGTGCCTGAAATTGGTCAAAGTTGAAGATTTTGAGTAAGCAAAACTCTGTAAAAATGGCAATTTTGGTCACTGTGAGGGTTTAAAAAGTGGATATTCAACATGAGGCCCAATCCAAATAACATTTTGAATCATTTTTGGTAGAGTCCAAAAAATCAATTTTCTGATGAAAAACGATGACCCCGGACCAGTCGAACGTTGAAAAAATGGTCAATATTGATGAAATTTTAACATTTAATCTTTTGACTTAAAATGACGGTTGGATGTGAATTATTACTTTTTCAACTAAAATAAGTGTGTTTAAAGTCATTTCTGTGCCTGAAATTGGTCAAAATTGAAGATTTTGAGTAAGCAAAACTCTGTAAAAATGGCAATTTTGGTCACTGTGAGGGTTTAAAAAGTGGTTATTCATCATGAGACCCAATCCAAATGACATTTTGAATCATTTTTGGTAGAGTCCAAAAAATCAATTTTCTGATGAAAAACGATGACCCCGGACCAGTCGAACGTTGAAAAAATGGTCAATATTGATGAAATTTTAACATTTAATCTTTTGACTTAAAATGACGGTTGGATGTGAATTATTACTTTTTCAACTAAAATAAGTGTGTTTAAAGTCATTTTTGTGCCTGAAATTGGTCAAAATTGAAGATTTTGAGTAAGCAAAACTCTGTAAAAATGGCAATTTTGGTCACTGTGAGGGTTTTAAAAGTGGTTATTCAACATGAGGCCCGATCCAAATGACATTTTGAATCATTTTTGGTAGAGTCCAAAAAATCAATTTTCTGATGAAAAACGATGACCCCGGACCAGTCGAACGTTGAAAAAATGGTCAATATTGATGAAATTTTAACATTTAATCTTTTGACTTAAAATGACGGTTGGATGTGAATTATTACTTTTTCAACTAAAATAAGTGTGTTTAAAGTCATTTCTGTGCCTGAAATTGGTCAAAATTGAAGATTTTGAGTAAGCAAAACTCTGTAAAAATGGCAATTTTGGTCACTGTGAGGGTGTAAAAAGTGGTTATTCAACATGAGGCCCGATCCAAATGACATTTTGAATCATTTTTGGTAGAGTCCAAAAAATCATTTTCTGATGGAAAACGATGACCCCGGACCAGTCGAACGTTGAAAAAATGGTCAATATTGATGAAATTTTAACATTTAATCTTTTGACTTTAAATGACGGTTGGATGTGAATTATTACTTTTTCAACGAAAATAAGTGTGTTTAAAGTCATTTCTGTGCCTGAAATTGGTTAAAATTGAAGATTTTGAGTAAGCAAAACTCTGTAAAAATGGCAATTTTGGTCACTGTGAGGGTTTAAAAAGTGGAAATTCAACATGAGGCCCAATCCAAATGACATTTTGAATCATTTTTGATAGAGTCCAAAAAAATCAATTTTCTGATGAAAAACGATGACCCCGGACCAGTCGAACGTTGAAAAAATTGTCAATATTGATGAAATTTTAACATTTATTCTTTTGACTTTAAATGCAGGTTGGATGTGAGTTATTACTTTTTCAACTAAAATAAGTGTGTTTAAAGTCATTTCTGTGCCTGAAATTGGTCAAAATTGAAGATTTTGAGTAAGCAAAACTCTGTAAAAATGGCAATTTTGGTCACTGTGAGGGTTTAAAAAGTGGTTATTCAACATGAGGCCCGATCCAAATGACATTTTGAATCATTTTTGGTAGAATCCAAAAAATAAATTTTCTGATGAAAATCGATGACCCCGGACCAGTCGAATGTTGAAAAAATGGTCAATATTGATGAAATTTTAACATTTAATCTTTTGACTTTAAATGACGGTTGGATGTGAATTATTACTTTTTCAACTAAAATAAGTGTGTTTAAAGTCATTTCTGTGCCTGAAATTGGTCAAAATTGAAGATTTTGAGTAAGCAAAACTCTGTAAAAATGGCAATTTTGGTCACTGTGAGGGTGTAAAAAGTGGTTATTCAACATGAGGCCCGATCCAAATGACATTTTGAATCATTTTTGGTAGAGTTCAAAAAATCAATTTTCTGATAAAAAACGATGACCCCGGACCAGTCGAACGTTGAAAAAATGGTCAATATTGATGAAATTTTAACATTTAATCTTTTGACTTAAAATGACGGTTGGATGTGAAATATTACTTTTTCAACTAAAATAAGTGTGTTTAAAGTCATTTCTGTGAGTGAAATTGGTCAAAATTGAAGATTTTGAGTAAGCAAAACTCTGTAAAAATGGCAATTTTGGTCACTGTGAGGGTTTAAAAAGTGGTTATTCAACATGAGGCCCGATCCAAATGACATTTTGAATCATTTTTGGTAGAGTCCAAAAAATCATTTTCTGATGGAAAACGATGACCCCGGACCAGTCGAACGTTGAAAAAATGGTCAATATTGATGAAATTTTAACATTTAATCTTTTGACTTAAAATGACGGTTGGATGTGAATTATTACTTTTTCAAATAAAATAAGTGTGTTTAATGTCATTTCTGTGCATGAAATTGGTCAAAATTGAAGATTTTGAGTAAGCAAAACTCTGTAAAAATGGCAATTTTGGTCACTGTTAGGGTGTAAAAAGTGGTTATTCAACATGAGGCCCGATCCAAATGACATTTTGAATCATTTTTGATAGAGTCCAAAAAATCAATTTTCTGATAAAAAACAATGACCCCGGACCAGTCGAACGTTGAAAAAATTGTCAATATTGATGAAATTTTAACATTTAATCTTTTGACTTTAAATGAAGGTTGGATGTGAGTTATTACTTTTTCAACTAAAATAAGTGTGTTTAAAGTCATTTCTGTGCCTGAAATTGGTCAAAATTGAAGATTTTGAGTAAGCAAAACTCTGTAAAAATGGCAATTTTGGTCACTGTGAGGGTTTAAAAAGTGGTTATTCAACATGAGGCCCGATCCAAATGACATTTTGAATCATTTTTGGTAGAATCCAAAAAATAAATTTTCTGATGAAAAACGATGACCCCGGACCAGTCGAATGTTGAAAAAATGGTCAATATTGATGAAATTTTAACATTTAATATTTTGACTTTAAATGACGGTTGGATGTGAATTATTACTTTTTCAACTAAAATAAGTGTGTTTAAAGTCATTTCTGTGCCTGAAATTGGTCAAAATTGAAGATTTTGAGTAAGCAAAACTCTGTAAAAATGGCAATTTTGGTCACTGTGAGGGTGTAAAAAGTGGTTATTCAACATGAGGCCCGATCCAAATGACATTTTGAATCATTTTTGGTAGAGTTCAAAAAATCAATTTCCTGATAAAAAACGATGACCCCGGACCAGTCGAACGTTGAAAAAATGGTCAATATTGATGAAATTTTAACATTTAATATTTTGACTTTAAATGACGGTTGGATGTGAAATATTACTTTTTCAACTAAAATAAGTGTGTTTAAAGTCATTTCTGTGCCTGAAATTGGTCAAAATTGAAGATTTTGAGTAAGCAAAACTCTGTAAAAATGGCAATTTTGGTCACTGTGAGGGTTTTAAAAGTGGTTATTCAACATGAGGCCCGATCCAAATGACATTTTGAATCATTTTTGGTAGAGTCCAAAAAATCCATTTTCTGATGAAAAACGATGACCCCGGACCAGTCGAACGTTGAAAAAATGGTCAATATTGATGAAATTTTAACATTTAATCTTTTGACTTTAAATTACGGTTGGATGTGAATTATTACTTTTTCAACTAAAATAAGTGTGTTTAAAGTCATTTCTGTGCCTGAAATTGGTCAAAATTGAAGATTTTGAGTAAGCAAAACTCTGTAAAAATGGCAATTTTGGTCACTGTGAGGGTGTAAAAAGTGGTTATTCAACATGAGGCCCGATCCAAATGACATTTTGAATCATTTTTGGTAGAGTTCAAAAAATCAATTTTCTGATAAAAAACGATGACCCCGGACCAGTCGAACGTTGAAAAAATGGTCAATATTGATGAAATTTTAACATTTAATCTTTTGACTTAAAATGACGGTTGGATGTGAAATATTACTTTTTCAACTAAGATAAGTGTGTTTAAAGTCATTTCTGTGAGTGAAATTGGTCAAAATTGAAGATTTTGAGTAAGCAAAACTCTGTAAAAATGGCAATTTTGGTCACTGTGAGGGTTTAAAAAGTGGTTATTCAACATGAGGCCCGATCCAAATGACATTTTGAATTTTTTTTGGTAGAGTCCAAAAAATCATTTTCTGATGGAAAACGATGACCCCGGACCAGTCGAACGTTGAAAAAATGGTCAATATTGATGAAATTTTAACATTTAATCTTTTGACTTTAAATGACGGTTGGATGTGAATTATTACTTTTTCAACGAAAATAAGTGTGTTTAAAGTCATTTCTGTGCCTGAAATTGGTCAAAATTGAAGATTTTGAGTAAGCAAAACTCTGTAAAAATGGCAATTTTGGTCACTGTGAGGGTTTAAAAAGTGGATATTCAACATGAGGCCCAATCCAAATGACATTTTGAATCATTTTTGATAGAGTCCAAAAAATCAATTTTCTGATGAAAAACGATGACCCCGGACCAGTCGAACGTTGAAAAAATTGTCAATATTGATGAAATTTTAACATTTAATCTTTTGACTTTAAATGAAGGTTGGATGTGAGTTATTACTTTTTCAACTAAAATAAGTGTGTTTAAAGTCATTTCTGTGCCTGAAATTGGTCAAAATTGAAGATTTTGAGTAAGCAAAACTCTGTAAAAATGGCAATTTTGGTCACTGTGAGGGTTTAAAAAGTGGTTATTCAACATGAGGCCCGATCCAAATTTCATTTTGAATCATTTTTGGTAGAGTCCAAAAAATCAATTTTCTGATGAAAAACGATGACCCCGGACCAGTCGAACGTTGAAAAAATGGTCAATATTGATGAAATTTTAACATTTAATCTTTTGACTTAAAATGACGGTTGGATGTGAATTATTACTTTTTCAAATAAAATAAGTGTGTTTAATGTCATTTCTGTGCATGAAATTGGTCAAAATTGAAGATTTTGAGTAAGCAAAACTCTGTAAAAATGGCAATTTTGGTCACTGTGAGGGTGTAAAAAGTGGTTATTCAACATGAGGCCCGATCCAAATGACATTTTGAATCATTTTTGATAGAGTCCAAAAAATCAATTTTCTGATAAAAAACAATGACCCCGGACCAGTCGAACGTTGAAAAAATTGTCAATATTGATGAAATTTTAACATTTAATCTTTTGACTTTAAATGACGGTTGGATGTGAATTATTACTTTTTCAACGAAACTAAGTGTGTTTAAAGTCATTTCTGTGCCTGAAATTGGTCAAAATTGAAGATTTTGAGTAAGCAAAACTCTGTAAAAATGGCAATTTTGGTCACTGTGAGGGTTTAAAAAGTGGAAATTCAACATGAGGCCCAATCCAAATGACATTTTGAATCATTTTTGATAGAGTCCAAAAAATCAATTTTCTGATGAAAAACGATGACCCCGGACCAGTCGAACGTTGAAAAAATTGTCAATATTGATGAAATTTTAACATTTATTCTTTTGACTTTAAATGCAGGTTGGATGTGAGTTATTACTTTTTCAACTAAAATAAGTGTGTTTAAAGTCATTTCTGTGCCTGAAATTGGTCAAAATTGAAGATTTTGAGTAAGCAAAACTCTGTAAAAATGGCAATTTTGGTCACTGTGAGGGTTTAAAAAGTGGTTATTCAACATGAGGCCCGATCCAAATGACATTTTGAATCATTTTTGGTAGAATCCAAAAAATAAATTTTCTGATGAAAATCGATGACCCCGGACCAGTCGAATGTTGAAAAAATGGTCAATATTGATGAAATTTTAACATTTAATCTTTTGACTTTAAATGACGGTTGGATGTGAATTATTACTTTTTCAACTAAAATAAGTGTGTTTAAAGTCATTTCTGTGCCTGAAATTGGTCAAAATTGAAGATTTTGAGTAAGCAAAACTCTGTAAAAATGGCAATTTTGGTCACTGTGAGGGTGTAAAAAGTGGTTATTCAACATGAGGCCCGATCCAAATGACATTTTGAATCATTTTTGGTAGAGTCCAAAAAATCCATTTTCTGATGAAAAACGATGACCCCGGACCAGTCGAACATTGAAAAAATGGTCAATATTGATGAAATTTTAACATTTAATCTTTTGACTTTAAATTACGGTTGGATGTGAATTATTACTTTTTCAACTAAAATAAGTGTGTTTAAAGTCATTTCTGTGCCTGAAATTGGTCAAAATTGAAGATTTTGAGTAAGCAAAACTCTGTAAAAATGGCAATTTTGGTCACTGTGAGGGTGTAAAAAGTGGTTATTCAACATGAGGCCCGATCCAAATGACATTTTGAATCATTTTTGGTAGAGTTCAAAAAATCAATTTTCTGATAAAAAACGATGACCCCGGACCAGTCGAACGTTGAAAAAATGGTCAATATTGATGAAATTTTAACATTTAATCTTTTGACTTAAAATGACGGTTGGATGTGAAATATTACTTTTTCAACTAAAATAAGTGTGTTTAAAGTCATTTCTGTGAGTGAAATTGGTCAAAATTGAAGATTTTGAGTAAGCAAAACTCTGTAAAAATGGCAATTTTGGTCACTGTGAGGGTTTAAAAAGTGGTTATTCAACATGAGGCCCGATCCAAATGACATTTTGAATCATTTTTGGTAGAGTCCAAAAAATCATTTTCTGATGGAAAACGATGACCCCGGACCAGTCGAACGTTGAAAAAATGGTCAATATTGATGAAATTTTAACATTTAATCTTTTGACTTAAAATGACGGTTGGATGTGAATTATTACTTTTTCAAATAAAATAAGTGTGTTTAATGTCATTTCTGTGCATGAAATTGGTCAAAATTGAAGATTTTGAGTAAGCAAAACTCTGTAAAAATGGCAATTTTGGTCACTGTTAGGGTGTAAAAAGTGGTTATTCAACATGAGGCCCGATCCAAATGACATTTTGAATCATTTTTGATAGAGTCCAAAAAATCAATTTTCTGATAAAAAACAATGACCCCGGACCAGTCGAACGTTGAAAAAATTGTCAATATTGATGAAATTTTAACATTTAATCTTTTGACTTTAAATGAAGGTTGGATGTGAGTTATTACTTTTTCAACTAAAATAAGTGTGTTTAAAGTCATTTCTGTGCCTGAAATTGGTCAAAATTGAAGATTTTGAGTAAGCAAAACTCTGTAAAAATGGCAATTTTGGTCACTGTGAGGGTTTAAAAAGTGGTTATTCAACATGAGGCCCGATCCAAATGACATTTTGAATCATTTTTGGTAGAATCCAAAAAATAAATTTTCTGATGAAAAACGATGACCCCGGACCAGTCGAATGTTGAAAAAATGGTCAATATTGATGAAATTTTAACATTTAATATTTTGACTTTAAATGACGGTTGGATGTGAATTATTACTTTTTCAACTAAAATAAGTGTGTTTAAAGTCATTTCTGTGCCTGAAATTGGTCAAAATTGAAGATTTTGAGTAAGCAAAACTCTGTAAAAATGGCAATTTTGGTCACTGTGAGGGTTTTAAAAGTGGTTATTCAACATGAGGCCCGATCCAAATGACATTTTGAATCATTTTTGGTAGAGTCCAAAAAATCCATTTTCTGATGAAAAACGATGACCCCGGACCAGTCGAACGTTGAAAAAATGGTCAATATTGATGAAATTTTAACATTTAATCTTTTGACTTTAAATTACGGTTGGATGTGAATTATTACTTTTTCAACTAAAATAAGTGTGTTTAAAGTCATTTCTGTGCCTGAAATTGGTCAAAATTGAAGATTTTGAGTAAGCAAAACTCTGTAAAAATGGCAATTTTGGTCACTGTGAGGGTGTAAAAAGTGGTTATTCAACATGAGGCCCGATCCAAATGACATTTTGAATCATTTTTGGTAGAGTTCAAAAAATCAATTTTCTGATAAAAAACGATGACCCCGGACCAGTCGAACGTTGAAAAAATGGTCAATATTGATGAAATTTTAACATTTAATCTTTTGACTTAAAATGACGGTTGGATGTGAAATATTACTTTTTCAACTAAAATAAGTGTGTTTAAAGTCATTTCTGTGAGTGAAATTGGTCAAAATTGAAGATTTTGAGTAAGCAAAACTCTGTAAAAATGGCAATTTTGGTCACTGTGAGGGTTTAAAAAGTGGTTATTCAACATGAGGCCCGATCCAAATGACATTTTGAATCATTTTTGGTAGAGTCCAAAAAATCATTTTCTGATGGAAAACGATGACCCCGGACCAGTCGAACGTTGAAAAAATGGTCAATATTGATGAAATTTTAACATTTAATCTTTTGACTTAAAATGACGGTTGGATGTGAATTATTACTTTTTCAAATAAAATAAGTGTGTTTAATGTCATTTCTGTGCATGAAATTGGTCAAAATTGAAGATTTTGAGTAAGCAAAACTCTGTAAAAATGGCAATTTTGGTCACTGTTAGGGTGTAAAAAGTGGTTATTCAACATGAGGCCCGATCCAAATGACATTTTGAATCATTTTTGATAGAGTCCAAAAAATCAATTTTCTGATAAAAAACAATGACCCCGGACCAGTCGAACGTTGAAAAAATTGTCAATATTGATGAAATTTTAACATTTAATCTTTTGACTTTAAATGAAGGTTGGATGTGAGTTATTACTTTTTCAACTAAAATAAGTGTGTTTAAAGTCATTTCTGTGCCTGAAATTGGTCAAAATTGAAGATTTTGAGTAAGCAAAACTCTGTAAAAATGGCAATTTTGGTCACTGTGAGGGTTTAAAAAGTGGTTATTCAACATGAGGCCCGATCCAAATGACATTTTGAATCATTTTTGGTAGAATCCAAAAAATAAATTTTCTGATGAAAAACGATGACCCCGGACCAGTCGAATGTTGAAAAAATGGTCAATATTGATGAAATTTTAACATTTAATATTTTGACTTTAAATGACGGTTGGATGTGAATTATTACTTTTTCAACTAAAATAAGTGTGTTTAAAGTCATTTCTGTGCCTGAAATTGGTCAAAATTGAAGATTTTGAGTAAGCAAAACTCTGTAAAAATGGCAATTTTGGTCACTGTGAGGGTTTTAAAAGTGGTTATTCAACATGAGGCCCGATCCAAATGACATTTTGAATCATTTTTGGTAGAGTCCAAAAAATCCATTTTCTGATGAAAAACGATGACCCCGGACCAGTCGAACGTTGAAAAAATGGTCAATATTGATGAAATTTTAACATTTAATCTTTTGACTTTAAATTACGGTTGGATGTGAATTATTACTTTTTCAACTAAAATAAGTGTGTTTAAAGTCATTTCTGTGCCTGAAATTGGTCAAAATTGAAGATTTTGAGTAAGCAAAACTCTGTAAAAATGGCAATTTTGGTCACTGTGAGGGTGTAAAAAGTGGTTATTCAACATGAGGCCCGATCCAAATGACATTTTGAATCATTTTTGGTAGAGTTCAAAAAATCAATTTTCTGATAAAAAACGATGACCCCGGACCAGTCGAACGTTGAAAAAATGGTCAATATTGATGAAATTTTAACATTTAATCTTTTGACTTTAAATTACGGTTGGATGTGAATTATTACTTTTTCAACTAAAATAAGTGTGTTTAAAGTCATTTCTGTGCCTGAAATTGGTCAAAATTGAAGATTTTGAGTAAGCAAAACTCTGTAAAAATGGCAATTTTGGTCACTGTGAGGGTTTAAAAAGTGGTTATTCAACATGAGGCCCGATCCAAATGACATTTTGAATCATTTTTGGTAGAGTCCAAAAAATCATTTTCTGATGGAAAACGATGACCCCGGACCAGTCGAACGT
The DNA here is from genome assembly GCF_964263255.1 of Lissotriton vulgaris. NCBI lineage: Eukaryota > Metazoa > Chordata > Amphibia > Caudata > Salamandridae > Lissotriton > Lissotriton vulgaris. Next base: position 365,208 of record NW_028245652.1, read on the forward strand.
TGAAAAAATGGTCAATATTGATGAAATTTTAACATTTAATCTTTTGACTTTAAATGACGGTTGGATGTGAATTATTACTTTTTCAACGAAAATAAGTGTGTTTAAAGTCATTTCTGTGCCTGAAATTGGTCAAAATTGAAGATTTTGAGTAAGCAAAACTCTGTAAAAATGGCAATTTTGGTCACTGTGAGGGTTTAAAAAGTGGATATTCAACATGAGGCCCAATCCAAATGACATTTTGAATCATTTTTGATAGAGTCCAAAAAATCAATTTTCTGATGAAAAACGATGACCCCGGACCAGTCGAACGTTGAAAAAATTGTCAATATTGATGAAATTTTAACATTTAATCTTTTGACTTTAAATGAAGGTTGGATGTGAGTTATTACTTTTTCAACTAAAATAAGTGTGTTTAAAGTCATTTCTGTGCCTGAAATTGGTCAAAATTGAAGATTTTGAGTAAGCAAAACTCTGTAAAAATGGCAATTTTGGTCACTGTGAGGGTTTAAAAAGTGGTTATTCAACATGAGGCCCGATCCAAATTTCATTTTGAATCATTTTTGGTAGAGTCCAAAAAATCAATTTTCTGATGAAAAACGATGACCCCGGACCAGTCGAACGTTGAAAAAATGGTCAATATTGATGAAATTTTAACATTTAATCTTTTGACTTAAAATGACGGTTGGATGTGAATTATTACTTTTTCAAATAAAATAAGTGTGTTTAATGTCATTTCTGTGCATGAAATTGGTCAAAATTGAAGATTTTGAGTAAGCAAAACTCTGTAAAAATGGCAATTTTGGTCACTGTGAGGGTGTAAAAAGTGGTTATTCAACATGAGGCCCGATCCAAATGACATTTTGAATCATTTTTGATAGAGTCCAAAAAATCAATTTTCTGATAAAAAACAATGACCCCGGACCAGTCGAACGTTGAAAAAATTGTCAATATTGATGAAATTTTAACATTTAATCTTTTGACTTTAAATGACGGTTGGATGTGAATTATTACTTTTTCAACGAAACTAAGTGTGTTTAAAGTCATTTCTGTGCCTGAAATTGGTCAAAATTGAAAATTTTGAGTAAGCAAAACTCTGAAAAAATGGCAATTTTGGTCACTGTGAGGGTTGAAAAAGTGGTTATGCAACATGAGGCCCGATCCAAATGACATTTTGAATCATTTTTGGTAGAGTCCAAAAAATCCATTTTCTGATGAAAAACGATGACCCCGGACCAGTCGAACGTTGAAAAAATGGTCAATATTGATGACATTTTAACATTTAATCTTTTGACTTTAAATTACGGTTGGATGTGAATTATTACTTTTTCAACTAAAATAAGTGTGTTTAAAGTCATTTCTGTGCCTGAAATTGGTCAAAATTGAAGATTTTGAGTAAGCAAAACTCTGTAAAAATGGCAATTTTGGTCACTGTGAGGGTGTAAAAAGTGGTTATTCAACATGAGGCCCGATCCAAATGACATTTTGAATCATTTTTGGTAGAGTTCAAAAAATCAATTTTCTGATAAAAAACGATGACCCCGGACCAGTCGAACGTTGAAAAAATGGTCAATATTGATGAAATTTTAACATTTAATCTTTTGACTTTAAATTACGGTTGGATGTGAATTATTACTTTTTCAACTAAAATAAGTGTGTTTAAAGTCATTTCTGTGCCTGAAATTGGTCAAAATTGAAGATTTTGAGTAAGCAAAACTCTGTAAAAATGGCAATTTTGGTCACTGTGAGGGTTTAAAAAGTGGTTATTCAACATGAGGCCCGATCCAAATGACATTTTGAATCATTTTTGGTAGAGTCCAAAAAATCATTTTCTGATGGAAAACGATGACCCCGGACCAGTCGAACGTTGAAAAAATGGTCAATATTGATGAAATTTTAACATTTAATCTTTTGACTTTAAATGACGGTTGGATGTGAATTATTACTTTTTCAACGAAAATAAGTGTGTTTAAAGTCATTTCTGTGCCTGAAATTGGTCAAAATTGAAGATTTTGAGTAAGCAAAACTCTGTAAAAATGGCAATTTTGGTCACTGTGAGGGTTTAAAAAGTGGATATTCAACATGAGGCCCAATCCAAATGACATTTTGAATCATTTTTGATAGAGTCCAAAAAATCAATTTTCTGATGAAAAACGATGACCCCGGACCAGTCGAACGTTGAAAAAATTGTCAATATTGATGAAATTTTAACATTTAATCTTTTGACTTTAAATGAAGGTTGGATGTGAGTTATTACTTTTTCAACTAAAATAAGTGTGTTTAAAGTCATTTCTGTGCCTGAAATTGGTCAAAATTGAAGATTTTGAGTAAGCAAAACTCTGTAAAAATGGCAATTTTGGTCACTGTGAGGGTTTAAAAAGTGGTTATTCAACATGAGGCCCGATCCAAATTTCATTTTGAATCATTTTTGGTAGAGTCCAAAAAATCAATTTTCTGATGAAAAATGATGACCCCGGACCAGTCGAACGTTGAAAAAATGGTCAATATTGATGAAATTTTAACATTTAATCTTTTGACTTAAAATGACGGTTGGATGTGAATTATTACTTTTTCAAATAAAATAAGTGTGTTTAATGTCATTTCTGTGCATGAAATTGGTCAAAATTGAAGATTTTGAGTAAGCAAAACTCTGTAAAAATGGCAATTTTGGTCACTGTGAGGGTGTAAAAAGTGGTTATTCAACATGAGGCCCGATCCAAATGACATTTTGAATCATTTTTGATAGAGTCCAAAAAATCAATTTTCTGATAAAAAACAATGACCCCGGACCAGTCGAACGTTGAAAAAATTGTCAATATTGATGAAATTTTAACATTTAATCTTTTGACTTTAAATGACGGTTGGATGTGAATTATTACTTTTTCAACGAAACTAAGTGTGTTTAAAGTCATTTCTGTGCCTGAAATTGGTCAAAATTGAAAATTTTGAGTAAGCAAAACTCTGAAAAAATGGCAATTTTGGTCACTGTGAGGGTTGAAAAAGTGGTTATGCAACATGAGGCCCGATCCAAATGACATTTTGAATCATTTTTGGTAGAGTCCAAAAAATCCATTTTCTGATGAAAAACGATGACCCCGGACCAGTCGAACGTTGAAAAAATGGTCAATATTGATGACATTTTAACATTTAATCTTTTGACTTTAAATTACGGTTGGATGTGAATTATTACTTTTTCAACTAAAATAAGTGTGTTTAAAGTCATTTCTGTGCCTGAAATTGGTCAAAGTTGAAGATTTTGAGTAAGCAAAACTCTGTAAAAATGGCAATTTTGGTCACTGTGAGGGTTTAAAAAGTGGATATTCAACATGAGGCCCAATCCAAATAACATTTTGAATCATTTTTGGTAGAGTCCAAAAAATCAATTTTCTGATGAAAAACGATGACCCCGGACCAGTCGAACGTTGAAAAAATGGTCAATATTGATGAAATTTTAACATTTAATCTTTTGACTTAAAATGACGGTTGGATGTGAATTATTACTTTTTCAACTAAAATAAGTGTGTTTAAAGTCATTTCTGTGCCTGAAATTGGTCAAAATTGAAGATTTTGAGTAAGCAAAACTCTGTAAAAATGGCAATTTTGGTCACTGTGAGGGTTTAAAAAGTGGTTATTCATCATGAGACCCGATCCAAATGACATTTTGAATCATTTTTGGTAGAGTCCAAAAAATCAATTTTCTGATGAAAAACGATGACCCCGGACCAGTCGAACGTTGAAAAAATGGTCAATATTGATGAAATTTTAACATTTAATCTTTTGACTTAAAATGACGGTTGGATGTGAATTATTACTTTTTCAACTAAAATAAGTGTGTTTAAAGTCATTTTTGTGCCTGAAATTGGTCAAAATTGAAGATTTTGAGTAAGCAAAACTCTGTAAAAATGGCAATTTTGGTCACTGTGAGGGTTTTAAAAGTGGTAATTCAACATGAGGCCCGATCCAAATGACATTTTGAATCATTTTTGGTAGAGTCCAAAAAATCAATTTTCTGATGAAAAACGATGACCCCGGACCAGTCGAACGTTGAAAAAATGGTCAATATTGATGAAATTTTAACATTTAATCTTTTGATTTAAAATGACGGTTGGATGTGAATTATTACTTTTTCAACTAAAATAAGTGTGTTTAAAGTCATTTCTGTGCCTGAAATTGGTCAAAATTGAAGATTTTGAGTAAGCAAAACTCTGTAAAAATGGCAATTTTGGTCACTGTGAGGGTGTAAAAAGTGGTTATTCAACATGAGGCCCGATCCAAATGACATTTTGAATCATTTTTGGTAGAGTCCAAAAAATCATTTTCTGATGGAAAACGATGACCCCGGACCAGTCGAACGTTGAAAAAATGGTCAATATTGATGAAATTTTAACATTTAATCTTTTGACTTTAAATGACGGTTGGATGTGAATTATTACTTTTTCAACGAAAATAAGTGTGTTTAAAGTCATTTCTGTGCCTGAAATTGGTCAAAATTGAAGATTTTGAGTAAGCAAAACTCTGTAAAAATGGCAATTTTGGTCACTGTGAGGGTTTAAAAAGTGGAAATTCAACATGAGGCCCAATCCAAATGACATTTTGAATCATTTTTGATAGAGTCCAAAAAATCAATTTTCTGATGAAAAACGATGACCCCGGACCAGTCGAACGTTGAAAAAATTGTCAATATTGATGAAATTTTAACATTTATTCTTTTGACTTTAAATGCAGGTTGGATGTGAGTTATTACTTTTTCAACTAAAATAAGTGTGTTTAAAGTCATTTCTGTGCCTGAAATTGGTCAAAATTGAAGATTTTGAGTAAGCAAAACTCTGTAAAAATGGCAATTTTGGTCACTGTGAGGGTTTAAAAAGTGGTTATTCAACATGAGGCCCGATCCAAATGACATTTTGAATCATTTTTGGTAGAATCCAAAAAATAAATTTTCTGATGAAAATCGATGACCCCGGACCAGTCGAATGTTGAAAAAATGGTCAATATTGATGAAATTTTAACATTTAATCTTTTGACTTTAAATGACGGTTGGATGTGAATTATTACTTTTTCAACTAAAATAAGTGTGTTTAAAGTCATTTCTGTGCCTGAAATTGGTCAAAATTGAAGATTTTGAGTAAGCAAAACTCTGTAAAAATGGCAATTTTGGTCACTGTGAGGGTGTAAAAAGTGGTTATTCAACATGAGGCCCGATCCAAATGACATTTTGAATCATTTTTGGTAGAGTCCAAAAAATCCATTTTCTGATGAAAAACGATGACCCCGGACCAGTCTAACGTTGAAAAAATGGTCAATATTGATGAAATTTTAACATTTAATCTTTTGACTTTAAATTACGGTTGGATGTGAATTATTACTTTTTCAACTAAAATAAGTGTGTTTAAAGTCATTTCTGTGCCTGAAATTGGTCAAAATTGAAGATTTTGAGTAAGCAAAACTCTGTAAAAATGGCAATTTTGGTCACTGTGAGGGTGTAAAAAGTGGTTATTCAACATGAGGCCCGATCCAAATGACATTTTGAATCATTTTTGGTAGAGTTCAAAAAATCAATTTTCTGATAAAAAACGATGACCCCGGACCAGTCGAACGTTGAAAAAATGGTCAATATTGATGAAATTTTAACATTTAATCTTTTGACTTAAAATGACGGTTGGATGTGAAATATTACTTTTTCAACTAAAATAAGTGTGTTTAAAGTCATTTCTGTGAGTGAAATTGGTCAAAATTGAAGATTTTGAGTAAGCAAAACTCTGTAAAAATGGCAATTTTGGTCACTGTGAGGGTTTAAAAAGTGGTTATTCAACATGAGGCCCGATCCAAATGACATTTTGAATCATTTTTGGTAGAGTCCAAAAAATCATTTTCTGATGGAAAACGATGACCCCGGACCAGTCGAACGTTGAAAAAATGGTCAATATTGATGAAATTTTAACATTTAATCTTTTGACTTAAAATGACGGTTGGATGTGAATTATTACTTTTTCAAATAAAATAAGTGTGTTTAATGTCATTTCTGTGCATGAAATTGGTCAAAATTGAAGATTTTGAGTAAGCAAAACTCTGTAAAAATGGCAATTTTGGTCACTGTTAGGGTGTAAAAAGTGGTTATTCAACATGAGGCCCGATCCAAATGACATTTTGAATCATTTTTGATAGAGTCCAAAAAATCAATTTTCTGATAAAAAACAATGACCCCGGACCAGTCGAACGTTGAAAAAATTGTCAATATTGATGAAATTTTAACATTTAATCTTTTGACTTTAAATGAAGGTTGGATGTGAGTTATTACTTTTTCAACTAAAATAAGTGTGTTTAAAGTCATTTCTGTGCCTGAAATTGGTCAAAATTGAAGATTTTGAGTAAGCAAAACTCTGTAAAAATGGCAATTTTGGTCACTGTGAGGGTTTAAAAAGTGGTTATTCAACATGAGGCCCGATCCAAATGACATTTTGAATCATTTTTGGTAGAATCCAAAAAATAAATTTTCTGATGAAAAACGATGACCCCGGACCAGTCGAACGTTGAAAAAATGGTCAATATTGATGAAATTTTAACATTTAATATTTTGACTTTAAATGACGGTTGGATGTGAATTATTACTTTTTCAACTAAAATAAGTGTGTTTAAAGTCATTTCTGTGCCTGAAATTGGTCAAAATTGAAGATTTTGAGTAAGCAAAACTCTGTAAAAATGGCAATTTTGGTCACTGTGAGGGTTTTAAAAGTGGTTATTCAACATGAGGCCCGATCCAAATGACATTTTGAATCATTTTTGGTAGAGTCCAAAAAATCCATTTTCTGATGAAAAACGATGACCCCGGACCAGTCGAACGTTGAAAAAATGGTCAATATTGATGAAATTTTAACATTTAATCTTTTGACTTTAAATTACGGTTGGATGTGAATTATTACTTTTTCAACTAAGATAAGTGTGTTTAAAGTCATTTCTGTGCCTGAAATTGGTCAAAATTGAAGATTTTGAGTAAGCAAAACTCTGTAAAAATGGCAATTTTGGTCACTGTGAGGGTGTAAAAAGTGGTTATTCAACATGAGGCCCGATCCAAATGACATTTTGAATCATTTTTGGTAGAGTTCAAAAAATCAATTTTCTGATAAAAAACGATGACCCCGGACCAGTCGAACGTTGAAAAAATGGTCAATATTGATGAAATTTTAACATTTAATCTTTTGACTTAAAATGACGGTTGGATGTGAAATATTACTTTTTCAACTAAGATAAGTGTGTTTAAAGTCATTTCTGTGAGTGAAATTGGTCAAAATTGAAGATTTTGAGTAAGCAAAACTCTGTAAAAATGGCAATTTTGGTCACTGTGAGGGTTTAAAAAGTGGTTATTCAACATGAGGCCCGATCCAAATGACATTTTGAATCATTTTTGGTAGAGTCCAAAAAATCATTTTCTGATGGAAAACGATGACCCCGGACCAGTCGAACGTTGAAAAAATGGTCAATATTGATGAAATTTTAACATTTAATCTTTTGACTTTAAATGACGGTTGGATGTGAATTATTACTTTTTCAACGAAAATAAGTGTGTTTAAAGTCATTTCTGTGCCTGAAATTGGTCAAAATTGAAGATTTTGAGTAAGCAAAACTCTGTAAAAATGGCAATTTTGGTCACTGTGAGGGTTTAAAAAGTGGATATTCAACATGAGGCCCAATCCAAATGACATTTTGAATCATTTTTGATAGAGTCCAAAAAATCAATTTTCTGATAAAAACGATGACCCCGGACCAGTCGAACGTTGAAAAAATGGTCAATATTGATGAAATTTTAACATTTGATCTTTTGACTTTAAATGACGGTTGGATGTGAATTATTACTTTTTCAACTAAAATAAGTGTGTTTAAAGTCATTTCTGTGCCTGAAATTGGTCAAAATTGAAGATTTTGAGTAAGCAAAACTCTGTAAAAATGGCAATTTTGGTCACTGTGAGGGTGTAAAAAGTGGTTATTCAACATGAGGCCCGATCCAAATGACATTTTGAATCATTTTTGGTAGAGTCCAAAAAATCCATTTTCTGATGAAAAACGATGACCCCGGACCAGTCTAACGTTGAAAAAATGGTCAATATTGATGAAATTTTAACATTTAATCTTTTGACTTTAAATTACGGTTGGATGTGAATTATTACTTTTTCAACTAAAATAAGTGTGTTTAAAGTCATTTCTGTGCCTGAAATTGGTCAAAATTGAAGATTTTGAGTAAGCAAAACTCTGTAAAAATGGCAATTTTGGTCACTGTGAGGGTGTAAAAAGTGGTTATTCAACATGAGGCCCGATCCAAATGACATTTTGAATCATTTTTGGTAGAGTTCAAAAAATCAATTTTCTGATAAAAAACGATGACCCCGGACCAGTCGAACGTTGAAAAAATGGTCAATATTGATGAAATTTTAACATTTAATCTTTTGACTTAAAATGACGGTTGGATGTGAAATATTACTTTTTAAACTAAAATAAGTGTGTTTAAAGTCATTTCTGTGAGTGAAATTGGTCAAAATTGAAGATTTTGAGTAAGCAAAACTCTGTAAAAATGGCAATTTTGGTCACTGTGAGGGTTTAAAAAGTGGTTATTCAACATGAGGCCCGATCCAAATGACATTTTGAATCATTTTTGGTAGAGTCCAAAAAATCATTTTCTGATGGAAAACGATGACCCCGGACCAGTCGAACGTTGAAAAAATGGTCAATATTGATGAAATTTTAACATTTAATCTTTTGACTTAAAATGACGGTTGGATGTGAATTATTACTTTTTCAAATAAAATAAGTGTGTTTAATGTCATTTCTGTGCATGAAATTGGTCAAAATTGAAGATTTTGAGTAAGCAAAACTCTGTAAAAATGGCAATTTTGGTCACTGTTAGGGTGTAAAAAGTGGTTATTCAACATGAGGCCCGATCCAAATGACATTTTGAATCATTTTTGATAGAGTCCAAAAAATCAATTTTCTGATAAAAAACAATGACCCCGGACCAGTCGAACGTTGAAAAAATTGTCAATATTGATGAAATTTTAACATTTAATCTTTTGACTTTAAATGAAGGTTGGATGTGAGTTATTACTTTTTCAACTAAAATAAGTGTGTTTAAAGTCATTTCTGTGCCTGAAATTGGTCAAAATTGAAGATTTTGAGTAAGCAAAACTCTGTAAAAATGGCAATTTTGGTCACTGTGAGGGTTTAAAAAGTGGTTATTCAACATGAGGCCCGATCCAAATGACATTTTGAATCATTTTTGGTAGAATCCAAAAAATAAATTTTCTGATGAAAAACGATGACCCCGGACCAGTCGAACGTTGAAAAAATGGTCAATATTGATGAAATTTTAACATTTAATATTTTGACTTTAAATGACGGTTGGATGTGAATTATTACTTTTTCAACTAAAATAAGTGTGTTTAAAGTCATTTCTGTGCCTGAAATTGGTCAAAATTGAAGATTTTGAGTAAGCAAAACTCTGTAAAAATGGCAATTTTGGTCACTGTGAGGGTTTTAAAAGTGGTTATTCAACATGAGGCCCGATCCAAATGACATTTTGAATCATTTTTGGTAGAGTCCAAAAAATCCATTTTCTGATGAAAAACGATGACCCCGGACCAGTCGAACGTTGAAAAAATGGTCAATATTGATGAAATTTTAACATTTAATCTTTTGACTTTAAATTACGGTTGGATGTGAATTATTACTTTTTCAACTAAGATAAGTGTGTTTAAAGTCATTTCTGTGCCTGAAATTGGTCAAAATTGAAGATTTTGAGTAAGCAAAACTCTGTAAAAATGGCAATTTTGGTCACTGTGAGGGTGTAAAAAGTGGTTATTCAACATGAGGCCCGATCCAAATGACATTTTGAATCATTTTTGGTAGAGTTCAAAAAATCAATTTTCTGATAAAAAACGATGACCCCGGACCAGTCGAACGTTGAAAAAATGGTCAATATTGATGAAATTTTAACATTTAATCTTTTGACTTAAAATGACGGTTGGATGTGAAATATTACTTTTTCAACTAAGATAAGTGTGTTTAAAGTCATTTCTGTGAGTGAAATTGGTCAAAATTGAAGATTTTGAGTAAGCAAAACTCTGTAAAAATGGCAATTTTGGTCACTGTGAGGGTTTAAAAAGTGGTTATTCAACATGAGGCCCGATCCAAATGACATTTTGAATCATTTTTGGTAGAGTCCAAAAAATCATTTTCTGATGGAAAACGATGACCCCGGACCAGTCGAACGTTGAAAAAATGGTCAATATTGATGAAATTTTAACATTTAATCTTTTGACTTTAAATGACGGTTGGATGTGAATTATTACTTTTTCAACGAAAATAAGTGTGTTTAAAGTCATTTCTGTGCCTGAAATTGGTCAAAATTGAAGATTTTGAGTAAGCAAAACTCTGTAAAAATGGCAATTTTGGTCACTGTGAGGGTTTAAAAAGTGGATATTCAACATGAGGCCCAATCCAAATGACATTTTGAATCATTTTTGATAGAGTCCAAAAAATCAATTTTCTGATGAAAAACGATGACCCCGGACCAGTCGAACGTTGAAAAAATTGTCAATATTGATGAAATTTTAACATTTAATCTTTTGACTTTAAATGAAGGTTGGATGTGAGTTATTACTTTTTCAACTAAAATAAGTGTGTTTAAAGTCATTTCTGTGCCTGAAATTGGTCAAAATTGAAGATTTTGAGTAAGCAAAACTCTGTAAAAATGGCAATTTTGGTCACTGTGAGGGTTTAAAAAGTGGTTATTCAACATGAGGCCCGATCCAAATTTCATTTTGAATCATTTTTGGTAGAGTCCAAAAAATCAATTTTCTGATGAAAAACGATGACCCCGGACCAGTCGAACGTTGAAAAAATGGTCAATATTGATGAAATTTTAACATTTAATCTTTTGACTTAAAATGACGGTTGGATGTGAATTATTACTTTTTCAAATAAAATAAGTGTGTTTAATGTCATTTCTGTGCATGAAATTGGTCAAAATTGAAGATTTTGAGTAAGCAAAACTCTGTAAAAATGGCAATTTTGGTCACTGTGAGGGTGTAAAAAGTGGTTATTCAACATGAGGCCCGATCCAAATGACATTTTGAATCATTTTTGATAGAGTCCAAAAAATCAATTTTCTGATAAAAAACAATGACCCCGGACCAGTCGAACGTTGAAAAAATTGTCAATATTGATGAAATTTTAACATTTAATCTTTTGACTTTAAATGACGGTTGGATGTGAATTATTACTTTTTCAACGAAACTAAGTGTGTTTAAAGTCATTTCTGTGCCTGAAATTGGTCAAAATTGAAAATTTTGAGTAAGCAAAACTCTGAAAAAATGGCAATTTTGGTCACTGTGAGGGTTTAAAAAGTGGTTATGCAACATGAGGCCCGATCCAAATGACATTTTGAATCATTTTTGGTAGAGTCCAAAAAATCCATTTTCTGATGAAAAACGATGACCCCGGACCAGTCGAACGTTGAAAAAATGGTCAATATTGATGACATTTTAACATTTAATCTTTTGACTTTAAATTACGGTTGGATGTGAATTATTACTTTTTCAACTAAAATAAGTGTGTTTAAAGTCATTTCTGTGCCTGAAATTGGTCAAAGTTGAAGATTTTGAGTAAGCAAAACTCTGTAAAAATGGCAATTTTGGTCACTGTGAGGGTTTAAAAAGTGGATATTCAACATGAGGCCCAATCCAAATAACATTTTGAATCATTTTTGGTAGAGTCCAAAAAATCAATTTTCTGATGAAAAACGATGACCCCGGACCAGTCGAACGTTGAAAAAATGGTCAATATTGATGAAATTTTAACATTTAATCTTTTGACTTAAAATGACGGTTGGATGTGAATTATTACTTTTTCAACTAAAATAAGTGTGTTTAAAGTCATTTCTGTGCCTGAAATTGGTCAAAATTGAAGATTTTGAGTAAGCAAAACTCTGTAAAAATGGCAATTTTGGTCACTGTGAGGGTTTAAAAAGTGGTTATTCATCATGAGACCCGATCCAAATGACATTTTGAATCATTTTTGGTAGAGTCCAAAAAATCAATTTTCTGATGAAAAACGATGACCCCGGACCAGTCGAACGTTGAAAAAATGGTCAATATTGATGAAATTTTAACATTTAATCTTTTGACTTAAAATGACGGTTGGATGTGAATTATTACTTTTTCAACTAAAATAAGTGTGTTTAAAGTCATTTTTGTGCCTGAAATTGGTCAAAATTGAAGATTTTGAGTAAGCAAAACTCTGTAAAAATGGCAATTTTGGTCACTGTGAGGGTTTTAAAAGTGGTTATTCAACATGAGGCCCGATCCAAATGACATTTTGAATCATTTTTGGTAGAGTCCAAAAAATCAATTTTCTGATGAAAAACGATGACCCCGGACCAGTCGAACGTTGAAAAAATGGTCAATATTGATGAAATTTTAACATTTAATCTTTTGACTTAAAATGACGGTTGGATGTGAATTATTACTTTTTCAACTAAAATAAGTGTGTTTAAAGTCATTTCTGTGCCTGAAATTGGTCAAAATTGAAGATTTTGAGTAAGCAAAACTCTGTAAAAATGGCAATTTTGGTCACTGTGAGGGTTTAAAAAGTGGTTATTCATCATGAGACCCGATCCAAATGACATTTTGAATCATTTTTGGTAGAGTCCAAAAAATCAATTTTCTGATGAAAAACGATGACCCCGGACCAGTCGAACGTTGAAAAAATGGTCAATATTGATGAAATTTTAACATTTAATCTTTTGACTTAAAATGACGGTTGGATGTGAATTATTACTTTTTCAACTAAAATAAGTGTGTTTAAAGTCATTTTTGTGCCTGAAATTGGTCAAAATTGAAGATTTTGAGTAAGCAAAACTCTGTAAAAATGGCAATTTTGGTCACTGTGAGGGTTTTAAAAGTGGTTATTCAACATGAGGCCCGATCCAAATGACATTTTGAATCATTTTTGGTAGAGTCCAAAAAATCAATTTTCTGATGAAAAACGATGACCCCGGACCAGTCGAACGTTGAAAAAATGGTCAATATTGATGAAATTTTAACATTTAATCTTTTGACTTAAAATGACGGTTGGATATGAATTATTACTTTTTCAACTAAAATAAGTGTGTTTAAAGTCATTTCTGTGCCTGAAATTGGTCAAAATTGAAGATTTTGAGTAAGCAAAACTCTGTAAAAATGGCAATTTTGGTCACTGTGAGGGTGTAAAAAGTGGTTATTCAACATGAGGCCCGATCCAAATGACATTTTGAATCATTTTTGGTAGAGTCCAAAAAATCATTTTCTGATGGAAAACGATGACCCCGGACCAGTCGAACGTTGAAAAAATGGTCAATATTGATGAAATTTTAACATTTAATCTTTTGACTTTAAATGACGGTTGGATGTGAATTATTACTTTTTCAACGAAAATAAGTGTGTTTAAAGTCATTTCTGTGCCTGAAATTGGTCAAAATTGAAGATTTTGAGTAAGCAAAACTCTGTAAAAATGGCAATTTTGGTCACTGTGAGGGTTTAAAAAGTGGAAATTCAACATGAGGCCCAATCCAAATGACATTTTGAATCATTTTTGATAGAGTCCAAAAAATCAATTTTCTGATGAAAAACGATGACCCCGGACCAGTCGAACGTTGAAAAAATTGTCAATATTGATGAAATTTTAACATTTATTCTTTTGACTTTAAATGCAGGTTGGATGTGAGTTATTACTTTTTCAACTAAAATAAGTGTGTTTAAAGTCATTTCTGTGCCTGAAATTGGTCAAAATTGAAGATTTTGAGTAAGCAAAACTCTGTAAAAATGGCAATTTTGGTCACTGTGAGGGTGTAAAAAGTGGTTATTCAACATGAGGCCCGATCCAAATGACATTTTGAATCATTTTTGGTAGAATCCAAAAAATAAATTTTCTGATGAAAATCGATGACCCCGGACCAGTCGAATGTTGAAAAAATGGTCAATATTGATGAAATTTTAACATTTAATCTTTTGACTTTAAATGACGGTTGGATGTGAATTATTACTTTTTCAACTAAAATAAGTGTGTTTAAAGTCATTTCTGTGCCTGAAATTGGTCAAAATTGAAGATTTTGAGTAAGCAAAACTCTGTAAAAATGGCAATTTTGGTCACTGTGAGGGTGTAAAAAGTGGTTATTCAACATGAGGCCCGATCCAAATGACATTTTGAATCATTTTTGGTAGAGTCCAAAAAATCCATTTTCTGATGAAAAACGATGACCCCGGACCAGTCTAACGTTGAAAAAATGGTCAATATTGATGAAATTTTAACATTTAATCTTTTGACTTTAAATTACGGTTGGATGTGAATTATTACTTTTTCAACTAAAATAAGTGTGTTTAAAGTCATTTCTGTGCCTGAAATTGGTCAAAATTGAAGATTTTGAGTAAGCAAAACTCTGTAAAAATGGCAATTTTGGTCACTGTGAGGGTGTAAAAAGTGGTTATTCAACATGAGGCCCGATCCAAATGACATTTTGAATCATTTTTGGTAGAGTTCAAAAAATCAATTTTCTGATAAAAAACGATGACCCCGGACCAGTCGAACGTTGAAAAAATGGTCAATATTGATGAAATTTTAACATTTAATCTTTTGACTTAAAATGACGGTTGGATGTGAAATATTACTTTTTCAACTAAAATAAGTGTGTTTAAAGTCATTTCTGTGAGTGAAATTGGTCAAAATTGAAGATTTTGAGTAAGCAAAACTCTGTAAAAATGGCAATTTTGGTCACTGTGAGGGTTTAAAAAGTGGTTATTCAACATGAGGCCCGATCCAAATGACATTTTGAATCATTTTTGGTAGAGTCCAAAAAATCATTTTCTGATGGAAAACGATGACCCCGGACCAGTCGAACGTTGAAAAAATGGTCAATATTGATGAAATTTTAACATTTAATCTTTTGACTTAAAATGACGGTTGGATGTGAATTATTACTTTTTCAAATAAAATAAGTGTGTTTAATGTCATTTCTGTGCATGAAATTGGTCAAAATTGAAGATTTTGAGTAAGCAAAACTCTGTAAAAATGGCAATTTTGGTCACTGTTAGGGTGTAAAAAGTGGTTATTCAACATGAGGCCCGATCCAAATGACATTTTGAATCATTTTTGATAGAGTCCAAAAAATCAATTTTCTGATAAAAAACAATGACCCCGGACCAGTCGAACGTTGAAAAAATTGTCAATATTGATGAAATTTTAACATTTAATCTTTTGACTTTAAATGAAGGTTGGATGTGAGTTATTACTTTTTCAACTAAAATAAGTGTGTTTAAAGTCATTTCTGTGCCTGAAATTGGTCAAAATTGAAGATTTTGAGTAAGCAAAACTCTGTAAAAATGGCAATTTTGGTCACTGTGAGGGTTTAAAAAGTGGTTATTCAACATGAGGCCCGATCCAAATGACATTTTGAATCATTTTTGGTAGAATCCAAAAAATAAATTTTCTGATGAAAAACGATGACCCCGGACCAGTCGAATGTTGAAAAAATGGTCAATATTGATGAAATTTTAACATTTAATATTTTGACTTTAAATGACGGTTGGATGTGAATTATTACTTTTTCAACTAAAATAAGTGTGTTTAAAGTCATTTCTGTGCCTGAAATTGGTCAAAATTGAAGATTTTGAGTAAGCAAAACTCTGTAAAAATGGCAATTTTGGTCACTGTGAGGGTGTAAAAAGTGGTTATTCAACATGAGGCCCGATCCAAATGACATTTTGAATCATTTTTGGTAGAGTTCAAAAAATCAATTTTCTGATGAAAAACGATGACCCCGGACCAGTCGAACGTTGAAAAAATGGTCAATATTGATGAAATTTTAACATTTAATCTTTTGACTTAAAATGACGGTTGGATGTGAATTATTACTTTTTCAACTAAAATAAGTGTGTTTAAAGTCATTTCTGTGCCTGAAATTGGTCAAAATTGAAGATTTTGAGTAAGCAAAACTCTGTAAAAATGGCAATTTTGGTCACTGTGAGGGTTTAAAAAGTGGTTATTCATCATGAGACCCGATCCAAATGACATTTTGAATCATTTTTGGTAGAGTCCAAAAAATCAATTTTCTGATGAAAAACGATGACCCCGGACCAGTCGAACGTTGAAAAAATGGTCAATATTGATGAAATTTTAACATTTAATCTTTTGACTTAAAATGACGGTTGGATGTGAATTATTACTTTTTCAACTAAAATAAGTGTGTTTAAAGTCATTTTTGTGCCTGAAATTGGTCAAAATTGAAGATTTTGAGTAAGCAAAACTCTGTAAAAATGGCAATTTTGGTCACTGTGAGGGTTTTAAAAGTGGTTATTCAACATGAGGCCCGATCCAAATGACATTTTGAATCATTTTTGGTAGAGTCCAAAAAATCAATTTTCTGATGAAAAACGATGACCCCGGACCAGTCGAACGTTGAAAAAATGGTCAATATTGATGAAATTTTAACATTTAATCTTTTGACTTAAAATGACGGTTGGATGTGAATTATTACTTTTTCAACTAAAATAAGTGTGTTTAAAGTCATTTCTGTGCCTGAAATTGGTCAAAATTGAAGATTTTGAGTAAGCAAAACTCTGTAAAAATGGCAATTTTGGTCACTGTGAGGGTGTAAAAAGTGGTTATTCAACATGAGGCCCGATCCAAATGACATTTTGAATCATTTTTGGTAGAGTCCAAAAAATCATTTTCTGATGGAAAACGATGACCCCGGACCAGTCGAACGTTGAAAAAATGGTCAATATTGATGAAATTTTAACATTTAATCTTTTGACTTTAAATGACGGTTGGATGTGAATTATTACTTTTTCAACGAAAATAAGTGTGTTTAAAGTCATTTCTGTGCCTGAAATTGGTCAAAATTGAAGATTTTGAGTAAGCAAAACTCTGTAAAAATGGCAATTTTGGTCACTGTGAGGGTTTAAAAAGTGGAAATTCAACATGAGGCCCAATCCAAATGACATTTTGAATCATTTTTGATAGAGTCCAAAAAATCAATTTTCTGATGAAAAACGATGACCCCGGACCAGTCGAACGTTGAAAAAATTGTCAATATTGATGAAATTTTAACATTTATTCTTTTGACTTTAAATGCAGGTTGGATGTGAGTTATTACTTTTTCAACTAAAATAAGTGTGTTTAAAGTCAGTTTCTGTGCCTGAAATTGGTCAAAATTGAAGATTTTGAGTAAGCAAAACTCTGTAAAAATGGCAATTTTGGTCACTGTGAGGGTTTAAAAAGTGGTTATTCAACATGAGGCCCGATCCAAATGACATTTTGAATCATTTTTGGTAGAATCCAAAAAATAAATTTTCTGATGAAAATCGATGACCCCGGACCAGTCGAATGTTGAAAAAATGGTCAATATTGATGAAATTTTAACATTTAATCTTTTGACTTTAAATGACGGTTGGATGTGAATTATTACTTTTTCAACTAAAATAAGTGTGTTTAAAGTCATTTCTGTGCCTGAAATTGGTCAAAATTGAAGATTTTGAGTAAGCAAAACTCTGTAAAAATGGCAATTTTGGTCACTGTGAGGGTGTAAAAAGTGGTTATTCAACATGAGGCCCGATCCAAATGACATTTTGAATCATTTTTGGTAGAGTCCAAAAAATCCATTTTCTGATGAAAAACGATGACCCCGGACCAGTCTAACGTTGAAAAAATGGTCAATATTGATGAAATTTTAACATTTAATCTTTTGACTTTAAATTACGGTTGGATGTGAATTATTACTTTTTCAACTAAAATAAGTGTGTTTAAAGTCATTTCTGTGCCTGAAATTGGTCAAAATTGAAGATTTTGAGTAAGCAAAACTCTGTAAAAATGGCAATTTTGGTCACTGTGAGGGTGTAAAAAGTGGTTATTCAACATGAGGCCCGATCCAAATGACATTTTGAATCATTTTTGGTAGAGTTCAAAAAATCAATTTTCTGATAAAAAACGATGACCCCGGACCAGTCGAACGTTGAAAAAATGGTCAATATTGATGAAATTTTAACATTTAATCTTTTGACTTAAAATGACGGTTGGATGTGAAATATTACTTTTTCAACTAAAATAAGTGTGTTTAAAGTCATTTCTGTGAGTGAAATTGGTCAAAATTGAAGATTTTGAGTAAGCAAAACTCTGTAAAAATGGCAATTTTGGTCACTGTGAGGGTTTAAAAAGTGGTTATTCAACATGAGGCCCGATCCAAATGACATTTTGAATCATTTTTGGTAGAGTCCAAAAAATCATTTTCTGATGGAAAACGATGACCCCGGACCAGTCGAACGTTGAAAAAATGGTCAATATTGATGAAATTTTAACATTTAATCTTTTGACTTAAAATGACGGTTGGATGTGAATTATTACTTTTTCAAATAAAATAAGTGTGTTTAATGTCATTTCTGTGCATGAAATTGGTCAAAATTGAAGATTTTGAGTAAGCAAAACTCTGTAAAAATGGCAATTTTGGTCACTGTTAGGGTGTAAAAAGTGGTTATTCAACATGAGGCCCGATCCAAATGACATTTTGAATCATTTTTGATAGAGTCCAAAAAATCAATTTTCTGATAAAAAACAATGACCCCGGACCAGTCGAACGTTGAAAAAATTGTCAATATTGATGAAATTTTAACATTTAATCTTTTGACTTTAAATGAAGGTTGGATGTGAGTTATTACTTTTTCAACTAAAATAAGTGTGTTTAAAGTCATTTCTGTGCCTGAAATTGGTCAAAATTGAAGATTTTGAGTAAGCAAAACTCTGTAAAAATGGCAATTTTGGTCGCTGTGAGGGTTTAAAAAGTGGTTATTCAACATGAGGCCCGATCCAAATGACATTTTGAATCATTTTTGGTAGAATCCAAAAAATAAATTTTCTGATGAAAAACGATGACCCCGGACCAGTCGAACGTTGAAAAAATGGTCAATATTGATGAAATTTTAACATTTAATATTTTGACTTTAAATGACGGTTGGATGTGAATTATTACTTTTTCAACTAAAATAAGTGTGTTTAAAGTCATTTCTGTGCCTGAAATTGGTCAAAATTGAAGATTTTGAGTAAGCAAAACTCTGTAAAAATGGCAATTTTGGTCACTGTGAGGGTTTTAAAAGTGGTTATTCAACATGAGGCCCGATCCAAATGACATTTTGAATCATTTTTGGTAGAGTCCAAAAAATCCATTTTCTGATGAAAAACGATGACCCCGGACCAGTCGAACGTTGAAAAAATGGTCAATATTGATGAAATTTTAACATTTAATCTTTTGACTTTAAATTACGGTTGGATGTGAATTATTACTTTTTCAACTAAGATAAGTGTGTTTAAAGTCATTTCTGTGCCTGAAATTGGTCAAAATTGAAGATTTTGAGTAAGCAAAACTCTGTAAAAATGGCAATTTTGGTCACTGTGAGGGTGTAAAAAGTGGTTATTCAACATGAGGCCCGATCCAAATGACATTTTGAATCATTTTTGGTAGAGTTCAAAAAATCAATTTTCTGATAAAAAACGATGACCCCGGACCAGTCGAACGTTGAAAAAATGGTCAATATTGATGAAATTTTAACATTTAATCTTTTGACTTAAAATGACGGTTGGATGTGAAATATTACTTTTTCAACTAAGATAAGTGTGTTTAAAGTCATTTCTGTGAGTGAAATTGGTCAAAATTGAAGATTTTGAGTAAGCAAAACTCTGTAAAAATGGCAATTTTGGTCACTGTGAGGGTTTAAAAAGTGGTTATTCAACATGAGGCCCGATCCAAATGACATTTTGAATCATTTTTGGTAGAGTCCAAAAAATCATTTTCTGATGGAAAACGATGACCCCGGACCAGTCGAACGTTGAAAAAATGGTCAATATTGATGAAATTTTAACATTTAATCTTTTGACTTAAAATGACGGTTGG
Organism: Lissotriton vulgaris; assembly: GCF_964263255.1. Lineage (NCBI taxonomy): Eukaryota > Metazoa > Chordata > Amphibia > Caudata > Salamandridae > Lissotriton > Lissotriton vulgaris. The sequence continues at coordinate 385,165 of NW_028245652.1, forward strand.
ATGTGAATTATTACTTTTTCAACTAAAATAAGTGTGTTTAAAGTCATTTCTGTGCCTGAAATTGGTCAAAATTGAAGATTTTGAGTAAGCAAAACTCTGTAAAAATGGCAATTTTGGTCACTGTGAGGGTGTAAAAAGTGGTTATTCAACATGAGGCCCGATCCAAATGACATTTTGAATCATTTTTGGTAGAGTCCAAAAAATCATTTTCTGATGGAAAACGATGACCCCGGACCAGTCGAACGTTGAAAAAATGGTCAATATTGATGAAATTTTAACATTTAATCTTTTGACTTTAAATGACGGTTGGATGTGAATTATTACTTTTTCAACGAAAATAAGTGTGTTTAAAGTCATTTCTGTGCCTGAAATTGGTCAAAATTGAAGATTTTGAGTAAGCAAAACTCTGTAAAAATGGCAATTTTGGTCACTGTGAGGGTTTAAAAAGTGGAAATTCAACATGAGGCCCAATCCAAATGACATTTTGAATCATTTTTGATAGAGTCCAAAAAATCAATTTTCTGATGAAAAACGATGACCCCGGACCAGTCGAACGTTGAAAAAATTGTCAATATTGATGAAATTTTAACATTTATTCTTTTGACTTTAAATGCAGGTTGGATGTGAGTTATTACTTTTTCAACTAAAATAAGTGTGTTTAAAGTCATTTCTGTGCCTGAAATTGGTCAAAATTGAAGATTTTGAGTAAGCAAAACTCTGTAAAAATGGCAATTTTGGTCACTGTGAGGGTTTAAAAAGTGGTTATTCAACATGAGGCCCGATCCAAATGACATTTTGAATCATTTTTGGTAGAATCCAAAAAATAAATTTTCTGATGAAAATCGATGACCCCGGACCAGTCGAATGTTGAAAAAATGGTCAATATTGATGAAATTTTAACATTTAATCTTTTGACTTTAAATGACGGTTGGATGTGAATTATTACTTTTTCAACTAAAATAAGTGTGTTTAAAGTCATTTCTGTGCCTGAAATTGGTCAAAATTGAAGATTTTGAGTAAGCAAAACTCTGTAAAAATGGCAATTTTGGTCACTGTGAGGGTGTAAAAAGTGGTTATTCAACATGAGGCCCGATCCAAATGACATTTTGAATCATTTTTGGTAGAGTCCAAAAAATCCATTTTCTGATGAAAAACGATGACCCCGGACCAGTCTAACGTTGAAAAAATGGTCAATATTGATGAAATTTTAACATTTAATCTTTTGACTTTAAATTACGGTTGGATGTGAATTATTACTTTTTCAACTAAAATAAGTGTGTTTAAAGTCATTTCTGTGCCTGAAATTGGTCAAAATTGAAGATTTTGAGTAAGCAAAACTCTGTAAAAATGGCAATTTTGGTCACTGTGAGGGTGTAAAAAGTGGTTATTCAACATGAGGCCCGATCCAAATGACATTTTGAATCATTTTTGGTAGAGTTCAAAAAATCAATTTTCTGATAAAAAACGATGACCCCGGACCAGTCGAACGTTGAAAAAATGGTCAATATTGATGAAATTTTAACATTTAATCTTTTGACTTAAAATGACGGTTGGATGTGAAATATTACTTTTTCAACTAAAATAAGTGTGTTTAAAGTCATTTCTGTGAGTGAAATTGGTCAAAATTGAAGATTTTGAGTAAGCAAAACTCTGTAAAAATGGCAATTTTGGTCACTGTGAGGGTTTAAAAAGTGGTTATTCAACATGAGGCCCGATCCAAATGACATTTTGAATCATTTTTGGTAGAGTCCAAAAAATCATTTTCTGATGGAAAACGATGACCCCGGACCAGTCGAACGTTGAAAAAATGGTCAATATTGATGAAATTTTAACATTTAATCTTTTGACTTAAAATGACGGTTGGATGTGAATTATTACTTTTTCAAATAAAATAAGTGTGTTTAATGTCATTTCTGTGCATGAAATTGGTCAAAATTGAAGATTTTGAGTAAGCAAAACTCTGTAAAAATGGCAATTTTGGTCGCTGTGAGGGTTTAAAAAGTGGTTATTCAACATGAGGCCCGATCCAAATGACATTTTGAATCATTTTTGGTAGAATCCAAAAAATAAATTTTCTGATGAAAAACGATGACCCCGGACCAGTCGAACGTTGAAAAAATGGTCAATATTGATGAAATTTTAACATTTAATATTTTGACTTTAAATGACGGTTGGATGTGAATTATTACTTTTTCAACTAAAATAAGTGTGTTTAAAGTCATTTCTGTGCCTGAAATTGGTCAAAATTGAAGATTTTGAGTAAGCAAAACTCTGTAAAAATGGCAATTTTGGTCACTGTGAGGGTGTAAAAAGTGGTTATTCAACATGAGGCCCGATCCAAATGACATTTTGAATCATTTTTGGTAGAGTTCAAAAAATCAATTTTCTGATAAAAAACGATGACCCCGGACCAGTCGAACGTTGAAAAAATGGTCAATATTGATGAAATTTTAACATTTAATCTTTTGACTTAAAATGACGGTTGGATGTGAAATATTACTTTTTCAACTAAGATAAGTGTGTTTAAAGTCATTTCTGTGAGTGAAATTGGTCAAAATTGAAGATTTTGAGTAAGCAAAACTCTGTAAAAATGGCAATTTTGGTCACTGTGAGGGTTTAAAAAGTGGTTATTCAACATGAGGCCCGATCCAAATGACATTTTGAATCATTTTTGGTAGAGTCCAAAAAATCATTTTCTGATGGAAAACGATGACCCCGGACCAGTCGAACGTTGAAAAAATTGTCAATATTGATGAAATTTTAACATTTAATCTTTTGACTTTAAATGACGGTTGGATGTGAATTATTACTTTTTCAACGAAAATAAGTGTGTTTAAAGTCATTTCTGTGCCTGAAATTGGTCAAAATTGAAGATTTTGAGTAAGCAAAACTCTGTAAAAATGGCAATTTTGGTCACTGTGAGGGTTTAAAAAGTGGATATTCAACATGAGGCCCAATCCAAATGACATTTTGAATCATTTTTGATAGAGTCCAAAAAATCAATTTTCTGATGAAAAACGATGACCCCGGACCAGTCGAACGTTGAAAAAATTGTCAATATTGATGAAATTTTAACATTTAATCTTTTGACTTTAAATGAAGGTTGGATGTGAGTTATTACTTTTTCAACTAAAATAAGTGTGTTTAAAGTCATTTCTGTGCCTGAAATTGGTCAAAATTGAAGATTTTGAGTAAGCAAAACTCTGTAAAAATGGCAATTTTGGTCACTGTGAGGGTTTAAAAAGTGGTTATTCAACATGAGGCCCGATCCAAATTTCATTTTGAATCATTTTTGGTAGAGTCCAAAAAATCAATTTTCTGATGAAAAACGATGACCCCGGACCAGTCGAACGTTGAAAAAATGGTCAATATTGATGAAATTTTAACATTTAATCTTTTGACTTAAAATGACGGTTGGATGTGAATTATTACTTTTTCAAATAAAATAAGTGTGTTTAATGTCATTTCTGTGCATGAAATTGGTCAAAATTGAAGATTTTGAGTAAGCAAAACTCTGTAAAAATGGCAATTTTGGTCACTGTGAGGGTGTAAAAAGTGGTTATTCAACATGAGGCCCGATCCAAATGACATTTTGAATCATTTTTGGTAGAGTCCAAAAAATCCATTTTCTGATGAAAAACGATGACCCCGGACCAGTCTAACGTTGAAAAAATGGTCAATATTGATGAAATTTTAACATTTAATCTTTTGACTTTAAATTACGGTTGGATGTGAATTATTACTTTTTCAACTAAAATAAGTGTGTTTAAAGTCATTTCTGTGCCTGAAATTGGTCAAAATTGAAGATTTTGAGTAAGCAAAACTCTGTAAAAATGGCAATTTTGGTCACTGTGAGGGTGTAAAAAGTGGTTATTCAACATGAGGCCCGATCCAAATGACATTTTGAATCATTTTTGGTAGAGTTCAAAAAATCAATTTTCTGATAAAAAACGATGACCCCGGACCAGTCGAACGTTGAAAAAATGGTCAATATTGATGAAATTTTAACATTTAATCTTTTGACTTAAAATGACGGTTGGATGTGAAATATTACTTTTTCAACTAAAATAAGTGTGTTTAAAGTCATTTCTGTGAGTGAAATTGGTCAAAATTGAAGATTTTGAGTAAGCAAAACTCTGTAAAAATGGCAATTTTGGTCACTGTGAGGGTTTAAAAAGTGGTTATTCAACATGAGGCCCGATCCAAATGACATTTTGAATCATTTTTGGTAGAGTCCAAAAAATCATTTTCTGATGGAAAACGATGACCCCGGACCAGTCGAACGTTGAAAAAATGGTCAATATTGATGAAATTTTAACATTTAATCTTTTGACTTAAAATGACGGTTGGATGTGAATTATTACTTTTTCAAATAAAATAAGTGTGTTTAATGTCATTTCTGTGCATGAAATTGGTCAAAATTGAAGATTTTGAGTAAGCAAAACTCTGTAAAAATGGCAATTTTGGTCGCTGTGAGGGTTTAAAAAGTGGTTATTCAACATGAGGCCCGATCCAAATGACATTTTGAATCATTTTTGGTAGAATCCAAAAAATAAATTTTCTGATGAAAAACGATGACCCCGGACCAGTCGAACGTTGAAAAAATGGTCAATATTGATGAAATTTTAACATTTAATATTTTGACTTTAAATGACGGTTGGATGTGAATTATTACTTTTTCAACTAAAATAAGTGTGTTTAAAGTCATTTCTGTGCCTGAAATTGGTCAAAATTGAAGATTTTGAGTAAGCAAAACTCTGTAAAAATGGCAATTTTGGTCACTGTGAGGGTGTAAAAAGTGGTTATTCAACATGAGGCCCGATCCAAATGACATTTTGAATCATTTTTGGTAGAGTTCAAAAAATCAATTTTCTGATAAAAAACGATGACCCCGGACCAGTCGAACGTTGAAAAAATGGTCAATATTGATGAAATTTTAACATTTAATCTTTTGACTTAAAATGACGGTTGGATGTGAAATATTACTTTTTCAACTAAGATAAGTGTGTTTAAAGTCATTTCTGTGAGTGAAATTGGTCAAAATTGAAGATTTTGAGTAAGCAAAACTCTGTAAAAATGGCAATTTTGGTCACTGTGAGGGTTTAAAAAGTGGTTATTCAACATGAGGCCCGATCCAAATGACATTTTGAATCATTTTTGGTAGAGTCCAAAAAATCATTTTCTGATGGAAAACGATGACCCCGGACCAGTCGAACGTTGAAAAAATTGTCAATATTGATGAAATTTTAACATTTAATCTTTTGACTTTAAATGACGGTTGGATGTGAATTATTACTTTTTCAACGAAAATAAGTGTGTTTAAAGTCATTTCTGTGCCTGAAATTGGTCAAAATTGAAGATTTTGAGTAAGCAAAACTCTGTAAAAATGGCAATTTTGGTCACTGTGAGGGTTTAAAAAGTGGATATTCAACATGAGGCCCAATCCAAATGACATTTTGAATCATTTTTGATAGAGTCCAAAAAATCAATTTTCTGATGAAAAACGATGACCCCGGACCAGTCGAACGTTGAAAAAATTGTCAATATTGATGAAATTTTAACATTTAATCTTTTGACTTTAAATGAAGGTTGGATGTGAGTTATTACTTTTTCAACTAAAATAAGTGTGTTTAAAGTCATTTCTGTGCCTGAAATTGGTCAAAATTGAAGATTTTGAGTAAGCAAAACTCTGTAAAAATGGCAATTTTGGTCACTGTGAGGGTTTAAAAAGTGGTTATTCAACATGAGGCCCGATCCAAATTTCATTTTGAATCATTTTTGGTAGAGTCCAAAAAATCAATTTTCTGATGAAAAACGATGACCCCGGACCAGTCGAACGTTGAAAAAATGGTCAATATTGATGAAATTTTAACATTTAATCTTTTGACTTAAAATGACGGTTGGATGTGAATTATTACTTTTTCAAATAAAATAAGTGTGTTTAATGTCATTTCTGTGCATGAAATTGGTCAAAATTGAAGATTTTGAGTAAGCAAAACTCTGTAAAAATGGCAATTTTGGTCACTGTGAGGGTGTAAAAAGTGGTTATTCAACATGAGGCCCGATCCAAATGACATTTTGAATCATTTTTGATAGAGTCCAAAAAATCAATTTTCTGATAAAAAACAATGACCCCGGACCAGTCGAACGTTGAAAAAATTGTCAATATTGATGAAATTTTAACATTTAATCTTTTGACTTTAAATGACGGTTGGATGTGAATTATTACTTTTTCAACGAAACTAAGTGTGTTTAAAGTCATTTCTGTGCCTGAAATTGGTCAAAATTGAAAATTTTGAGTAAGCAAAACTCTGAAAAAATGGCAATTTTGGTCACTGTGAGGGTTTAAAAAGTGGTTATGCAACATGAGGCCCGATCCAAATGACATTTTGAATCATTTTTGGTAGAGTCCAAAAAAATCCATTTTCTGATGAAAAACGATGACCCCGGACCAGTCGAACGTTGAAAAAATGGTCAATATTGATGAAATTTTAACATTTAATCTTTTGACTTAAAATGACGGTTGGATGTGAAATATTACTTTTTCAACTAAAATAAGTGTGTTTAAAGTCATTTCTGTGAGTGAAATTGGTCAAAATTGAAGATTTTGAGTAAGCAAAACTCTGTAAAAATGGCAATTTTGGTCACTGTGAGGGTTTAAAAAGTGGTTATTCAACATGAGGCCCGATCCAAATGACATTTTGAATCATTTTTGGTAGAGTCCAAAAAATCATTTTCTGATGGAAAACGATGACCCCGGACCAGTCGAACGTTGAAAAAATGGTCAATATTGATGAAATTTTAACATTTAATCTTTTGACTTAAAATGACGGTTGGATGTGAATTATTACTTTTTCAAATAAAATAAGTGTGTTTAATGTCATTTCTGTGCATGAAATTGGTCAAAATTGAAGATTTTGAGTAAGCAAAACTCTGTAAAAATGGCAATTTTGGTCGCTGTGAGGGTTTAAAAAGTGGTTATTCAACATGAGGCCCGATCCAAATGACATTTTGAATCATTTTTGGTAGAATCCAAAAAATAAATTTTCTGATGAAAAACGATGACCCCGGACCAGTCGAACGTTGAAAAAATGGTCAATATTGATGAAATTTTAACATTTAATATTTTGACTTTAAATGACGGTTGGATGTGAATTATTACTTTTTCAACTAAAATAAGTGTGTTTAAAGTCATTTCTGTGCCTGAAATTGGTCAAAATTGAAGATTTTGAGTAAGCAAAACTCTGTAAAAATGGCAATTTTGGTCACTGTGAGGGTGTAAAAAGTGGTTATTCAACATGAGGCCCGATCCAAATGACATTTTGAATCATTTTTGGTAGAGTTCAAAAAATCAATTTTCTGATAAAAAACGATGACCCCGGACCAGTCGAACGTTGAAAAAATGGTCAATATTGATGAAATTTTAACATTTAATCTTTTGACTTAAAATGACGGTTGGATGTGAAATATTACTTTTTCAACTAAGATAAGTGTGTTTAAAGTCATTTCTGTGAGTGAAATTGGTCAAAATTGAAGATTTTGAGTAAGCAAAACTCTGTAAAAATGGCAATTTTGGTCACTGTGAGGGTTTAAAAAGTGGTTATTCAACATGAGGCCCGATCCAAATGACATTTTGAATCATTTTTGGTAGAGTCCAAAAAATCATTTTCTGATGGAAAACGATGACCCCGGACCAGTCGAACGTTGAAAAAATTGTCAATATTGATGAAATTTTAACATTTAATCTTTTGACTTTAAATGACGGTTGGATGTGAATTATTACTTTTTCAACGAAAATAAGTGTGTTTAAAGTCATTTCTGTGCCTGAAATTGGTCAAAATTGAAGATTTTGAGTAAGCAAAACTCTGTAAAAATGGCAATTTTGGTCACTGTGAGGGTTTAAAAAGTGGATATTCAACATGAGGCCCAATCCAAATGACATTTTGAATCATTTTTGATAGAGTCCAAAAAATCAATTTTCTGATGAAAAACGATGACCCCGGACCAGTCGAACGTTGAAAAAATTGTCAATATTGATGAAATTTTAACATTTAATCTTTTGACTTTAAATGAAGGTTGGATGTGAGTTATTACTTTTTCAACTAAAATAAGTGTGTTTAAAGTCATTTCTGTGCCTGAAATTGGTCAAAATTGAAGATTTTGAGTAAGCAAAACTCTGTAAAAATGGCAATTTTGGTCACTGTGAGGGTTTAAAAAGTGGTTATTCAACATGAGGCCCGATCCAAATTTCATTTTGAATCATTTTTGGTAGAGTCCAAAAAATCAATTTTCTGATGAAAAACGATGACCCCGGACCAGTCGAACGTTGAAAAAATGGTCAATATTGATGAAATTTTAACATTTAATCTTTTGACTTAAAATGACGGTTGGATGTGAATTATTACTTTTTCAAATAAAATAAGTGTGTTTAATGTCATTTCTGTGCATGAAATTGGTCAAAATTGAAGATTTTGAGTAAGCAAAACTCTGTAAAAATGGCAATTTTGGTCACTGTGAGGGTGTAAAAAGTGGTTATTCAACATGAGGCCCGATCCAAATGACATTTTGAATCATTTTTGATAGAGTCCAAAAAATCAATTTTCTGATAAAAAACAATGACCCCGGACCAGTCGAACGTTGAAAAAATTGTCAATATTGATGAAATTTTAACATTTAATCTTTTGACTTTAAATGACGGTTGGATGTGAATTATTACTTTTTCAACGAAACTAAGTGTGTTTAAAGTCATTTCTGTGCCTGAAATTGGTCAAAATTGAAAATTTTGAGTAAGCAAAACTCTGAAAAAATGGCAATTTTGGTCACTGTGAGGGTTTAAAAAGTGGTTATGCAACATGAGGCCCGATCCAAATGACATTTTGAATCATTTTTGGTAGAGTCCAAAAAATCCATTTTCTGATGAAAAACGATGACCCCGGACCAGTCGAACGTTGAAAAAATGGTCAATATTGATGACATTTTAACATTTAATCTTTTGACTTTAAATTACGGTTGGATGTGAATTATTACTTTTTCAACTAAAATAAGTGTGTTTAAAGTCATTTCTGTGCCTGAAATTGGTCAAAGTTGAAGATTTTGAGTAAGCAAAACTCTGTAAAAATGGCAATTTTGGTCACTGTGAGGGTTTAAAAAGTGGATATTCAACATGAGGCCCAATCCAAATAACATTTTGAATCATTTTTGGTAGAGTCCAAAAAATCAATTTTCTGATGAAAAACGATGACCCCGGACCAGTCGAACGTTGAAAAAATGGTCAATATTGATGAAATTTTAACATTTAATCTTTTGACTTAAAATGACGGTTGGATGTGAATTATTACTTTTTCAACTAAAATAAGTGTGTTTAAAGTCATTTCTGTGCCTGAAATTGGTCAAAATTGAAGATTTTGAGTAAGCAAAACTCTGTAAAAATGGCAATTTTGGTCACTGTGAGGGTTTAAAAAGTGGTTATTCATCATGAGACCCGATCCAAATGACATTTTGAATCATTTTTGGTAGAGTCCAAAAAATCAATTTTCTGATGAAAAACGATGACCCCGGACCAGTCGAACGTTGAAAAAATGGTCAATATTGATGAAATTTTAACATTTAATCTTTTGACTTAAAATGACGGTTGGATGTGAATTATTACTTTTTCAACTAAAATAAGTGTGTTTAAAGTCATTTTTGTGCCTGAAATTGGTCAAAATTGAAGATTTTGAGTAAGCAAAACTCTGTAAAAATGGCAATTTTGGTCACTGTGAGGGTTTTAAAAGTGGTTATTCAACATGAGGCCCGATCCAAATGACATTTTGAATCATTTTTGGTAGAGTCCAAAAAATCAATTTTCTGATGAAAAACGATGACCCCGGACCAGTCGAACGTTGAAAAAATGGTCAATATTGATGAAATTTTAACATTTAATCTTTTGACTTAAAATGACGGTTGGATGTGAATTATTACTTTTTCAACTAAAATAAGTGTGTTTAAAGTCATTTCTGTGCCTGAAATTGGTCAAAATTGAAGATTTTGAGTAAGCAAAACTCTGTAAAAATGGCAATTTTGGTCACTGTGAGGGTGTAAAAAGTGGTTATTCAACATGAGGCCCGATCCAAATGACATTTTGAATCATTTTTGGTAGAGTCCAAAAAATCATTTTCTGATGGAAAACGATGACCCCGGACCAGTCAAACGTTGAAAAAATGGTCAATATTGATGAAATTTTAACATTTAATCTTTTGACTTTAAATGACGGTTGGATGTGAATTATTACTTTTTCAACGAAAATAAGTGTGTTTAAAGTCATTTCTGTGCCTGAAATTGGTCAAAATTGAAGATTTTGAGTAAGCAAAACTCTGTAAAAATGGCAATTTTGGTCACTGTGAGGGTTTAAAAAGTGGAAATTCAACATGAGGCCCAATCCAAATGACATTTTGAATCATTTTTGATAGAGTCCAAAAAATCAATTTTCTGATGAAAAACGATGACCCCGGACCAGTCGAACGTTGAAAAAATTGTCAATATTGATGAAATTTTAACATTTATTCTTTTGACTTTAAATGCAGGTTGGATGTGAGTTATTACTTTTTCAACTAAAATAAGTGTGTTTAAAGTCATTTCTGTGCCTGAAATTGGTCAAAATTGAAGATTTTGAGTAAGCAAAACTCTGTAAAAATGGCAATTTTGGTCACTGTGAGGGTTTAAAAAGTGGTTATTCAACATGAGGCCCGATCCAAATGACATTTTGAATCATTTTTGGTAGAATCCAAAAAATAAATTTTCTGATGAAAATCGATGACCCCGGACCAGTCGAATGTTGAAAAAATGGTCAATATTGATGAAATTTTAACATTTAATCTTTTGACTTTAAATGACGGTTGGATGTGAATTATTACTTTTTCAACTAAAATAAGTGTGTTTAAAGTCATTTCTGTGCCTGAAATTGGTCAAAATTGAAGATTTTGAGTAAGCAAAACTCTGTAAAAATGGCAATTTTGGTCACTGTGAGGGTGTAAAAAGTGGTTATTCAACATGAGGCCCGATCCAAATGACATTTTGAATCATTTTTGGTAGAGTCCAAAAAATCCATTTTCTGATGAAAAACGATGACCCCGGACCAGTCTAACGTTGAAAAAATGGTCAATATTGATGAAATTTTAACATTTAATCTTTTGACTTTAAATTACGGTTGGATGAGAATTATTACTTTTTCAACTAAAATAAGTGTGTTTAAAGTCATTTCTGTGCCTGAAATTGGTCAAAATTGAAGATTTTGAGTAAGCAAAACTCTGTAAAAATGGCAATTTTGGTCACTGTGAGGGTGTAAAAAGTGGTTATTCAACATGAGGCCCGATCCAAATGACATTTTGAATCATTTTTGGTAGAGTTCAAAAAATCAATTTTCTGATAAAAAACGATGACCCCGGACCAGTCGAACGTTGAAAAAATGGTCAATATTGATGAAATTTTAACATTTAATCTTTTGACTTAAAATGACGGTTGGATGTGAAATATTACTTTTTCAACTAAAATAAGTGTGTTTAAAGTCATTTCTGTGAGTGAAATTGGTCAAAATTGAAGATTTTGAGTAAGCAAAACTCTGTAAAAATGGCAATTTTGGTCACTGTGAGGGTTTAAAAAGTGGTTATTCAACATGAGGCCCGATCCAAATGACATTTTGAATCATTTTTGGTAGAGTCCAAAAAATCATTTTCTGATGGAAAACGATGACCCCCCGGACCAGTCGAACGTTGAAAAAATGGTCAATATTGATGAAATTTTAACATTTAATCTTTTGACTTAAAATGACGGTTGGATGTGAATTATTACTTTTTCAAATAAAATAAGTGTGTTTAATGTCATTTCTGTGCATGAAATTGGTCAAAATTGAAGATTTTGAGTAAGCAAAACTCTGTAAAAATGGCAATTTTGGTCACTGTTAGGGTGTAAAAAGTGGTTATTCAACATGAGGCCCGATCCAAATGACATTTTGAATCATTTTTGATAGAGTCCAAAAAATCAATTTTCTGATAAAAAACAATGACCCCGGACCAGTCGAACGTTGAAAAAATTGTCAATATTGATGAAATTTTAACATTTAATCTTTTGACTTTAAATGAAGGTTGGATGTGAGTTATTACTTTTTCAACTAAAATAAGTGTGTTTAAAGTCATTTCTGTGCCTGAAATTGGTCAAAATTGAAGATTTTGAGTAAGCAAAACTCTGTAAAAATGGCAATTTTGGTCACTGTGAGGGTTTAAAAAGTGGTTATTCAACATGAGGCCCGATCCAAATGACATTTTGAATCATTTTTGGTAGAATCCAAAAAATAAATTTTCTGATGAAAAACGATGACCCCGGACCAGTCAAATGTTGAAAAAATGGTCAATATTGATGAAATTTTAATATTTAATATTTTGACTTTAAATGACGGTTGGATGTGAATTATTACTTTTTCAACTAAAATAAGTGTGTTTAAAGTCATTTCTGTGCCTGAAATTGGTCAAAATTGAAGATTTTGAGTAAGCAAAACTCTGTAAAAATGGCAATTTTGGTCACTGTGAGGGTGTAAAAAGTGGTTATTCAACATGAGGCCCGATCCAAATGACATTTTGAATCATTTTTGGTAGAGTTCAAAAAATCAATTTCCTGATAAAAAACGATGACCCCGGACCAGTCGAACGTTGAAAAAATGGTCAATATTGATGAAATTTTAACATTTAATATTTTGACTTTAAATGACGGTTGGATGTGAAATATTACTTTTTCAACTAAAATAAGTGTGTTTAAAGTCATTTCTGTGCCTGAAATTGGTCAAAATTGAAGATTTTGAGTAAGCAAAACTCTGTAAAAATGGCAATTTTGGTCACTGTGAGGGTTTTAAAAGTGGTTATTCAACATGAGGCCCGATCCAAATGACATTTCGAATCATTTTTGGTAGAGTCCAAAAAATCCATTTTCTGATGAAAAACGATGACCCCGGACCAGTCGAACGTTGAAAAAATGGTCAATATTGATGAAATTTTAACATTTAATCTTTTGACTTTAAATTACGGTTGGATGTGAATTATTACTTTTTCAACTAAAATAAGTGTGTTTAAAGTCATTTCTGTGCCTGAAATTGGTCAAAATTGAAGATTTTGAGTAAGCAAAACTCTGTAAAAATGGCAATTTTGGTCACTGTGAGGGTGTAAAAAGTGGTTATTCAACATGAGGCCCGATCCAAATGACATTTTGAATCATTTTTGGTAGAGTTCAAAAAATCAATTTTCTGATAAAAAACGATGACCCCGGACCAGTCGAACGTTGAAAAAATGGTCAATATTGATGAAATTTTAACATTTAATCTTTTGACTTAAAATGACGGTTGGATGTGAGTTATTACTTTTTCAACTAAAATAAGTGTGTTTAAAGTCATTTCTGTGCCTGAAATTGGTCAAAATTGAAGATTTTGAGTAAGCAAAACTCTGTAAAAATGGCAATTTTGGTCACTGTGAGGGTTTAAAAAGTGGTTATTCAACATGAGGCCCGATCCAAATTTCATTTTGAATCATTTTTGGTAGAGTCCAAAAAATCAATTTTCTGATGAAAAACGATGACCCCGGACCAGTCGAACGTTGAAAAAATGGTCAATATTGATGAAATTTTAACATTTAATCTTTTGACTTAAAATGACGGTTGGATGTGAATTATTACTTTTTCAAATAAAATAAGTGTGTTTAATGTCATTTCTGTGCATGAAATTGGTCAAAATTGAAGATTTTGAGTAAGCAAAACTCTGTAAAAATGGCAATTTTGGTCACTGTGAGGGTGTAAAAAGTGGTTATTCAACATGAGGCCCGATCCAAATGACATTTTGAATCATTTTTGATAGAGTCCAAAAAATCAATTTTCTGATAAAAAACAATGACCCCGGACCAGTCGAACGTTGAGAAAATGGTCAATATTGATGAAATTTTAACATTTAATCTTTTGACTTTAAATGAAGGTTGGATGTGAGTTATTACTTTTTCAACTAAAATAAGTGTGTTTAAAGTCATTTCTGTGCCTGAAATTGGTAAAAATTGAAGATTTTGAGTAAGCAAAACTCTGTAAAAATGGCAATTTTGGTCACTGTGAGGGTTTAAAAAGTGGATATTCAACATGAGGCCCAATCCAAATAACATTTTGAATCATTTTTGGTAGAGTCCAAAAAATCAATTTTCTGATGAAAAACGATGACCCCGGACCAGTCGAACGTTGAAAAAATGGTCAATATTGATGAAATTTTAACATTTAATCTTTTGACTTAAAATGACGGTTGGATGTGAATTATTACTTTTTCAACTAAAATAAGTGTGTTTAAAGTCATTTTTGTGCCTGAAATTGGTCAAAATTGAAGATTTTGAGTAAGCAAAACTCTGTAAAAATGGCAATTTTGGTCACTGTGAGGGTTTTAAAAGTGGTTATTCAACATGAGGCCCGATCCAAATGACATTTTGAATCATTTTTGGTAGAGTCCAAAAAATCAATTTTCTGATGAAAAACGATGACCCCGGACCAGTCGAACGTTGAAAAAATGGTCAATATTGATGAAATTTTAACATTTAATCTTTTGACTTAAAATGACGGTTGGATGTGAATTATTACTTTTTCAACTAAAATAAGTGTGTTTAAAGTCATTTCTGTGCCTGAAATTGGTCAAAATTGAAGATTTTGAGTAAGCAAAACTCTGTAAAAATGGCAATTTTGGTCACTGTGAGGGTGTAAAAAGTGGTTATTCAACATGAGGCCCGATCCAAATGACATTTTGAATCATTTTTGGTAGAGTCCAAAAAATCTTTTTCTGATGGAAAACGATGACCCCGGACCAGTCCAACGTTGAAAAAATGGTCAATATTGATGAAATTTTAACATTTAATCTTTTGACTTTAAATGCAGGTTGGATGTGAGTTATTACTTTTTCAACTAAAATAAGTGTGTTTAAAGTCATTTCTGTGCCTGAAATTGGTCAAAATTGAAGATTTTGAGTAAGCAAAACTCTGTAAAAATGGCAATTTTGGTCACTGTGAGGGTTTAAAAAGTGGTTATTCAACATGAGGCCCGATCCAAATGACATTTTGAATCATTTTTGGTAGAATCCAAAAAATAAATTTTCTGATGAAAATCGATGACCCCGGACCAGTCGAATGTTGAAAAAATGGTCAATATTGATGAAATTTTAACATTTAATCTTTTGACTTTAAATGACGGTTGGATGTGAATTATTACTTTTTCAACTAAAATAAGTGTGTTTAAAGTCATTTCTGTGCCTGAAATTGGTCAAAATTGAAGATTTTGAGTAAGCAAAACTCTGTAAAAATGGCAATTTTGGTCACTGTGAGGGTGTAAAAAGTGGTTATTCAACATGAGGCCCGATCCAAATGACATTTTGAATCATTTTTGGTAGAGTTCAAAAATCAATTTCCTGATAAAAAACGATGACCCCGGACCAGTCGAACGTTGAAAAAATGGTCAATATTGATGAAATTTTAACATTTAATCTTTTGACTTAAAATGACGGTTGGATGTGAAATATTACTTTTCAACTAAAATAAGTGTGTTTAAAGTCATTTCTGTGCCTGAAATTGGTCAAAATTGAAGATTTTGAGTAAGCAAAACTCTGTAAAAATGGCAATTTCGGTCACTGTGAGGGTTTAAAAAGTGGTTATTCAACATGAGGCCCGATCCAAATGACATTTTGAATCAATTTTGGTAGAGTCCAAAAAATCATTTTCTGATGGAAAACGATGACCCCGGACCAGTCGAACGTTGAAAAAATGGTCAATATTGATGAAATTTTAACATTTAATCTTTTGACTTTAAATGACGGTTGGATGTGAATTATTACTTTTTCAACGAAACTAAGTGTGTTTAAAGTCATTTCTGTGCCTGAAATTGGTCAAAATTGAAAATTTTGAGTAAGCAAAACTCTGAAAAAATGGCAATTTTGGTCACTGTGAGGGTTTAAAAAGTGGTTATGCAACATGAGGCCCGATCCAAATGACATTTTGAATCATTTTTGGTAGAGTCCAAAAAATCCATTTTCTGATGAAAAACGATGACCCCGGACCAGTCGAACGTTGAAAAAATGGTCAATATTGATGAAATTTTAACATTTAATCTTTTGACTTTAAATTACGGTTGGATGTGAATTATTACTTTTTCAACTAAAATAAGTGTGTTTAAAGTCATTTCTGTGCCTGAAATTGGTCAAAATTGAAGATTTTGAGTAAGCAAAACTCTGTAAAAATGGCAATTTTGGTCACTGTGAGGGTTTTAAAAGTGGTTATTCAACATGAGGCCCGATCCAAATGACATTTTGAATCATTTTTGGTAGAGTCCAAAAAATCCATTTTCTGATGAAAAACGATGACCCCGGACCAGTCGAACGTTGAAAAAATGGTCAATATTGATGAAATTTTAACATTTAATCTTTTGACTTTAAATGAAGGTTGGATGTGAGTTATTACTTTTTCAACTAAAATAAGTGTGTTTAAAGTCATTTCTGTGCCTGGAATTGGTCAAAATTGAAGATTTTGAGTAAGCAAAACTCTGTAAAAATGGCAATTTTGGTCACTGTGAGGGTTTAAAAAGTGGTTATTCAACATGAGGCCCGATCCAAATGACATTTTGAATCATTTTTGGTAGAATCCAAAAAAAAAAATTTCTGATGAAAAACGATGACCCCGGACCAGTCGAATGTTGAAAAAATGGTCAATATTGATGAAATTTTAACATTTAATATTTTGACTTTAAATGACGGTTGGATGTGAATTATTACTTTTTCAACTAAAATAAGTGTGTTTAAAGTCATTTCTGTGCCTGAAATTGGTCAAAATTGAAGATTTTGAGTAAGCAAAACTCTGTAAAAATGGCAATTTTGGTCACTGTGAGGGTGTAAAAAGTGGTTATTCAACATGAGGCCCGATCCAAATGACATTTTGAATCATTTTTGGTAGAGTTCAAAAAATCAATTTCCTGATAAAAAACGATGACCCCGGACCAGTCGAACGTTGAAAAAATGGTCAATATTGATGAAATTTTAACATTTAATCTTTTGACTTAAAATGACGGTTGGATGTGAAATATTACTTTTTCAACTAAAATAAGTGTGTTTAAAGTCATTTCTGTGCCTGAAATTGGTCAAAATTGAAGATTTTGAGTAAGCAAAACTCTGTAAAAATGGCAATTTTGGTCACTGTGAGGGTTTTAAAAGTGGTTATTCAACATGAGGCCCGATCCAAATGACATTTTGAATCATTTTTGGTAGAGTCCAAAAAATCCATTTTCTGATGAAAAACGATGACCCCGGACCAGTCGAACGTTGAAAAAATGGTCAATATTGATGAAATTTTAACATTTAATCTTTTGACTTTAAATTACGGTTGGATGTGAATTATTACTTTTTCAACTAAAATAAGTGTGTTTAAAGTCATTTCTGTGCCTGAAATTGGTCAAAATTGAAGATTTTGAGTAAGCAAAACTCTGTAAAAATGGCAATTTTGGTCACTGTGAGGGTGTAAAAAGTGGTTATTCAACATGAGGCCCGATCCAAATGACATTTTGAATCATTTTTGGTAGAGTTCAAAAAATCAATTTTCTGATAAAAAACGATGACCCCGGACCAGTCGAACGTTGAAAAAATGGTCAATATTGATGAAATTTTAACATTTAATCTTTTGACTTAAAATGACGGTTGGATGTGAAATATTACTTTTTCAACTAAGATAAGTGTGTTTAAAGTCATTTCTGTGAGTGAAATTGGTCAAAATTGAAGATTTTGAGTAAGCAAAACTCTGTAAAAATGGCAATTTTGGTCACTGTGAGGGTTTAAAAAGTGGTTATTCAACATGAGGCCCGATCCAAATGACATTTTGAATCATTTTTGGTAGAGTCCAAAAAATCATTTTCTGATGGAAAACGATGACCCCGGACCAGTCGAACGTTGAAAAAATGGTCAATATTGATGAAATTTTAACATTTAATCTTTTGACTTTAAATGACGGTTGGATGTGAATTATTACTTTTTCAACGAAACTAAGTGTGTTTAAAGTCATTTCTGTGCCTGAAATTGGTCAAAATTGAAAATTTTGAGTAAGCAAAACTCTGAAAAAATGGCAATTTTGGTCACTGTGAGGGTTTAAAAAGTGGTTATGCAACATGAGGCCCGATCCAAATGACATTTTGAATCATTTTTGGTAGAGTCCAAAAAATCCATTTTCTGATGAAAAACGATGACCCCGGACCAGTCGAACGTTGAAAAAATGGTCGATATTGATGAAATTTTAACATTTAATCTTTTGACTTTAAATTACGGTTGGATGTGAATTATTACTTTTTCAACTAAAATAAGTGTGTTTAAAGTCATTTCTGTGCCTGAAATTGGTCAAAATTGAAGATTTTGAGTAAGCAAAACTCTGTAAAAATGGCAATTTTGGTCACTGTGAGGGTTTAAAAAGTGGTTATTCATCATGAGACCCGATCCAAATGACATTTTGAATCATTTTTGGTAGAGTCCAAAAAATCAATTTTCTGATGAAAAACGATGACCCCGGACCAGTCGAACGTTGAAAAAATGGTCAATATTGATGACATTTTAATATTTAATCTTTTGACTTAAAATGACGGTTGGATGTGAATTATTACTTTTTCAACTAAAATAAGTGTGTTTAAAGTCATTTCTGTGCCTGAAATTGGTCAAAATTGAAGATTTTGAGTAAGCAAAACTCTGTAAAAATGGCAATTTTGGTCACTGTGAGGGTTTTAAAAGTGGTTATTCAACATGAGGCCCGATCCAAATGACATTTTGAATCATTTTTGGTAGAGTCCAAAAAATCCATTTTCTGATGAAAAACGATGACCCCGGACCAGTCTAACGTTGAAAAAATGGTCAATATTGATGAAATTTTAACATTTAATCTTTTGACTTTAAATTACGGTTGGATGTGAATTATTACTTTTTCAACTAAAATAAGTGTGTTTAAAGTCATTTCTGTGCCTGAAATTGGTAAAAATTGAAGATTTTGAGTAAGCAAAACTCTGTAAAAATGGCAATTTTGGTCACTGTGAGGGTGTAAAAAGTGGTTATTCAACATGAGGCCCGATCCAAATGACATTTTGAATCATTTTTGGTAGAGTTCAAAAAATCAATTTTCTGATAAAAAACGATGACCCCGGACCAGTCGAACGTTGAAAAAATGGTCAATATTGATGAAATTTTAACATTTAATCTTTTGACTTAAAATGACGGTTGGATGTGAAATATTACTTTTTCAACTAAAATAAGTGTGTTTAAAGTCATTTCTGTGAGTGAAATTGGTCAAAATTGAAGATTTTGAGTAAGCAAAACTCTGTAAAAATGGCAATTTTGGTCACTGTGAGGGTTTAAAAAGTGGTTATTCAACATGAGGCCCGATCCAAATGACATTTTGAATCATTTTTGGTAGAGTCCAAAAAATCATTTTCTGATGGAAAACGATGACCCCGGACCAGTCGAACGTTGAAAAAATGGTCAATATTGATGAAATTTTAACATTTAATCTTTTGACTTAAAATGACGGTTGGATGTGAATTATTACTTTTTCAAATAAAATAAGTGTGTTTAATGTCATTTCTGTGCATGAAATTGGTCAAAATTGAAGATTTTGAGTAAGCAAAACTCTGTAAAAATGGCAATTTTGGTCACTGTGAGGGTGTAAAAAGTGGTTATTCAACATGAGGCCCGATCCAAATGACATTTTGAATCATTTTTGATAGAGTCCAAAAAATCAATTTTCTGATAAAAAACAATGACCCCGGACCAGTCGAACGTTGAAAAAATTGTCAATATTGATGAAATTTTAACATTTAATCTTTTGACTTTAAATGAAGGTTGGATGTGAGTTATTACTTTTTCAACTAAAATAAGTGTGTTTAAAGTCATTTCTGTGCCTGAAATTGGTCAAAATTGAAGATTTTGAGTAAGCAAAACTCTGTAAAAATTGCAATTTTGGTCACTGTGAGGGTTTAAAAAGTGGTTATTCAACATGAGGCCCGATCCAAATGACATTTTGAATCATTTTTGGTAGAATCCAAAAAATACATTTTCTGATGAAAAACGATGACCCCGGACCAGTCGAATGTTGAAAAAATGGTCAATATTGATGAAATTTTAACATTTAATATTTTGACTTTAAATGACGGTTGGATGTGAATTATTACTTTTTCAACTAAAATAAGTGTGTTTAAAGTAATTTCTGTGCCTGAAATTGGTCAAATTGAAGATTTTGAGTAAGCAAAACTCTGTAAAAATGGCAATTTTGGTCACTGTGAGGGTGTAAAAAGTGGTTATTCAACATGAGGCCCGATCCAAATGACATTTTGAATCATTTTTGGTAGAGTCCAAAAAATCCATTTTCTGATGAAAAACGATGACCCCGGACCAGTCGAACGTTGAAAAAATGGTCGATATTGATGAAATTTTAACATTTAATCTTTTGACTTTAAATTACGGTTGGATGTGAATTATTACTTTTTCAACTAAAATAAGTGTGTTTAAAGTCATTTCTGTGCCTGAAATTGGTCAAAATTGAAGATTTTGAGTAAGCAAAACTCTGTAAAAATGGCAATTTTGGTCACTGTGAGGGTTTAAAAAGTGGTTATTCATCATGAGACCCGATCCAAATGACATTTTGAATCATTTTTGGTAGAGTCCAAAAAATCAATTTTCTGATGAAAAACGATGACCCCGGACCAGTCGAACGTTGAAAAAATGGTCAATATTGATGAAATTTTAACATTTAATCTTTTGACTTTAAATTACGGTTGGATGTGAATTATTACTTTTTCAACTAAAATAAGTGTGTTTAAAGTCATTTCTGTGCCTGAAATTGGTCAAAATTGAAGATTTTGAGTAAGCAAAACTCTGTAAAAATGGCAATTTTGGTCACTGTGAGGGTGTAAAAAGTGGTTATTCAACATGAGGCCCGATCCAAATGACATTTTGAATCATTTTTGGTAGAGTTCAAAAAATCAATTTTCTGATAAAAAACGATGACCCCGGACCAGTCGAACGTTGAAAAAATGGTCAATATTGATGAAATTTTAACATTTAATCTTTTGACTTAAAATGACGGTTGGATGTGAAATATTACTTTTTCAACTAAGATAAGTGTGTTTAAAGTCATTTCTGTGAGTGAAATTGGTCAAAATTGAAGATTTTGAGTAAGCAAAACTCTGTAAAAATGGCAATTTTGGTCACTGTGAGGGTTTAAAAAGTGGTTATTCAACATGAGGCCCGATCCAAATGACATTTTGAATCATTTTTGGTAGAGTCCAAAAAATCATTTTCTGATGGAAAACGATGACCCCGGACCAGTCGAACGTTGAAAAAATGGTCAATATTGATGAAATTTTAACATTTAATCTTTTGACTTTAAATGACGGTTGGATGTGAATTATTACTTTTTCAACGAAACTAAGTGTGTTTAAAGTCATTTCTGTGCCTGAAATTGGTCAAAATTGAAAATTTTGAGTAAGCAAAACTCTGAAAAAATGGCAATTTTGGTCACTGTGAGGGTTTAAAAAGTGGTTATGCAACATGAGGCCCGATCCAAATGACATTTTGAATCATTTTTGGTAGAGTCCAAAAAATCCATTTTCTGATGAAAAACGATGACCCCGGACCAGTCGAACGTTGAAAAAATGGTCGATATTGATGAAATTTTAACATTTAATCTTTTGACTTTAAATTACGGTTGGATGTGAATTATTACTTTTTCAACTAAAATAAGTGTGTTTAAAGTCATTTCTGTGCCTGAAATTGGTCAAAATTGAAGATTTTGAGTAAGCAAAACTCTGTAAAAATGGCAATTTTGGTCACTGTGAGGGTTTAAAAAGTGGTTATTCATCATGAGACCCGATCCAAATGACATTTTGAATCATTTTTGGTAGAGTCCAAAAAATCAATTTTCTGATGAAAAACGATGACCCCGGACCAGTCGAACGTTGAAAAAATGGTCAATATTGATGACATTTTAATATTTAATCTTTTGACTTAAAATGACGGTTGGATGTGAATTATTACTTTTTCAACTAAAATAAGTGTGTTTAAAGTCATTTCTGTGCCTGAAATTGGTCAAAATTGAAGATTTTGAGTAAGCAAAACTCTGTAAAAATGGCAATTTTGGTCACTGTGAGGGTTTTAAAAGTGGTTATTCAACATGAGGCCCGATCCAAATGACATTTTGAATCATTTTTGGTAGAGTCCAAAAAATCCATTTTCTGATGAAAAACGATGACCCCGGACCAGTCTAACGTTGAAAAAATGGTCAATATTGATGAAATTTTAACATTTAATCTTTTGACTTTAAATTACGGTTGGATGTGAATTATTACTTTTTCAACTAAAATAAGTGTGTTTAAAGTCATTTCTGTGCCTGAAATTGGTAAAAATTGAAGATTTTGAGTAAGCAAAACTCTGTAAAAATGGCAATTTTGGTCACTGTGAGGGTGTAAAAAGTGGTTATTCAACATGAGGCCCGATCCAAATGACATTTTGAATCATTTTTGGTAGAGTTCAAAAAATCAATTTTCTGATAAAAAACGATGACCCCGGACCAGTCGAACGTTGAAAAAATGGTCAATATTGATGAAATTTTAACATTTAATCTTTTGACTTAAAATGACGGTTGGATGTGAAATATTACTTTTTCAACTAAAATAAGTGTGTTTAAAGTCATTTCTGTGAGTGAAATTGGTCAAAATTGAAGATTTTGAGTAAGCAAAACTCTGTAAAAATGGCAATTTTGGTCACTGTGAGGGTTTAAAAAGTGGTTATTCAACATGAGGCCCGATCCAAATGACATTTTGAATCATTTTTGGTAGAGTCCAAAAAATCCATTTTCTGATGAAAAACGATGACCCCGGACCAGTCGAACGTTGAAAAAATGGTCGATATTGATGAAATTTTAACATTTAATCTTTTGACTTTAAATTACGGTTGGATGTGAATTATTACTTTTTCAACTAAAATAAGTGTGTTTAAAGTCATTTCTGTGCCTGAAATTGGTCAAAATTGAAGATTTTGAGTAAGCAAAACTCTGTAAAAATGGCAATTTTGGTCACTGTGAGGGTTTAAAAAGTGGTTATTCATCATGAGACCCGATCCAAATGACATTTTGAATCATTTTTGGTAGAGTCCAAAAAATCAATTTTCTGATGAAAAACGATGACCCCGGACCAGTCGAACGTTGAAAAAATGGTCAATATTGATGAAATTTTAACATTTAATCTTTTGACTTTAAATTACGGTTGGATGTGAATTATTACTTTTTCAACTAAAATAAGTGTGTTTAAAGTCATTTCTGTGCCTGAAATTGGTCAAAATTGAAGATTTTGAGTAAGCAAAACTCTGTAAAAATGGCAATTTTGGTCACTGTGAGGGTGTAAAAAGTGGTTATTCAACATGAGGCCCGATCCAAATGACATTTTGAATCATTTTTGGTAGAGTTCAAAAAATCAATTTTCTGATAAAAAACGATGACCCCGGACCAGTCGAACGTTGAAAAAATGGTCAATATTGATGAAATTTTAACATTTAATCTTTTGACTTAAAATGACGGTTGGATGTGAAATATTACTTTTTCAACTAAGATAAGTGTGTTTAAAGTCATTTCTGTGAGTGAAATTGGTCAAAATTGAAGATTTTGAGTAAGCAAAACTCTGTAAAAATGGCAATTTTGGTCACTGTGAGGGTTTAAAAAGTGGTTATTCAACATGAGGCCCGATCCAAATGACATTTTGAATCATTTTTGGTAGAGTCCAAAAAATCATTTTCTGATGGAAAACGATGACCCCGGACCAGTCGAACGTTGAAAAAATGGTCAATATTGATGAAATTTTAACATTTAATCTTTTGACTTTAAATGACGGTTGGATGTGAATTATTACTTTTTCAACGAAACTAAGTGTGTTTAAAGTCATTTCTGTGCCTGAAATTGGTCAAAATTGAAAATTTTGAGTAAGCAAAACTCTGAAAAAATGGCAATTTTGGTCACTGTGAGGGTTTAAAAAGTGGTTATGCAACATGAGGCCCGATCCAAATGACATTTTGAATCATTTTTGGTAGAGTCCAAAAAATCCATTTTCTGATGAAAAACGATGACCCCGGACCAGTCGAACGTTGAAAAAATGGTCGATATTGATGAAATTTTAACATTTAATCTTTTGACTTTAAATTACGGTTGGATGTGAATTATTACTTTTTCAACTAAAATAAGTGTGTTTAAAGTCATTTCTGTGCCTGAAATTGGTCAAAATTGAAGATTTTGAGTAAGCAAAACTCTGTAAAAATGGCAATTTTGGTCACTGTGAGGGTTTAAAAAGTGGTTATTCATCATGAGACCCGATCCAAATGACATTTTGAATCATTTTTGGTAGAGTCCAAAAAATCAATTTTCTGATGAAAAACGATGACCCCGGACCAGTCGAACGTTGAAAAAATGGTCAATATTGATGACATTTTAATATTTAATCTTTTGACTTAAAATGACGGTTGGATGTGAATTATTACTTTTTCAACTAAAATAAGTGTGTTTAAAGTCATTTCTGTGCCTGAAATTGGTCAAAATTGAAGATTTTGAGTAAGCAAAACTCTGTAAAAATGGCAATTTTGGTCACTGTGAGGGTTTTAAAAGTGGTTATTCAACATGAGGCCCGATCCAAATGACATTTTGAATCATTTTTGGTAGAGTCCAAAAAATCCATTTTCTGATGAAAAACGATGACCCCGGACCAGTCTAACGTTGAAAAAATGGTCAATATTGATGAAATTTTAACATTTAATCTTTTGACTTTAAATTACGGTTGGATGTGAATTATTACTTTTTCAACTAAAATAAGTGTGTTTAAAGTCATTTCTGTGCCTGAAATTGGTAAAAATTGAAGATTTTGAGTAAGCAAAACTCTGTAAAAATGGCAATTTTGGTCACTGTGAGGGTGTAAAAAGTGGTTATTCAACATGAGGCCCGATCCAAATGACATTTTGAATCATTTTTGATAGAGTCCAAAAAATCAATTTTCTGATAAAAAACAATGACCCCGGACCAGTCGAACGTTGAAAAAATTGTCAATATTGATGAAATTTTAACATTTAATCTTTTGACTTTAAATGAAGGTTGGATGTGAGTTATTACTTTTTCAACTAAAATAAGTGTGTTTAAAGTCATTTCTGTGCCTGAAATTGGTCAAAATTGAAGATTTTGAGTAAGCAAAACTCTGTAAAAATTGCAATTTTGGTCACTGTGAGGGTTTAAAAAGTGGTTATTCAACATGAGGCCCGATCCAAATGACATTTTGAATCATTTTTGGTAGAATCCAAAAAATACATTTTCTGATGAAAAACGATGACCCCGGACCAGTCGAATGTTGAAAAAATGGTCAATATTGATGAAATTTTAACATTTAATATTTTGACTTTAAATGACGGTTGGATGTGAATTATTACTTTTTCAACTAAAATAAGTGTGTTTAAAGTAATTTCTGTGCCTGAAATTGGTCAAAATTGAAGATTTTGAGTAAGCAAAACTCTGTAAAAATGGCAATTTTGGTCACTGTGAGGGTGTAAAAAGTGGTTATTCAACATGAGGCCCGATCCAAATGACATTTTGAATCATTTTTGGTAGAGTCCAAAAAATCCATTTTCTGATGAAAAACGATGACCCCGGACCAGTCGAACGTTGAAAAAATGGTCGATATTGATGAAATTTTAACATTTAATCTTTTGACTTTAAATTACGGTTGGATGTGAATTATTACTTTTTCAACTAAAATAAGTGTGTTTAAAGTCATTTCTGTGCCTGAAATTGGTCAAAATTGAAGATTTTGAGTAAGCAAAACTCTGTAAAAATGGCAATTTTGGTCACTGTGAGGGTTTAAAAAGTAGTTATTCATCATGAGACCCGATCCAAATGACATTTTGAATCATTTTTGGTAGAGTCCAAAAAATCAATTTTCTGATGAAAAACGATGACCCCGGACCAGTCGAACGTTGAAAAAATGGTCAATATTGATGACATTTTAATATTTAATCTTTTGACTTAAAATGACGGTTGGATGTGAATTATTATTTTTTCAACTAAAATAAGTGTGTTTAAAGTCATTTCTGTGCCTGAAATTGGTCAAAATTGAAGATTTTGAGTAAGCAAAACTCTGTAAAAATGGCAATTTTGGTCACTGTGAGGGTTTTAAAAGTGGTTATTCAACATGAGGCCCGATCCAAATGACATTTTGAATCATTTTTGGTAGAGTCCAAAAAATCCATTTTCTGATGAAAAACGATGACTCCGGACCAGTCTAACGTTGAAAAAATGGTCAATATTGATGAAATTTTAACATTTAATCTTTTGACTTTAAATTACGGTTGGATGTGAATTATTACTTTTTCAACTAAAATAAGTGTGTTTAAAGTCATTTCTGTGCCTGAAATTGGTAAAAATTGAAGATTTTGAGTAAGCAAAACTCTGTAAAAATGGCAATTTTGGTCACTGTGAGGGTGTAAAAAGTGGTTATTCAACATGAGGCCCGATCCAAATGACATTTTGAATCATTTTTGGTAGAGTTCAAAAAATCAATTTTCTGATAAAAAACGATGACCCCGGACCAGTCGAACGTTGAAAAAATGGTCAATATTGATGAAATTTTAACATTTAATCTTTTGACTTAAAATGACGGTTGGATGTGAAATATTACTTTTTCAACTAAAATAAGTGTGTTTAAAGTCATTTCTGTGAGTGAAATTGGTCAAAATTGAAGATTTTGAGTAAGCAAAACTCTGTAAAAATGGCAATTTTGGTCACTGTGAGGGTTTAAAAAGTGGTTATTCAACATGAGGCCCGATCCAAATGACATTTTGAATCATTTTTGGTAGAGTCCAAAAAATCTTTTTCTGATGGAAAACGATGACCCCGGACCAGTCGAACGTTGAAAAAATGGTCAATATTGATGAAATTTTAACATTTAATCTTTTGACTTAAAATGACGGTTGGATGTGAATTATTACTTTTTCAAATAAAATAAGTGTGTTTAATGTCATTTCTGTGCATGAAATTGGTCAAAATTGAAGATTTTGAGTAAGCAAAACTCTGTAAAAATGGCAATTTTGGTCACTGTGAGGGTGTAAAAAGTGGTTATTCAACATGAGGCCCGATCCAAATGACATTTTGAATCATTTTTGATAGAGTCCAAAAAATCAATTTTCTGATAAAAAACAATGACCCCGGACCAGTCGAACGTTGAAAAAATTGTCAATATTGATGAAATTTTAACATTTAATCTTTTGACTTTAAATGAAGGTTGGATGTGAGTTATTACTTTTTCAACTAAAATAAGTGTGTTTAAAGTCATTTCTGTGCCTGAAATTGGTCAAAATTGAAGATTTTGAGTAAGCAAAACTCTGTAAAAATGGCAATTTTGGTCACTGTGAGGGTTTAAAAAGTGGTTATTCAACATGAGGCCCGATCCAAATGACATTTTGAATCATTTTTGGTAGAATCCAAAAAATAAATTTTCTGATGAAAAACGATGACCCCGGACCAGTCGAATGTTGAAAAAATGGTCAATATTGATGAAATTTTAACATTTAATATTTTGACTTTAAATGACGGTTGGATGTGAATTATTACCTTTTCAACTAAAATAAGTGTGTTTAAAGTCATTTCTGTGCCTGAAATTGGTCAAAATTGAAGATTTTGAGTAAGCAAAACTCTGTAAAAATGGCAATTTTGGTCACTGTGAGGGTGTAAAAAGTGGTTATTCAACATGAGGCCCGATCCAAATGACATTTTGAATCATTTTTGGTAGAGTTCAAAAAATCAATTTCCTGATAAAAAACGATGACCCCGGACCAGTCGAACGTTGAAAAAATGGTCAATATTGATGAAATTTTAACATTTAATCTTTTGACTTAAAATGACGGTTGGATGTGAAATATTACTTTTTCAACTAAAATAAGTGTGTTTAAAGTCATTTCTGTGCCTGAAATTGGTCAAAATTGAAGATTTTGAGTAAGCAAAACTCTGTAAAAATGGCAATTTTGGTCACTGTGAGGGTTTTAAAAGTGGTTATTCAACATGAGGCCCGATCCAAATGACATTTTGAATCATTTTTGGTAGAGTCCAAAAAATCCATTTTCTGATGAAAAACGATGACCCCGGACCAGTCTAACGTTGAAAAAATGGTCAATATTGATGAAATTTTAACATTTAATCTTTTGACTTTAAATTACGGTTGGATGTGAATTATTACTTTTTCAACTAAAATAAGTGTGTTTAAAGTCATTTCTGTGCCTGAAATTGGTCAAAATTGAAGATTTTGAGTAAGCAAAACTCTGTAAAAATGGCAATTTTGGTCACTGTGAGGGTTTAAAAAGTGGTTATTCATCATGAGACCCGATCCAAATGACATTTTGAATCATTTTTGGTAGAGTCCAAAAAATCAATTTTCTGATGAAAAACGATGACCCCGGACCAGTCGAACGTTGAAAAAATGGTCAATATTGATGAAATTTTAATATTTAATCTTTTGACTTAAAATGACGGTTGGATGTGAATTATTACTTTTTCAACTAAAATAAGTGTGTTTAAAGTCATTTCTGTGCCTGAAATTGGTCAAAATTGAAGATTTTGAGTAAGCAAAACTCTGTAAAAATGGCAATTTTGGTCACTGTGAGGGTTTTAAAAGTGGTTATTCAACATGAGGCCCGATCCAAATGACATTTTGAATCATTTTTGGTAGAGTCCAAAAAATCCATTTTCTGATGAAAAACGATGACCCCGGACCAGTCTAACGTTGAAAAAATGGTCAATATTGATGAAATTTTAACATTTAATCTTTTGACTTTAAATTACGGTTGGATGTGAATTATTACTTTTTCAACTAAAATAAGTGTGTTTAAAGTCATTTCTGTGCCTGAAATTGGTCAAAATTGAAGATTTTGAGTAAGCAAAACTCTGTAAAAATGGCAATTTTGGTCACTGTGAGGGTGTAAAAAGTGGTTATTCAACATGAGGCCCGATCCAAATGACATTTTGAATCATTTTTGGTAGAGTTCAAAAAATCAATTTTCTGATAAAAAACGATGACCCCGGACCAGTCGAACGTTGAAAAAATGGTCAATATTGATGAAATTTTAACATTTAATCTTTTGACTTAAAATGACGGTTGGATGTGAAATATTACTTTTTCAACTAAAATAAGTGTGTTTAAAGTCATTTCTGTGAGTGAAATTGGTCAAAATTGAAGATTTTGAGTAAGCAAAACTCTGTAAAAATGGCAATTTTGGTCACTGTGAGGGTTTAAAAAGTGGTTATTCAACATGAGGCCCGATCCAAATGACATTTTGAATCATTTTTGGTAGAGTCCAAAAAATCTTTTTCTGATGGAAAACGATGACCCCGGACCAGTCGAACGTTGAAAAAATGGTCAATATTGATGAAATTTTAACATTTAATCTTTTGACTTAAAATGACGGTTGGATGTGAATTATTACTTTTTCAAATAAAATAAGTGTGTTTAATGTCATTTCTGTGCATGAAATTGGTCAAAATTGAAGATTTTGAGTAAGCAAAACTCTGTAAAAATGGCAATTTTGGTCACTGTGAGGGTGTAAAAAGTGGTTATTCAACATGAGGCCCGATCCAAATGACATTTTGAATCATTTTTGATAGAGTCCAAAAAATCAATTTTCTGATAAAAAACAATGACCCCGGACCAGTCGAACGTTGAAAAAATTGTCAATATTGATGAAATTTTAACATTTAATCTTTTGACTTTAAATGAAGGTTGGATGTGAGTTATTACTTTTTCAACTAAAATAAGTGTGTTTAAAGTCATTTCTGTGCCTGAAATTGGTCAAAATTGAAGATTTTGAGTAAGCAAAACTCTGTAAAAATGGCAATTTTGGTCACTGTGAGGGTTTAAAAAGTGGTTATTCAACATGAGGCCCGATCCAAATGACATTTTGAATCATTTTTGGTAGAATCCCAAAAATAAATTTTCTGATGAAAAACGATGACCCCGGACCCGTCGAATGTTGAAAAAATGGTCAATATTGATGAAATTTTAACATTTAATATTTTGACTTTAAATGACGGTTGGATGTGAATTATTACTTTTTCAACTAAAATAAGTGTGTTTAAAGTCATTTCTGTGCCTGAAATTGTTCAAAATTGAAGATTTTGAGTAAGCAAAACTCTGTAAAAATGGCAATTTTGGTCACTGTGAGGGTGTAAAAAGTGGTTATTCAACATGAGGCCCGATCCAAATGACATTTTGAATCATTTTTGGTAGAGTTCAAAAAATCAATTTCCTGATAAAAAACGATGACCCCGGACCAGTCGAACGTTGAAAAAATGGTCAATATTGATGAAATTTTAACATTTAATCTTTTGACTTAAAATGCCGGTTGGATGTGAAATATTACTTTTTCAACTAAAATAAGTGTGTTTAAAGTCATTTCTGTGCCTGAAATTGGTCAAAATTGAAGATTTTGAGTAAGCAAAACTCTGTAAAAATGGCAATTTTGGTCACTGTGAGGGTTTTAAAAGTGGTTATTCAACATGAGGCCCGATCCAAATGACATTTTGAATCATTTTTGGTAGAGTCCAAAAAATCCATTTTCTGATGAAAAACGATGACCCCGGACCAGTCGAACGTTGAAAAAATGGTCAATATTGATGAAATTTTAACATTTAATCTTTTGACTTAAAATGACGGTTGGATGTGAATTATTACTTTTTCAACTAAAATAAGTGTGTTTAAAGTCATTTCTGTGCCTGAAATTGGTCAAAATTGAAGATTTTGAGTAAGCAAAACTCTGTAAAAATGGCAATTTTGGTCACTGTGAGGGTTTTAAAAGTGGTTATTCAACATGAGGCCCGATCCAAATGACATTTTGAATCATTTTTGGTAGAGTCCAAAAAATCCATTTTCTGATGAAAAACGATGACCCCGGACCAGTCTAACGTTGAAAAAATGGTCAATATTGATGAAATTTTAACATTTAATCTTTTGACTTAAAATGCCGGTTGGATGTGAAATATTACTTTTTCAACTAAAATAAGTGTGTTTAAAGTCATTTCTGTGCCTGAAATTGGTCAAAATTGAAGATTTTGAGTAAGCAAAACTCTGTAAAAATGGCAATTTTGGTCACTGTGAGGGTTTTAAAAGTGGTTATTCAACATGAGGCCCGATCCAAATGACATTTTGAATCATTTTTGGTAGAGTCCAAAAAATCCATTTTCTGATGAAAAACGATGACCCCGGACCAGTCGAACGTTGAAAAAATGGTCAATATTGATGAAATTTTAACATTTAATCTTTTGACTTAAAATGACGGTTGGATGTGAATTATTACTTTTTCAACTAAAATAAGTGTGTTTAAAGTCATTTCTGTGCCTGAAATTGGTCAAAATTGAAGATTTTGAGTAAGCAAAACTCTGTAAAAATGGCAATTTTGGTCACTGTGAGGGTTTTAAAAGTGGTTATTCAACATGAGGCCCGATCCAAATGACATTTTGAATCATTTTTGGTAGAGTCCAAAAAATCCATTTTCTGATGAAAAACGATGACCCCGGACCAGTCTAACGTTGAAAAAATGGTCAATATTGATGAAATTTTAACATTTAATCTTTTGACTTTAAATTACGGTTGGATGTGAATTATTACTTTTTCAACTAAAATAAGTGTGTTTAAAGTCATTTCTGTGCCTGAAATTGGTCAAAATTGAAGATTTTGAGTAAGCAAAACTCTGTAAAAATGGCAATTTTGGTCACTGTGAGGGTGTAAAAAGTGGTTATTCAACATGAGGCCCGATCCAAATGACATTTTGAATCATTTTTGGTAGAGTTCAAAAAATCAATTTTCTGATAAAAAACGATGACCCCGGACCAGTCGAACGTTGAAAAAATGGTCAATATTGATGAAATTTTAACATTTAATCTTTTGACTTAAAATGACGGTTGGATGTGAAATATTACTTTTTCAACTAAAATAAGTGTGTTTAAAGTCATTTCTGTGAGTGAAATTGGTCAAAATTGAAGATTTTGAGTAAGCAAAACTCTGTAAAAATGGCAATTTTGGTCACTGTGAGGGTTTAAAAAGTGGTTATTCAACATGAGGCCCGATCCAAATGACATTTTGAATCATTTTTGGTAGAGTCCAAAAAATCTTTTTCTGATGGAAAACGATGACCCCGGACCAGTCGAACGTTGAAAAAATGGTCAATATTGATGAAATTTTAACATTTAATCTTTTGACTTAAAATGACGGTTGGATGTGAATTATTACTTTTTCAAATAAAATAAGTGTGTTTAATGTCATTTCTGTGCATGAAATTGGTCAAAATTGAAGATTTTGAGTAAGCAAAACTCTGTAAAAATGGCAATTTTGGTCACTGTGAGGGTGTAAAAAGTGGTTATTCAACATGAGGCCCGATCCAAATGACATTTTGAATCATTTTTGATAGAGTCCAAAAAATCAATTTTCTGATAAAAAACAATGACCCCGGACCAGTCGAACGTTGAAAAAATTGTCAATATTGATGAAATTTTAACATTTAATCTTTTGACTTTAAATGAAGGTTGGATGTGAGTTATTACTTTTTCAACTAAAATAAGTGTGTTTAAAGTCATTTCTGTGCCTGAAATTGGTCAAAATTGAAGATTTTGAGTAAGCAAAACTCTGTAAAAATGGCAATTTTGGTCACTGTGAGGGTTTAAAAAGTGGTTATTCAACATGAGGCCCGATCCAAATGACATTTTGAATCATTTTTGGTAGAATCCAAAAAATAAATTTTCTGATGAAAAACGATGACCCCGGACCAGTCGAATGTTGAAAAAATGGTCAATATTGATGAAATTTTAACATTTAATATTTTGACTTTAAATGACGGTTGGATGTGAATTATTACTTTTTCAACTAAAATAAGTGTGTTTAAAGTCATTTCTGTGCCTGAAATTGTTCAAAATTGAAGATTTTGAGTAAGCAAAACTCTGTAAAAATGGCAATTTTGGTCACTGTGAGGGTGTAAAAAGTGGTTATTCAACATGAGGCCCGATCCAAATGACATTTTGAATCATTTTTGGTAGAGTTCAAAAAATCAATTTCCTGATAAAAAACGATGACCCCGGACCAGTCGAACGTTGAAAAAATGGTCAATATTGATGAAATTTTAACATTTAATCTTTTGACTTAAAATGCCGGTTGGATGTGAAATATTACTTTTTCAACTAAAATAAGTGTGTTTAAAGTCATTTCTGTGCCTGAAATTGGTCAAAATTGAAGATTTTGAGTAAGCAAAACTCTGTAAAAATGGCAATTTTGGTCACTGTGAGGGTTTTAAAAGTGGTTATTCAACATGAGGCCCGATCCAAATGACATTTTGAATCATTTTTGGTAGAGTCCAAAAAATCCATTTTCTGATGAAAAACGATGACCCCGGACCAGTCGAACGTTGAAAAAATGGTCAATATTGATGAAATTTTAACATTTAATCTTTTGACTTAAAATGACGGTTGGATGTGAATTATTACTTTTTCAACTAAAATAAGTGTGTTTAAAGTCATTTCTGTGCCTGAAATTGGTCAAAATTGAAGATTTTGAGTAAGCAAAACTCTGTAAAAATGGCAATTTTGGTCACTGTGAGGGTTTTAAAAGTGGTTATTCAACATGAGGCCCGATCCAAATGACATTTTGAATCATTTTTGGTAGAGTCCAAAAAATCCATTTTCTGATGAAAAACGATGACCCCGGACCAGTCTAACGTTGAAAAAATGGTCAATATTGATGAAATTTTAACATTTAATCTTTTGACTTTAAATTACGGTTGGATGTGAATTATTACTTTTTCAACTAAAATAAGTGTGTTTAAAGTCATTTCTGTGCCTGAAATTGGTCAAAATTGAAGATTTTGAGTAAGCAAAACTCTGTAAAAATGGCAATTTTGGTCACTGTGAGGGTGTAAAAAGTGGTTATTCAACATGAGGCCCGATCCAAATGACATTTTGAATCATTTTTGGTAGAGTTCAAAAAATCAATTTTCTGATAAAAAACGATGACCCCGGACCAGTCGAACGTTGAAAAAATGGTCAATATTGATGAAATTTTAACATTTAATCTTTTGACTTAAAATGACGGTTGGATGTGAAATATTACTTTTTCAACTAAAATAAGTGTGTTTAAAGTCATTTCTGTGAGTGAAATTGGTCAAAATTGAAGATTTTGAGTAAGCAAAACTCTGTAAAAATGGCAATTTTGGTCACTGTGAGGGTTTAAAAAGTGGTTATTCAACATGAGGCCCGATCCAAATGACATTTTGAATCATTTTTGGTAGAGTCCAAAAAATCTTTTTCTGATGGAAAACGATGACCCCGGACCAGTCGAACGTTGAAAAAATGGTCAATATTGATGAAATTTTAACATTTAATCTTTTGACTTAAAATGACGGTTGGATGTGAATTATTACTTTTTCAAATAAAATAAGTGTGTTTAATGTCATTTCTGTGCATGAAATTGGTCAAAATTGAAGATTTTGAGTAAGCAAAACTCTGTAAAAATGGCAATTTTGGTCACTGTGAGGGTGTAAAAAGTGGTTATTCAACATGAGGCCCGATCCAAATGACATTTTGAATCATTTTTGATAGAGTCCAAAAAATCAATTTTCTGATAAAAAACAATGACCCCGGACCAGTCGAACGTTGAAAAAATTGTCAATATTGATGAAATTTTAACATTTAATCTTTTGACTTTAAATGAAGGTTGGATGTGAGTTATTACTTTTTCAACTAAAATAAGTGTGTTTAAAGTCATTTCTGTGCCTGAAATTGGTCAAAATTGAAGATTTTGAGTAAGCAAAACTCTGTAAAAATGGCAATTTTGGTCACTGTGAGGGTTTAAAAAGTGGTTATTCAACATGAGGCCCGATCCAAATGACATTTTGAATCATTTTTGGTAGAATCCCAAAAATAAATTTTCTGATGAAAAACGATGACCCCGGACCCGTCGAATGTTGAAAAAATGGTCAATATTGATGAAATTTTAACATTTAATATTTTGACTTTAAATGACGGTTGGATGTGAATTATTACTTTTTCAACTAAAATAAGTGTGTTTAAAGTCATTTCTGTGCCTGAAATTGTTCAAAATTGAAGATTTTGAGTAAGCAAAACTCTGTAAAAATGGCAATTTTGGTCACTGTGAGGGTGTAAAAAGTGGTTATTCAACATGAGGCCCGATCCAAATGACATTTTGAATCATTTTTGGTAGAGTTCAAAAAATCAATTTCCTGATAAAAAACGATGACCCCGGACCAGTCGAACGTTGAAAAAATGGTCAATATTGATGAAATTTTAACATTTAATCTTTTGACTTAAAATGCCGGTTGGATGTGAAATATTACTTTTTCAACTAAAATAAGTGTGTTTAAAGTCATTTCTGTGCCTGAAATTGGTCAAAATTGAAGATTTTGAGTAAGCAAAACTCTGTAAAAATGGCAATTTTGGTCACTGTGAGGGTTTTAAAAGTGGTTATTCAACATGAGGCCCGATCCAAATGACATTTTGAATCATTTTTGGTAGAGTCCAAAAAATCCATTTTCTGATGAAAAACGATGACCCCGGACCAGTCGAACGTTGAAAAAATGGTCAATATTGATGAAATTTTAACATTTAATCTTTTGACTTAAAATGACGGTTGGATGTGAATTATTACTTTTTCAACTAAAATAAGTGTGTTTAAAGTCATTTCTGTGCCTGAAATTGGTCAAAATTGAAGATTTTGAGTAAGCAAAACTCTGTAAAAATGGCAATTTTGGTCACTGTGAGGGTTTTAAAAGTGGTTATTCAACATGAGGCCCGATCCAAATGACATTTTGAATCATTTTTGGTAGAGTCCAAAAAATCCATTTTCTGATGAAAAACGATGACCCCGGACCAGTCTAACGTTGAAAAAATGGTCAATATTGATGAAATTTTAACATTTAATCTTTTGACTTAAAATGCCGGTTGGATGTGAAATATTACTTTTTCAACTAAAATAAGTGTGTTTAAAGTCATTTCTGTGCCTGAAATTGGTCAAAATTGAAGATTTTGAGTAAGCAAAACTCTGTAAAAATGGCAATTTTGGTCACTGTGAGGGTTTTAAAAGTGGTTATTCAACATGAGGCCCGATCCAAATGACATTTTGAATCATTTTTGGTAGAGTCCAAAAAATCCATTTTCTGATGAAAAACGATGACCCCGGACCAGTCGAACGTTGAAAAAATGGTCAATATTGATGAAATTTTAACATTTAATCTTTTGACTTAAAATGACGGTTGGATGTGAATTATTACTTTTTCAACTAAAATAAGTGTGTTTAAAGTCATTTCTGTGCCTGAAATTGGTCAAAATTGAAGATTTTGAGTAAGCAAAACTCTGTAAAAATGGCAATTTTGGTCACTGTGAGGGTTTTAAAAGTGGTTATTCAACATGAGGCCCGATCCAAATGACATTTTGAATCATTTTTGGTAGAGTCCAAAAAATCCATTTTCTGATGAAAAACGATGACCCCGGACCAGTCTAACGTTGAAAAAATGGTCAATATTGATGAAATTTTAACATTTAATCTTTTGACTTTAAATTACGGTTGGATGTGAATTATTACTTTTTCAACTAAAATAAGTGTGTTTAAAGTCATTTCTGTGCCTGAAATTGGTCAAAATTGAAGATTTTGAGTAAGCAAAACTCTGTAAAAATGGCAATTTTGGTCACTGTGAGGGTGTAAAAAGTGGTTATTCAACATGAGGCCCGATCCAAATGACATTTTGAATCATTTTTGGTAGAGTTCAAAAAATCAATTTTCTGATAAAAAACGATGACCCCGGACCAGTCGAACGTTGAAAAAATGGTCAATATTGATGAAATTTTAACATTTAATCTTTTGACTTAAAATGACGGTTGGATGTGAAATATTACTTTTTCAACTAAAATAAGTGTGTTTAAAGTCATTTCTGTGAGTGAAATTGGTCAAAATTGAAGATTTTGAGTAAGCAAAACTCTGTAAAAATGGCAATTTTGGTCACTGTGAGGGTTTAAAAAGTGGTTATTCAACATGAGGCCCGATCCAAATGACATTTTGAATCATTTTTGGTAGAGTCCAAAAAATCTTTTTCTGATGGAAAACGATGACCCCGGACCAGTCGAACGTTGAAAAAATGGTCAATATTGATGAAATTTTAACATTTAATCTTTTGACTTAAAATGACGGTTGGATGTGAATTATTACTTTTTCAAATAAAATAAGTGTGTTTAATGTCATTTCTGTGCATGAAATTGGTCAAAATTGAAGATTTTGAGTAAGCAAAACTCTGTAAAAATGGCAATTTTGGTCACTGTGAGGGTGTAAAAAGTGGTTATTCAACATGAGGCCCGATCCAAATGACATTTTGAATCATTTTTGATAGAGTCCAAAAAATCAATTTTCTGATAAAAAACAATGACCCCGGACCAGTCGAACGTTGAAAAAATTGTCAATATTGATGAAATTTTAACATTTAATCTTTTGACTTTAAATGAAGGTTGGATGTGAGTTATTACTTTTTCAACTAAAATAAGTGTGTTTAAAGTCATTTCTGTGCCTGAAATTGGTCAAAATTGAAGATTTTGAGTAAGCAAAACTCTGTAAAAATGGCAATTTTGGTCACTGTGAGGGTTTAAAAAGTGGTTATTCAACATGAGGCCCGATCCAAATGACATTTTGAATCATTTTTGGTAGAATCCAAAAAATAAATTTTCTGATGAAAAACGATGACCCCGGACCAGTCGAATGTTGAAAAAATGGTCAATATTGATGAAATTTTAACATTTAATATTTTGACTTTAAATGACGGTTGGATGTGAATTATTACTTTTTCAACTAAAATAAGTGTGTTTAAAGTCATTTCTGTGCCTGAAATTGTTCAAAATTGAAGATTTTGAGTAAGCAAAACTCTGTAAAAATGGCAATTTTGGTCACTGTGAGGGTGTAAAAAGTGGTTATTCAACATGAGGCCCGATCCAAATGACATTTTGAATCATTTTTGGTAGAGTTCAAAAAATCAATTTCCTGATAAAAAACGATGACCCCGGACCAGTCGAACGTTGAAAAAATGGTCAATATTGATGAAATTTTAACATTTAATCTTTTGACTTAAAATGCCGGTTGGATGTGAAATATTACTTTTTCAACTAAAATAAGTGTGTTTAAAGTCATTTCTGTGCCTGAAATTGGTCAAAATTGAAGATTTTGAGTAAGCAAAACTCTGTAAAAATGGCAATTTTGGTCACTGTGAGGGTTTTAAAAGTGGTTATTCAACATGAGGCCCGATCCAAATGACATTTTGAATCATTTTTGGTAGAGTCCAAAAAATCCATTTTCTGATGAAAAACGATGACCCCGGACCAGTCGAACGTTGAAAAAATGGTCAATATTGATGAAATTTTAACATTTAATCTTTTGACTTAAAATGACGGTTGGATGTGAATTATTACTTTTTCAACTAAAATAAGTGTGTTTAAAGTCATTTCTGTGCCTGAAATTGGTCAAAATTGAAGATTTTGAGTAAGCAAAACTCTGTAAAAATGGCAATTTTGGTCACTGTGAGGGTTTTAAAAGTGGTTATTCAACATGAGGCCCGATCCAAATGACATTTTGAATCATTTTTGGTAGAGTCCAAAAAATCCATTTTCTGATGAAAAACGATGACCCCGGACCAGTCTAACGTTGAAAAAATGGTCAATATTGATGAAATTTTAACATTTAATCTTTTGACTTTAAATTACGGTTGGATGTGAATTATTACTTTTTCAACTAAAATAAGTGTGTTTAAAGTCATTTCTGTGCCTGAAATTGGTCAAAATTGAAGATTTTGAGTAAGCAAAACTCTGTAAAAATGGCAATTTTGGTCACTGTGAGGGTGTAAAAAGTGGTTATTCAACATGAGGCCCGATCCAAATGACATTTTGAATCATTTTTGGTAGAGTTCAAAAAATCAATTTTCTGATAAAAAACGATGACCCCGGACCAGTCGAACGTTGAAAAAATGGTCAATATTGATGAAATTTTAACATTTAATCTTTTGACTTAAAATGACGGTTGGATGTGAAATATTACTTTTTCAACTAAAATAAGTGTGTTTAAAGTCATTTCTGTGAGTGAAATTGGTCAAAATTGAAGATTTTGAGTAAGCAAAACTCTGTAAAAATGGCAATTTTGGTCACTGTGAGGGTTTAAAAAGTGGTCATTCAACATGAGGCCCGATCCAAATGACATTTTGAATCATTTTTGGTAGAGTCCAAAAAATCTTTTTCTGATGGAAAACGATGACCCCGGACCAGTCGAACGTTGAAAAAATGGTCAATATTGATGAAATTTTAACATTTAATCTTTTGACTTAAAATGACGGTTGGATGTGAATTATTACTTTTTCAAATAAAATAAGTGTGTTTAATGTCATTTCTGTGCATGAAATTGGTCAAAATTGAAGATTTTGAGTAAGCAAAACTCTGTAAAAATGGCAATTTTGGTCACTGTGAGGGTGTAAAAAGTGGTTATTCAACATGAGGCCCGATCCAAATGACATTTTGAATCATTTTTGATAGAGTCCAAAAAATCAATTTTCTGATAAAAAACAATGACCCCGGACCAGTCGAACGTTGAAAAAATTGTCAATATTGATGAAATTTTAACATTTAATCTTTTGACTTTAAATGAAGGTTGGATGTGAGTTATTACTTTTTCAACTAAAATAAGTGTGTTTAAAGTCATTTCTGTGCCTGAAATTGGTCAAAATTGAAGATTTTGAGTAAGCAAAACTCTGTAAAAATGGCAATTTTGGTCACTGTGAGGGTTTAAAAAGTGGTTATTCAACATGAGGCCCGATCCAAATGACATTTTGAATCATTTTTGGTAGAATCCAAAAAATAAATTTTCTGATGAAAAACGATGACCCCGGACCAGTCGAATGTTGAAAAAATGGTCAATATTGATGAAATTTTAACATTTAATATTTTGACTTTAAATGACGGTTGGATGTGAATTATTACCTTTTCAACTAAAATAAGTGTGTTTAAAGTCATTTCTGTGCCTGAAATTGGTCAAAATTGAAGATTTTGAGTAAGCAAAACTCTGTAAAAATGGCAATTTTGGTCACTGTGAGGGTGTAAAAAGTGGTTATTCAACATGAGGCCCGATCCAAATGACATTTTGAATCATTTTTGGTAGAGTTCAAAAAATCAATTTTCTGATAAAAAACGATGACCCCGGACCAGTCGAACGTTGAAAAAATGGTCAATATTGATGAAATTTTAACATTTAATCTTTTGACTTAAAATGACGGTTGGATGTGAAATATTACTTTTTCAACTAAAATAAGTGTGTTTAAAGTCATTTCTGTGAGTGAAATTGGTCAAAATTGAAGATTTTGAGTAAGCAAAACTCTGTAAAAATGGCAATTTTGGTCACTGTGAGGGTTTAAAAAGTGGTTATTCAACATGAGGCCCGATCCAAATGACATTTTGAATCATTTTTGATAGAGTCCAAAAAATCAATTTTCTGATAAAAAACAATGACCCCGGACCAGTCGAACGTTGAAAAAATTGTCAATATTGATGAAATTTTAACATTTAATCTTTTGACTTTAAATGAAGGTTGGATGTGAGTTATTACTTTTTCAACTAAAATAAGTGTGTTTAAAGTCATTTCTGTGCCTGAAATTGGTCAAAATTGAAGATTTTGAGTAAGCAAAACTCTGTAAAAATGGCAATTTTGGTCACTGTGAGGGTTTAAAAAGTGGTTATTCAACATGAGGCCCGATCCAAATGACATTTTGAATCATTTTTGGTAGAATCCAAAAAATAAATTTTCTGATGAAAAACGATGACCCCGGACCAGTCGAATGTTGAAAAAATGGTCAATATTGATGAAATTTTAACATTTAATATTTTGACTTTAAATGACGGTTGGATGTGAATTATTACCTTTTCAACTAAAATAAGTGTGTTTAAAGTCATTTCTGTGCCTGAAATTGGTCAAAATTGAAGATTTTGAGTAAGCAAAACTCTGTAAAAATGGCAATTTTGGTCACTGTGAGGGTGTAAAAAGTGGTTATTCAACATGAGGCCCGATCCAAATGACATTTTGAATCATTTTTGGTAGAGTTCAAAAAATCAATTTCCTGATAAAAAACGATGACCCCGGACCAGTCGAACGTTGAAAAAATGGTCAATATTGATGAAATTTTAACATTTAATCTTTTGACTTAAAATGACGGTTGGATGTGAAATATTACTTTTTCAACTAAAATAAGTGTGTTTAAAGTCATTTCTGTGCCTGAAATTGGTCAAAATTGAAGATTTTGAGTAAGCAAAACTCTGTAAAAATGGCAATTTTGGTCACTGTGAGGGTTTTAAAAGTGGTTATTCAACATGAGGCCCGATCCAAATGACATTTTGAATCATTTTTGGTAGAGTCCAAAAAATCCATTTTCTGATGAAAAACGATGACCCCGGACCAGTCTAACGTTGAAAAAATGGTCAATATTGATGAAATTTTAACATTTAATCTTTTGACTTTAAATTACGGTTGGATGTGAATTATTACTTTTTCAACTAAAATAAGTGTGTTTAAAGTCATTTCTGTGCCTGAAATTGGTCAAAATTGAAGATTTTGAGTAAGCAAAACTCTGTAAAAATGGCAATTTTGGTCACTGTGAGGGTTTAAAAAGTGGTTATTCATCATGAGACCCGATCCAAATGACATTTTGAATCATTTTTGGTAGAGTCCAAAAAATCAATTTTCTGATGAAAAACGATGACCCCGGACCAGTCGAACGTTGAAAAAATGGTCAATATTGATGAAATTTTAATATTTAATCTTTTGACTTAAAATGACGGTTGGATGTGAATTATTACTTTTTCAACTAAAATAAGTGTGTTTAAAGTCATTTCTGTGCCTGAAATTGGTCAAAATTGAAGATTTTGAGTAAGCAAAACTCTGTAAAAATGGCAATTTTGGTCACTGTGAGGGTTTTAAAAGTGGTTATTCAACATGAGGCCCGATCCAAATGACATTTTGAATCATTTTTGGTAGAGTCCAAAAAATCCATTTTCTGATGAAAAACGATGACCCCGGACCAGTCTAACGTTGAAAAAATGGTCAATATTGATGAAATTTTAACATTTAATCTTTTGACTTTAAATTACGGTTGGATGTGAATTATTACTTTTTCAACTAAAATAAGTGTGTTTAAAGTCATTTCTGTGCCTGAAATTGGTCAAAATTGAAGATTTTGAGTAAGCAAAACTCTGTAAAAATGGCAATTTTGGTCACTGTGAGGGTGTAAAAAGTGGTTATTCAACATGAGGCCCGATCCAAATGACATTTTGAATCATTTTTGGTAGAGTTCAAAAAATCAATTTTCTGATAAAAAACGATGACCCCGGACCAGTCGAACGTTGAAAAAATTGTCAATATTGATGAAATTTTAACATTTAATCTTTTGACTTAAAATGACGGTTGGATGTGAAATATTACTTTTTCAACTAAAATAAGTGTGTTTAAAGTCATTTCTGTGAGTGAAATTGGTCAAAATTGAAGATTTTGAGTAAGCAAAACTCTGTAAAAATGGCAATTTTGGTCACTGTGAGGGTTTAAAAAGTGGTTATTCAACATGAGGCCCGATCCAAATGACATTTTGAATCATTTTTGGTAGAGTCCAAAAAATCTTTTTCTGATGGAAAACGATGACCCCGGACCAGTCGAACGTTGAAAAAATGGTCAATATTGATGAAATTTTAACATTTAATCTTTTGACTTAAAATGACGGTTGGATGTGAATTATTACTTTTTCAAATAAAATAAGTGTGTTTAATGTCATTTCTGTGCATGAAATTGGTCAAAATTGAAGATTTTGAGTAAGCAAAACTCTGTAAAAATGGCAATTTTGGTCACTGTGAGGGTGTAAAAAGTGGTTATTCAACATGAGGCCCGATCCAAATGACATTTTGAATCATTTTTGATAGAGTCCAAAAAATCAATTTTCTGATAAAAAACAATGACCCCGGACCAGTCGAACGTTGAAAAAATTGTCAATATTGATGAAATTTTAACATTTAATCTTTTGACTTTAAATGAAGGTTGGATGTGAGTTATTACTTTTTCAACTAAAATAAGTGTGTTTAAAGTCATTTCTGTGCCTGAAATTGGTCAAAATTGAAGATTTTGAGTAAGCAAAACTCTGTAAAAATGGCAATTTTGGTCACTGTGAGGGTTTAAAAAGTGGTTATTCAACATGAGGCCCGATCCAAATGACATTTTGAATCATTTTTGGTAGAATCCAAAAAATAAATTTTCTGATGAAAAACGATGACCCCGGACCAGTCGAATGTTGAAAAAATGGTCAATATTGATGAAATTTTAACATTTAATATTTTGACTTTAAATGACGGTTGGATGTGAATTATTACTTTTTCAACTAAAATAAGTGTGTTTAAAGTCATTTCTGTGCCTGAAATTGTTCAAAATTGAAGATTTTGAGTAAGCAAAACTCTGTAAAAATGGCAATTTTGGTCACTGTGAGGGTGTAAAAAGTGGTTATTCAACATGAGGCCCGATCCAAATGACATTTTGAATCATTTTTGGTAGAGTTCAAAAAATCAATTTCCTGATAAAAAACGATGACCCCGGACCAGTCGAACGTTGAAAAAATGGTCAATATTGATGAAATTTTAACATTTAATCTTTTGACTTAAAATGCCGGTTGGATGTGAAATATTACTTTTTCAACTAAAATAAGTGTGTTTAAAGTCATTTCTGTGCCTGAAATTGGTCAAAATTGAAGATTT
Organism: Lissotriton vulgaris; assembly: GCF_964263255.1. Classification (NCBI taxonomy): domain Eukaryota; kingdom Metazoa; phylum Chordata; class Amphibia; order Caudata; family Salamandridae; genus Lissotriton; species Lissotriton vulgaris. The sequence continues at coordinate 429,075 of NW_028245652.1, forward strand.
TGAGTAAGCAAAACTCTGTAAAAATGGCAATTTTGGTCACTGTGAGGGTTTTAAAAGTGGTTATTCAACATGAGGCCCGATCCAAATGACATTTTGAATCATTTTTGGTAGAGTCCAAAAAATCCATTTTCTGATGAAAAACGATGACCCCGGACCAGTCGAACGTTGAAAAAATGGTCAATATTGATGAAATTTTAACATTTAATCTTTTGACTTTAAATTACGGTTGGATGTGAATTATTACTTTTTCAACTAAAATAAGTGTGTTTAAAGTCATTTCTGTGCCTGAAATTGGTCAAAATTGAAGATTTTGAGTAAGCAAAACTCTGTAAAAATGGCAATTTTGGTCACTGTGAGGGTGTAAAAAGTGGTTATTCAACATGAGGCCCGATCCAAATGACATTTTGAATCATTTTTGGTAGAGTTCAAAAAATCAATTTTCTGATAAAAAACGATGACCCCGGACCAGTCGAACGTTGAAAAAATGGTCAATATTGATGAAATTTTAACATTTAATCTTTTGACTTAAAATGACGGTTGGATGTGAAATATTACTTTTTCAACTAAGATAAGTGTGTTTAAAGTCATTTCTGTGAGTGAAATTGGTCAAAATTGAAGATTTTGAGTAAGCAAAACTCTGTAAAAATGGCAATTTTGGTCACTGTGAGGGTTTAAAAAGTGGTTATTCAACATGAGGCCCGATCCAAATGACATTTTGAATCATTTTTGGTAGAGTCCAAAAAATCATTTTCTGATGGAAAACGATGACCCCGGACCAGTCGAACGTTGAAAAAATGGTCAATATTGATGAAATTTTAACATTTAATCTTTTGACTTTAAATGACGGTTGGATGTGAATTATTACTTTTTCAACGAAACTAAGTGTGTTTAAAGTCATTTCTGTGCCTGAAATTGGTCAAAATTGAAAATTTTGAGTAAGCAAAACTCTGAAAAAATGGCAATTTTGGTCACTATGAGGGTTTAAAAAGTGGTTATGCAACATGAGGCCCGATCCAAATGACATTTTGAATCATTTTTGGTAGAGTCCAAAAAATCAATTTTCTGATGAAAAACGATGACCCCGGACCAGTCGAACGTTGAAAAAATGGTCAATATTGATGAAATTTTAACATTTAATCTTTTGACTTTAAATTACGGTTGGATGTGAATTATTACTTTTTCAACTAAAATAAGTGTGTTTAAAGTCATTTCTGTGCCTGAAATTGGTCAAAATTGAAGATTTTGAGTAAGCAAAACTCTGTAAAAATGGCAATTTTGGTCACTGTGAGGGTTTAAAAAGTGGTTATTCATCATGAGACCCGATCCAAATGACATTTTGAATCATTTTTGGTAGAGTCCAAAAAATCAATTTTCTGATGAAAAACGATGACCCCGGACCAGTCGAACGTTGAAAAAATGGTCAATATTGATGAAATTTTAATATTTAATCTTTTGACTTAAAATGACGGTTGGATGTGAATTATTACTTTTTCAACTAAAATAAGTGTGTTTAAAGTCATTTCTGTGCCTGAAATTGGTCAAAATTGAAGATTTTGAGTAAGCAAAACTCTGTAAAAATGGCAATTTTGGTCACTGTGAGGGTTTTAAAAGTGGTTATTCAACATGAGGCCCGATCCAAATGACATTTTGAATCATTTTTGGTAGAGTCCAAAAAATCCATTTTCTGATGAAAAACGATGACCCCGGACCAGTCTAACGTTGAAAAAATGGTCAATATTGATGAAATTTTAACATTTAATCTTTTGACTTTAAATTACGGTTGGATGTGAATTATTACTTTTTCAACTAAAATAAGTGTGTTTAAAGTCATTTCTGTGCCTGAAATTGGTCAAAATTGAAGATTTTGAGTAAGCAAAACTCTGTAAAAATGGCAATTTTGGTCACTGTGAGGGTGTAAAAAGTGGTTATTCAACATGAGGCCCGATCCAAATGACATTTTGAATCATTTTTGGTAGAGTTCAAAAAATCAATTTTCTGATAAAAAACGATGACCCCGGACCAGTCGAACGTTGAAAAAATGGTCAATATTGATGAAATTTTAACATTTAATCTTTTGACTTAAAATGACGGTTGGATGTGAAATATTACTTTTTCAACTAAAATAAGTGTGTTTAAAGTCATTTCTGTGAGTGAAATTGGTCAAAATTGAAGATTTTGAGTAAGCAAAACTCTGTAAAAATGGCAATTTTGGTCACTGTGAGGGTTTAAAAAGTGGTTATTCAACATGAGGCCCGATCCAAATGACATTTTGAATCATTTTTGGTAGAGTCCAAAAAATCATTTTCTGATGGAAAACGATGACCCCGGACCAGTCGAACGTTGAAAAAATGGTCAATATTGATGAAATTTTAACATTTAATCTTTTGACTTAAAATGACGGTTGGATGTGAATTATTACTTTTTCAAATAAAATAAGTGTGTTTAATGTCATTTCTGTGCATGAAATTGGTCAAAATTGAAGATTTTGAGTAAGCAAAACTCTGTAAAAATGGCAATTTTGGTCACTGTGAGGGTGTAAAAAGTGGTTATTCAACATGAGGCCCGATCCAAATGACATTTTGAATCATTTTTGATAGAGTCCAAAAAATCAATTTTCTGATAAAAAACAATGACCCCGGACCAGTCGAACGTTGAAAAAATTGTCAATATTGATGAAATTTTAACATTTAATCTTTTGACTTTAAATGAAGGTTGGATGTGAGTTATTACTTTTTCAACTAAAATAAGTGTGTTTAAAGTCATTTCTGTGCCCGAAATTGGTCAAAATTGAAGATTTTGAGTAAGCAAAACTCTGTAAAAATGGCAATTTTGGTCACTGTGAGGGTTTAAAAAGTGGTTATTCAACATGAGGCCCGATCCAAATGACATTTTGAATCATTTTTGGTAGAATCCAAAAAATAAATTTTCTGATGAAAAACGATGACCCCGGACCAGTCGAATGTTGAAAAAATGGTCAATATTGATGAAATTTTAACATTTAATATTTTGACTTTAAATGACGGTTGGATGTGAATTATTACTTTTTCAACTAAAATAAGTGTGTTTAAAGTCATTTCTGTGCCTGAAATTGGTCAAAATTGAAGATTTTGAGTAAGCAAAACTCTGTAAAAATGGCAATTTTGGTCACTGTGAGGGTGTAAAAAGTGGTTATTCAACATGAGGCCCGGTCCAAATGACATTTTGAATCATTTTTGGTAGAGTTCAAAAAATCAATTTCCTGATAAAAAACGATGACCCCGGACCAGTCGAACGTTGAAAAAATGGTCAATATTGATGAAATTTTAACATTTAATCTTTTGACTTAAAATGACGGTTGGATGTGAAATATTACTTTTTCAACTAAAATAAGTGTGTTTAAAGTCATTTCTGTGCCTGAAATTGGTCAAAATTGAAGATTTTGAGTAAGCAAAACTCTGTAAAAATGGCAATTTTGGTCACTGTGAGGGTTTTAAAAGTGGTTATTCAACATGAGGCCCGATCCAAATGACATTTTGAATCATTTTTGGTAGAGTCCAAAAAATCCATTTTCTGATGAAAAACGATGACCCCGGACCAGTCTAACGTTGAAAAAATGGTCAATATTGATGAAATTTTAACATTTAATCTTTTGACTTTAAATTACGGTTGGATGTGAATTATTACTTTTTCAACTAAAATAAGTGTGTTTAAAGTCATTTCTGTGCCTGAAATTGGTCAAAATTGAAGATTTTGAGTAAGCAAAACTCTGTAAAAATGGCAATTTTGGTCACTGTGAGGGTTTAAAAAGTGGTTATTCATCATGAGACCCGATCCAAATGACATTTTGAATCATTTTTGGTAGAGTCCAAAAAATCAATTTTCTGATGAAAAACGATGACCCCGGACCAGTCGAACGTTGAAAAAATGGTCAATATTGATGAAATTTTAATATTTAATCTTTTGACTTAAAATGACGGTTGGATGTGAATTATTACTTTTTCAACTAAAATAAGTGTGTTTAAAGTCATTTCTGTGCCTGAAATTGGTCAAAATTGAAGATTTTGAGTAAGCAAAACTCTGTAAAAATGGCAATTTTGGTCACTGTGAGGGTTTTAAAAGTGGTTATTCAACATGAGGCCCGATCCAAATGACATTTTGAATCATTTTTGGTAGAGTCCAAAAAATCCATTTTCTGATGAAAAACGATGACCCCGGACCAGTCTAACGTTGAAAAAATGGTCAATATTGATGAAATTTTAACATTTAATCTTTTGACTTTAAATTACGGTTGGATGTGAATTATTACTTTTTCAACTAAAATAAGTGTGTTTAAAGTCATTTCTGTGCCTGAAATTGGTCAAAATTGAAGATTTTGAGTAAGCAAAACTCTGTAAAAATGGCAATTTTGGTCACTGTGAGGGTGTAAAAAGTGGTTATTCAACATGAGGCCCGATCCAAATGACATTTTGAATCATTTTTGGTAGAGTTCAAAAAATCAATTTTCTGATAAAAAACGATGACCCCGGACCAGTCGAACGTTGAAAAAATGGTCAATATTGATGAAATTTTAACATTTAATCTTTTGACTTAAAATGACGGTTGGATGTGAAATATTACTTTTTCAACTAAAATAAGTGTGTTTAAAGTCATTTCTGTGAGTGAAATTGGTCAAAATTGAAGATTTTGAGTAAGCAAAACTCTGTAAAAATGGCAATTTTGGTCACTGTGAGGGTTTAAAAAGTGGTTATTCAACATGAGGCCCGATCCAAATGACATTTTGAATCATTTTTGGTAGAGTCCAAAAAATCATTTTCTGATGGAAAACGATGACCCCGGACCAGTCGAACGTTGAAAAAATGGTCAATATTGATGAAATTTTAACATTTAATCTTTTGACTTAAAATGACGGTTGGATGTGAATTATTACTTTTTCAAATAAAATAAGTGTGTTTAATGTCATTTCTGTGCATGAAATTGGTCAAAATTGAAGATTTTGAGTAAGCAAAACTCTGTAAAAATGGCAATTTTGGTCACTGTGAGGGTGTAAAAAGTGGTTATTCAACATGAGGCCCGATCCAAATGACATTTTGAATCATTTTTGGTAGAGTCCAAAAAATCCATTTTCTGATGAAAAACGATGACCCCGGACCAGTCTAACGTTGAAAAAATGGTCAATATTGATGAAATTTTAACATTTAATCTTTTGACTTTAAATTACGGTTGGATGTGAATTATTACTTTTTCAACTAAAATAAGTGTGTTTAAAGTCATTTCTGTGCCTGAAATTGGTCAAAATTGAAGATTTTGAGTAAGCAAAACTCTGTAAAAATGGCAATTTTGGTCACTGTGAGGGTGTAAAAAGTGGTTATTCAACATGAGGCCCGATCCAAATGACATTTTGAATCATTTTTGGTAGAGTTCAAAAAATCAATTTTCTGATAAAAAACGATGACCCCCGGACCAGTCGAACGTTGAAAAAATGGTCAATATTGATGAAATTTTAACATTTAATCTTTTGACTTAAAATGACGGTTGGATGTGAAATATTACTTTTTCAACTAAAATAAGTGTGTTTAAAGTCATTTCTGTGAGTGAAATTGGTCAAAATTGAAGATTTTGAGTAAGCAAAACTCTGTAAAAATGGCAATTTTGGTCACTGTGAGGGTTTAAAAAGTGGTTATTCAACATGAGGCCCGATCCAAATGACATTTTGAATCATTTTTGGTAGAGTCCAAAAAATCATTTTCTGATGGAAAACGATGACCCCGGACCAGTCGAACGTTGAAAAAATGGTCAATATTGATGAAATTTTAACATTTAATCTTTTGACTTAAAATGACGGTTGGATGTGAATTATTACTTTTTCAAATAAAATAAGTGTGTTTAATGTCATTTCTGTGCATGAAATTGGTCAAAATTGAAGATTTTGAGTAAGCAAAACTCTGTAAAAATGGCAATTTTGGTCACTGTGAGGGTGTAAAAAGTGGTTATTCAACATGAGGCCCGATCCAAATGACATTTTGAATCATTTTTGGTAGAGTCCAAAAAATCCATTTTCTGATGAAAAACGATGACCCCGGACCAGTCGAACGTTGAAAAAATGGTCAATATTGATGAAATTTTAACATTTAATCTTTTGACTTTAAATTACGGTTGGATGTGAATTATTACTTTTTCAACTAAAATAAGTGTGTTTAAAGTCATTTCTGTGCCTGAAATTGGTCAAAATTGAAGATTTCGAGTAAGCAAAACTCTGTAAAAATGGCAATTTTGGTCACTGTGAGGGTGTAAAAAGTGGTTATTCAACATGAGGCCCGATCCAAATGACATTTTGAATCATTTTTGGTAGAGTTCAAAAAATCAATTTTCTGATAAAAAACGATGACCCCGGACCAGTCGAACGTTGAAAAAATGGTCAATATTGATGAAATTTTAACATTTAATCTTTTGACTTAAAATGACGGTTGGATGTGAAATATTACTTTTTCAACTAAGATAAGTGTGTTTAAAGTCATTTCTTTGAGTGAAATTGGTCAAAATTGAAGATTTTGAGTAAGCAAAACTCTGTAAAAATGGCAATTTTGGTCACTGTGAGGGTTTAAAAAGTGGTTATTCAACATGAGGCCCGATCCAAATGACATTTTGAATCATTTTTGGTAGAGTCCAAAAAATCATTTTCTGATGGAAAACGATGACCCCGGACCAGTCGAACGTTGAAAAAATGGTCAATATTGATGACATTTTAACATTTAATCTTTTGACTTTAAATGACGGTTGGATGCGAATTATTACTTTTTCAACAAAACTAAGTGTGTTTAAAGTCATTTCTGTGCCTGAAATTGGTCAAAATTGAAAATTTTGAGTAAGCAAAACTCTGAAAAAATGGCAATTTTGGTCACTGTGAGGGTTTAAAAAGTGGTTATGCAACATGAGGCCCGATCCAAATGACATTTTGAATCATTTTTGGTAGAGTCCAAAAAATCCATTTTCTGATGAAAAACGATGACCCCGGACCAGTCGAACGTTGAAAAAATGGTCAATATTGATGAAATTTTAACATTTAATCTTTTGACTTTAAATTACGGTTGGATGTGAATTATTACTTTTTCAACTAAAATAAGTGTGTTTAAAGTCATTTCTGTGCCTGAAATTGGTCAAAATTGAAGATTTTGAGTAAGCAAAACTCTGTAAAAATGGCAATTTTGGTCACTGTGAGGGTTTTAAAAGTGGTTATTCAACATGAGGCCCGATCCAAATGACATTTTGAATCATTTTTGGTAGAGTCCAAAAAATCAATTTTCTGATGAAAAACGATGACCCCGGACCAGTCGAACGTTGAAAAAATGGTCAATATTGATGAAATTTTAATATTTAATCTTTTGACTTAAAATGACGGTTGGATGTGAATTATTACTTTTTCAACTAAAATAAGTGTGTTTAAAGTCATTTCTGTGCCTGAAATTGGTCAAAATTGAAGATTTTGAGTAAGCAAAACTCTGTAAAAATGGCAATTTTGGTCACTGTGAGGGTTTTAAAAGTGGTTATTCAACATGAGGCCCGATCCAAATGACATTTTGAATCATTTTTGGTAGAGTCCAAAAAATCCATTTTCTGATGAAAAACGATGACCCCGGACCAGTCTAACGTTGAAAAAATGGTCAATATTGATGAAATTTTAACATTTAATCTTTTGACTTTAAATTACGGTTGGATGTGAATTATTACTTTTTCAACTAAAATAAGTGTGTTTAAAGTCATTTCTGTGCCTGAAATTGGTCAAAATTGAAGATTTTGAGTAAGCAAAACTCTGTAAAAATGGCAATTTTGGTCACTGTGAGGGTGTAAAAAGTGGTTATTCAACATGAGGCCCGATCCAAATGACATTTTGAATCATTTTTGGTAGAGTTCAAAAAATCAATTTTCTGATGAAAAACGATGACCCCGGACCAGTCGAACGTTGAAAAAATGGTCAATATTGATGAAATTTTAACATTTAATCTTTTGACTTAAAATGACGGTTGGATGTGAAATATTACTTTTTCAACTAAAATAAGTGTGTTTAAAGTCATTTCTGTGAGTGAAATTGGTCAAAATTGAAGATTTTGAGTAAGCAAAACTCTGTAAAAATGGCAATTTTGGTCACTGTGAGGGTTTAAAAAGTGGTTATTCAACATGAGGCCCGATCCAAATGACATTTTGAATCATTTTTGGTAGAGTCCAAAAAATCATTTTCTGATGGAAAACGATGACCCCGGACCAGTCGAACGTTGAAAAAATGGTCAATATTGATGAAATTTTAACATTTAATCTTTTGACTCAAAATGACGGTTGGATGTGAATTATTACTTTTTCAAATAAAATAAGTGTGTTTAATGTCATTTCTGTGCATGAAATTGGTCAAAATTGAAGATTTTGAGTAAGCAAAACTCTGTAAAAATGGCAATTTTGGTCACTGTGAGGGTGTAAAAAGTGGTTATTCAACATGAGGCCCGATCCAAATGACATTTTGAATCATTTTTTATAGAGTCCAAAAAATCAATTTTCTGATAAAAAACAATGACCCCGGACCAGTCGAACGTTGAAAAAATTGTCAATATTGATGAAATTTTAACATTTAATCTTTTGACTTTAAATGAAGGTTGGATGTGAGTTATTACTTTTTCAACTAAAATAAGTGTGTTTAAAGTCATTTCTGTGCCTGAAATTGGTCAAAATTGAAGATTTTGAGTAAGCAAAACTCTGTAAAAATGGCAATTTTGGTCACTGTGAGGGTTTTAAAAGTGGTTATTCAACATGAGGCCCGATCCAAATGACATTTTGAATCATTTTTGGTAGAGTCCAAAAAATCCATTTTCTGATGAAAAACGATGACCCCGGACCAGTCGAACGTTGAAAAAATGGTCAATATTGATGAAATTTTAACATTTAATCTTTTGACTTTAAATTACGGTTGGATGTGAATTATTACTTTTTCAACTAAAATAAGTGTGTTTAAAGTCATTTCTGTGCCTGAAATTGGTCAAAATTGAAGATTTTGAGTAAGCAAAACTCTGTAAAAATGGCAATTTTGGTCACTGTGAGGGTGTAAAAAGTGGTTATTCAACATGAGGCCCGATCCAAATGACATTTTGAATCATTTTTGGTAGAGTTCAAAAAATCAATTTTCTGATAAAAAACGATGACCCCGGACCAGTCGAACGTTGAAAAAATGGTCAATATTGATGAAATTTTAACATTTAATCTTTTGACTTAAAATGACGGTTGGATGTGAAATATTACTTTTTCAACTAAGATAAGTGTGTTTAAAGTCATTTCTGTGAGTGAAATTGGTCAAAATTGAAGATTTTGAGTAAGCAAAACTCTGTAAAAATGGCAATTTTGGTCACTGTGAGGGTTTAAAAAGTGGTTATTCAACATGAGGCCCGATCCAAATGACATTTTGAATCATTTTTGGTAGAGTCCAAAAAATCATTTTCTGATGGAAAACGATGACCCCGGACCAGTCGAAAGTTGAAAAAATGGTCAATATTGATGAAATTTTAACATTTAATCTTTTGACTTTAAATGACGGTTGGATGTGAATTATTACTTTTTCAACGAAAATAAGTGTGTTTAAAGTCATTTCTGTGCCTGAAATTGGTCAAAATTGAAGATTTTAAGTAAGCAAAACTCTGTAAAAATGGCAATTTTGGTCACTGTGAGGGTTTAAAAAGTGGAAATTCAACATGAGGCCCAATCCAAATGACATTTTGAATCATTTTTGATAGAGTCCAAAAAATCAATTTTCTGATGAAAAACGATGACCCCGGACCAGTCGAACGTTGAAAAAATTGTCAATATTGATGAAATTTTAACATTTAATCTTTTGACTTTAAATGCAGGTTGGATGTGAGTTATTACTTTTTCAACTAAAATAAGTGTGTTTAAAGTCATTTCTGTGCCTGAAATTGGTCAAAATTGAAGATTTTGAGTAAGCAAAACTCTGTAAAAATGGCAATTTTGGTCACTGTGAGGGTGTAAAAAGTGGTTATTCAACATGAGGCCCGATCCAAATGACATTTTGAATCATTTTTGGTAGAGTTCAAAAATCAATTTCCTGATAAAAAACGATGACCCCGGACCAGTCGAACGTTGAAAAAATGGTCAATATTGATGAAATTTTAACATTTAATCTTTTGACTTAAAATGACGGTTGGATGTGAAATATTACTTTTCAACTAAAATAAGTGTGTTTAAAGTCATTTCTGTGCCTGAAATTGGTCAAAATTGAAGATTTTGAGTAAGCAAAACTCTGTAAAAATGGCAATTTTGGTCACTGTGAGGGTTTAAAAAGTGGTTATTCAACATGAGGCCCGATCCAAATGACATTTTGAATCATTTTTGGTAGAGTCCAAAAAATCATTTTCTGATGGAAAACGATGACCCCGGACCAGTCGAACGTTGAAAAAATGGTCAATATTGATGAAATTTTAACATTTAATCTTTTGACTTTAAATGACGGTTGGATGTGAATTATTACTTTTTCAACGAAACTAAGTGTGTTTAAAGTCATTTCTGTGCCTGAAATTGGTCAAAATTGAAAATTTTGAGTAAGCAAAACTCTGAAAAAATGGCAATTTTGGTCACTGTGAGGGTTTAAAAAGTGGTTATGCAACATGAGGCCCGATCCAAATGACATTTTGAATCATTTTTGGTAGAGTCCAAAAAATCCATTTTCTGATGAAAAACGATGACCCCGGACCAGTCGAACGTTGAAAAAATGGTCAATATTGATGAAATTTTAACATTTAATCTTTTGACTTTAAATTACGGTTGGATGTGAATTATTACTTTTTCAACTAAAATAAGTGTGTTTAAAGTCATTTCTGTGCCTGAAATTGGTCAAAATTGAAGATTTTGAGTAAGCAAAACTCTGTAAAAATGGCAATTTTGGTCACTGTGAGGGTTTAAAAAGTGGTTATTCATCATGAGACCCGATCCAAATGACATTTTGAATCATTTTTGGTAGAGTCCAAAAAATCAATTTTCTGATGAAAAACGATGACCCCGGACCAGTCGAACGTTGAAAAAATGGTCAATATTGATGAAATTTTAATATTTAATCTTTTGACTTAAAATGACGGTTGGATGTGAATTATTACTTTTTCAACTAAAATAAGTGTGTTTAAAGTCATTTCTGTGCCTGAAATTCGTCAAAATTGAAGATTTTGAGTAAGCAAAACTCTGTAAAAATGGCAATTTTGGTCACTGTGAGGGTTTTAAAAGTGGTTATTCAACATGAGGCCCGATCCAAATGACATTTTGAATCATTTTTGGTAGAGTCCAAAAAATCCATTTTCTGATGAAAAACGATGACCCCGGACCAGTCTAACGTTGAAAAAATGGTCAATATTGATGAAATTTTAACATTTAATCTTTTGACTTTAAATTACGGTTGGATGTGAATTATTACTTTTTCAACTAAAATAAGTGTGTTTAAAGTCATTTCTGTGCCTGAAATTGGTCAAAATTGAAGATTTTGAGTAAGCAAAACTCTGTAAAAATGGCAATTTTGGTCACTGTGAGGGTGTAAAAAGTGGTTATTCAACATGAGGCCCGATCCAAATGACATTTTGAATCATTTTTGGTAGAGTTCAAAAAATCAATTTTCTGATAAAAAACGATGACCCCGGACCAGTCGAACGTTGAAAAAATGGTCAATATTGATGAAATTTTAACATTTAATCTTTTGACTTAAAATGACGGTTGGATGTGAAATATTACTTTTTCAACTAAAATAAGTGTGTTTAAAGTCATTTCTGTGAGTGAAATTGGTCAAAATTGAAGATTTTGAGTAAGCAAAACTCTGTAAAAATGGCAATTTTGGTCACTGTGAGGGTTTAAAAAGTGGTTATTCAACATGAGGCCCGATCCAAATGACATTTTGAATCATTTTTGGTAGAGTCCAAAAAATCATTTTCTGATGGAAAACGATGACCCCGGACCAGTCGAACGTTGAAAAAATGGTCAATATTGATGAAATTTTAACATTTAATCTTTTGACTTAAAATGACGGTTGGATGTGAATTATTACTTTTTCAAATAAAATAAGTGTGTTTAATGTCATTTCTGTGCATGAAATTGGTCAAAATTGAAGATTTTGAGTAAGCAAAACTCTGTAAAAATGGCAATTTTGGTCACTGTGAGGGTGTAAAAAGTGGTTATTCAACATGAGGCCCGATCCAAATGACATTTTGAATCATTTTTGATAGAGTCCAAAAAATCAATTTTCTGATAAAAAACAATGACCCCGGACCAGTCGAACGTTGAAAAAATTGTCAATATTGATGAAATTTTAACATTTAATCTTTTGACTTTAAATGAAGGTTGGATGTGAGTTATTACTTTTTCAACTAAAATAAGTGTGTTTAAAGTCATTTCTGTGCCTGAAATTGGTCAAAATTGAAGATTTTGAGTAAGCAAAACTCTGTAAAAATGGCAATTTTGGTCACTGTGAGGGTTTAAAAAGTGGTTATTCAACATGAGGCCCGATCCAAATGACATTTTGAATCATTTTTGGTAGAATCCAAAAAATAAATTTTCTGATGAAAAACGATGACCCCGGACCAGTCGAATGTTGAAAAAATGGTCAATATTGATGAAATTTTAACATTTAATATTTTGACTTTAAATGACGGTTGGATGTGAATTATTACTTTTTCAACTAAAATAAGTGTGTTTAAAGTCATTTCTGTGCCTGAAATTGGTCAAAATTGAAGATTTTGAGTAAGCAAAACTCTGTAAAAATGGCAATTTTGGTCACTGTGAGGGTGTAAAAAGTGGTTATTCAACATGAGGCCCGATCCAAATGACATTTTGAATCATTTTTGGTAGAGTTCAAAAAATCAATTTCCTGATAAAAAACGATGACCCCGGACCAGTCGAACGTTGAAAAAATGGTCAATATTGATGAAATTTTAACATTTAATCTTTTGACTTTAAATTACGGTTGGATGTGAAATATTACTTTTTCAACTAAAATAAGTGTGTTTAAAGTCATTTCTGTGCCTGAAATTGGTCAAAATTGAAGATTTTGAGTAAGCAAAACTCTGTAAAAATGGCAATTTTGGTCACTGTGAGGGTGTAAAAAGTGGTTATTCAACATGAGGCCCGATCCAAATGACATTTTGAATCATTTTTGGTAGAGTTCAAAAAATCAATTTTCTGATAAAAAACGATTTCCCCGGACCAGTCGAACGTTGAAAAAATGGTCAATATTGATGAAATTTTAACATTTAATCTTTTGACTTAAAATGACGGTTGGATGTGAAATATTACTTTTTCAACTAAGATAAGTGTGTTTAAAGTCATTTCTGTGAGTGAAATTGGTCAAAATTGAAGATTTTGAGTAAGCAAAACTCTGTAAAAATGGCAATTTTGGTCACTGTGAGGGTTTAAAAAGTGGTTATTCAACATGAGGCCCGATCCAAATGACATTTTGAATCATTTTTGGTAGAGTCCAAAAAATCATTTTCTGATGGAAAACGATGACCCCGGACCAGTCGAACGTTGAAAAAATGGTCAATATTGATGAAATTTTAACATTTAATCTTTTGACTTTAAATGACGGTTGGATGTGAATTATTACTTTTTCAACGAAAATAAGTGTGTTTAAAGTCATTTCTGTGCCTGAAATTGGTCAAAATTGAAGATTTTGAGTAAGCAAAACTCTGTAAAAATGGCAATTTTGGTCACTGTGAGGGTTTAAAAAGTGGATATTCAACATGAGGCCCAATCCAAATGACATTTTGAATCATTTTTGATAGAGTCCAAAAAATCAATTTTCTGATGAAAAACGATGACCCCGGACCAGTCGAACGTTGAAAAAATTGTCAATATTGATGAAATTTTAACATTTAATCTTTTGACTTTAAATGAAGGTTGGATGTGAGTTATTACTTTTTCAACTAAAATAAGTGTGTTTAAAGTCATTTCTGTGCCTGAAATTGGTCAAAATTGAAGATTTTGAGTAAGCAAAACTCTGTAAAAATGGCAATTTTAGTCACTGTGAGGGTTTAAAAAGTGGTTATTCAACATGAGGCCCGATCCAAATTTCATTTTGAATCATTTTTGGTAGAGTCCAAAAAATCAATTTTCTGATGAAAAACGATGACCCCGGACCAGTCGAACGTTGAAAAAATGGTCAATATTGATGAAATTTTAACATTTAATCTTTTGACTTAAAATGACGGTTGGATGTGAATTATTACTTTTTCAAATAAAATAAGTGTGTTTAATGTCATTTCTGTGCATGAAATTGGTCAAAATTGAAGATTTTGAGTAAGCAAAACTCTGTAAAAATGGCAATTTTGGTCACTGTGAGGGTGTAAAAAGTGGTTATTCAACATGAGGCCCGATCCAAATGACATTTTGAATCATTTTTGATAGAGTCCAAAAAATCAATTTTCTGATAAAAAACAATGACCCCGGACCAGTCGAACGTTGAAAAAATTGTCAATATTGATGAAATTTTAACATTTAATCTTTTGACTTTAAATGACGGTTGGATGTGAATTATTACTTTTTCAACGAAACTAAGTGTGTTTAAAGTCATTTCTGTGCCTGAAATTGGTCAAAATTGAAAATTTTGAGTAAGCAAAACTCTGAAAAAATGGCAATTTTGGTCACTGTGAGGGTTTAAAAAGTGGTTATGCAACATGAGGCCCGATCCAAATGACATTTTGAATCATTTTTGGTAGAGTCCAAAAAAATCCATTTTCTGATGAAAAACGATGACCCCGGACCAGTCGAACGTTGAAAAAATGGTCAATATTGATGAAATTTTAACATTTAATCTTTTGACTTTAAATTACGGTTGGATGTGAATTATTAATTTTTCAACTAAAATAAGTGTGTTTAAAGTCATTTCTGTGCCTGAAATTGGTAAAAATTGAAGATTTTGAGTAAGCAAAACTCTGTAAAAATGGCAATTTTGGTCACTGTGAGGGTTTAAAAAGTGGATATTCAACATGAGGCCCAATCCAAATAACATTTTGAATCATTTTTGGTAGAGTCCAAAAAATCAATTTTCTGATGAAAAACGATGACCCCGGACCAGTCGAACGTTGAAAAAATGGTCAATATTGATGAAATTTTAACATTTAATCTTTTGACTTAAAATGACGGTTGGATGTGAATTATTACTTTTTCAACTAAAATAAGTGTGTTTAAAGTCATTTCTGTGCCTGAAATTGGTCAAAATTGAAGATTTTGAGTAAGCAAAACTCTGTAAAAATGGCAATTTTGGTCACTGTGAGGGTTTAAAAAGTGGTTATTCATCATGAGACCCGATCCAAATGACATTTTGAATCATTTTTGGTAGAGTCCAAAAAATCAATTTTCTGATGAAAAACGATGACCCCGGACCAGTCGAACGTTGAAAAAATGGTCAATATTGATGAAATTTTAACATTTAATCTTTTGACTTAAAATGACGGTTGGATGTGAATTATTACTTTTTCAACTAAAATAAGTGTGTTTAAAGTCATTTTTGTGCCTGAAATTGGTCAAAATTGAAGATTTTGAGTAAGCAAAACTCTGTAAAAATGGCAATTTTGGTCACTGTGAGGGTTTTAAAAGTGGTTATTCAACATGAGGCCCGATCCAAATGACATTTTGAATCATTTTTGGTAGAGTCCAAAAAATCAATTTTCTGATGAAAAACGATGACCCCGGACCAGTCGAACGTTGAAAAAATGGTCAATATTGATGAAATTTTAACATTTAATCTTTTGACTTAAAATGACGGTTGGATGTGAATTATTACTTTTTCAACTAAAATAAGTGTGTTTAAAGTCATTTCTGTGCCTGAAATTGGTCAAAATTGAAGATTTTGAGTAAGCAAAACTCTGTAAAAATGGCAATTTTGGTCACTGTGAGGGTGTAAAAAGTGGTTATTCAACATGAGGCCCGATCCAAATGACATTTTGAATCATTTTTGGTAGAGTCCAAAAAATCATTTTCTGATGGAAAACGATGACCCCGGACCAGTCGAACGTTGAAAAAATGGTCAATATTGATGAAATTTTAACATTTAATCTTTTGACTTTAAATGATGGTTGGATGTGAATTATTACTTTTTCAACGAAAATAAGTGTGTTTAAAGTCATTTCTGTGCCTGAAATTGGTCAAAATTGAAGATTTTGAGTAAGCAAAACTCTGTAAAAATGGCAATTTTGGTCACTGTGAGGGTTTAAAAAGTGGAAATTCAACATGAGGCCCAATCCAAATGACATTTTGAATCATTTTTGATAGAGTCCAAAAAATCAATTTTCTGATGAAAAACGATGACCCCGGACCAGTCGAACGTTGAAAAAATTGTCAATATTGATGAAATTTTAACATTTAATCTTTTGACTTTAAATGCAGGTTGGATGTGAGTTATTACTTTTTCAACTAAAATAAGTGTGTTTAAAGTCATTTCTGTGCCTGAAATTGGTCAAAATTGAAGATTTTGAGTAAGCAAAACTCTGTAAAAATGGCAATTTTGGTCACTGTGAGGGTTTAAAAAGTGGTTATTCAACATGAGGCCCGATCCAAATGACATTTTGAATCATTTTTGGTAGAATCCAAAAAATAAATTTTCTGATGAAAATCGATGACCCCGGACCAGTCGAATGTTGAAAAAATGGTCAATATTGATGAAATTTTAACATTTAATCTTTTGACTTTAAATGACGGTTGGATGTGAATTATTACTTTTTCAACTAAAATAAGTGTGTTTAAAGTCATTTCTGTGCCTGAAATTGGTCAAAATTGAAGATTTTGAGTAAGCAAAACTCTGTAAAAATGGCAATTTTGGTCACTGTGAGGGTGTAAAAAGTGGTTATTCAACATGAGGCCCGATCCAAATGACATTTTGAATCATTTTTGGTAGAGTTCAAAAATCAATTTCCTGATAAAAAACGATGACCCCGGACCAGTCGAACGTTGAAAAAATTGTCAATATTGATGAAATTTTAACATTTAATCTTTTGACTTAAAATGACGGTTGGATGTGAAATATTACTTTTCAACTAAAATAAGTGTGTTTAAAGTCATTTCTGTGCCTGAAATTGGTCAAAATTGAAGATTTTGAGTAAGCAAAACTCTGTAAAAATGGCAATTTTGGTCACTGTGAGGGTTTAAAAAGTGGTTATTCAACATGAGGCCCGATCCAAATGACATTTTGAATCATTTTTGGTAGAGTCCAAAAAATCATTTTCTGATGGAAAACGATGACCCCGGACCAGTCGAACGTTGAAAAAATGGTCAATATTGATGAAATTTTAACATTTAATCTTTTGACTTTAAATGACGGTTGGATGTGAATTATTACTTTTTCAACGAAACTAAGTGTGTTTAAAGTCATTTCTGTGCCTGAAATTGGTCAAAATTGAAGATTTTGAGTAAGCAAAACTCTGTAAAAATGGCAATTTTGGTCACTGTGAGGGTTTTAAAAGTGGTTATTCAACATGAGGCCCGATCCAAATGACATTTTGAATCATTTTTGGTAGAGTCCCAAAAATCCATTTTCTGATGAAAAACGATGACCCCGGACCAGTCTAACGTTGAAAAAATGGTCAATATTGATGAAATTTTAACATTTAATCTTTTGACTTAAAATGACGGTTGGATGTGAATTATTACTTTTTCAAATAAAATAAGTGTGTTTAATGTCATTTCTGTGCATGAAATTGGTCAAAATTGAAGATTTTGAGTAAGCAAAACTCTGTAAAAATGGCAATTTTGGTCACTGTGAGGGTGTAAAAAGTGGTTATTCAACATGAGGCCCGATCCAAATGACATTTTGAATCATTTTTGATAGAGTCCAAAAAATCAATTTTCTGATAAAAAACAATGACCCCGGACCAGTCGAACGTTGAAAAAATTGTCAATATTGATGAAATTTTAACATTTAATCTTTTGACTTTAAATGAAGGTTGGATGTGAGTTATTACTTTTTCAACTAAAATAAGTGTGTTTAAAGTCATTTCTGTGCCTGAAATTGGTCAAAATTGAAGATTTTGAGTAAGCAAAACTCTGTAAAAATGGCAATTTTGGTCACTGTGAGGGTTTTAAAAGTGGTTATTCAACATGAGGCCCGATCCAAATGACATTTTGAATCATTTTTGGTAGAGTCCAAAAAATCCATTTTCTGATGAAAAACGATGACCCCGGACCAGTCGAACGTTGAAAAAATGGTCAATATTGATGAAATTTTAACATTTAATCTTTTGACTTTAAATTACGGTTGGATGTGAATTATTACTTTTTCAACTAAAATAAGTGTGTTTAAAGTCATCTCTGTGCCTGAAATTGGTCAAAATTGAAGATTTTGAGTAAGCAAAACTCTGTAAAAATGGCAATTTTGGTCACTGTGAGGGTTTTAAAAGTGGTTATTCAACATGAGGCCCGATCCAAATGACATTTTGAATCATTTTTGGTAGAGTCCAAAAAATCCATTTTCTGATGAAAAACGATGACCCCGGACCAGTCTAACGTTGAAAAAATGGTCAATATTGATGAAATTTTAACATTTAATCTTTTGACTTAAAATGACGGTTGGATGTGAATTATTACTTTTTCAAATAAAATAAGTGTGTTTAATGTTATTTCTGTGCATGAAATTGGTCAAAATTGAAGATTTTGAGTAAGCAAAACTCTGTAAAAATGGCAATTTTGGTCACTGTGAGGGTGTAAAAAGTGGTTATTCAACATGAGGCCCGATCCAAATGACATTTTGAATCATTTTTGATAGAGTCCAAAAAATCAATTTTCTGATAAAAAACAATGACCCCGGACCAGTCGAACGTTGAAAAAATTGTCAATATTGATGAAATTTTAACATTTAATCTTTTGACTTTAAATGAAGGTTGGATGTGAGTTATTACTTTTTCAACTAAAATAAGTGTGTTTAAAGTCATTTCTGTGCCTGAAATTGGTCAAAATTGAAGATTTTGAGTAAGCAAAACTCTGTAAAAATGGCAATTTTGGTCACTGTGAGGGTTTTAAAAGTGGTTATTCAACATGAGGCCCGATCCAAATGACATTTTGAATCATTTTTGGTAGAGTCCAAAAAATCCATTTTCTGATGAAAAACGATGACCCCGGACCAGTCGAACGTTGAAAAAATGGTCAATATTGATGAAATTTTAACATTTAATCTTTTGACTTTAAATTACGGTTGGATGTGAATTATTACTTTTTCAACTAAAATAAGTGTGTTTAAAGTCATTTCTGTGCCTGAAATTGGTCAAAATTGAAGATTTTGAGTAAGCAAAACTCTGTAAAAATGGCAATTTTGGTCACTGTGAGGGTGTAAAAAGTGGTTATTCAACATGAGGCCCGATCCAAATGACATTTTGAATCATTTTTGGTAGAGTTCAAAAAATCAATTTTCTGATAAAAAACGATGACCCCGGACCAGTCGAACGTTGAAAAAATGGTCAATATTGATGAAATTTTAACATTTAATCTTTTGACTTAAAATGACGGTTGGATGTGAAATATTACTTTTTCAACTAAGATAAGTGTGTTTAAAGTCATTTCTGTGAGTGAAATTGGTCAAAATTGAAGATTTTGAGTAAGCAAAACTCTGTAAAAATGGCAATTTTGGTCACTGTGAGGGTTTAAAAAGTGGTTATTCAACATGAGGCCCGATCCAAATGACATTTTGAATCATTTTTGGTAGAGTCCAAAAAATCATTTTCTGATGGAAAACGATGACCCCGGACCAGTCGAAAGTTGAAAAAATGGTCAATATTGATGAAATTTTAACATTTAATCTTTTGACTTAAAATGACGGTTGGATGTGAATTATTACTTTTTCAACTAAAATAAGTGTGTTTAAAGTCATTTCTGTGCCTGAAATTGGTCAAAATTGAAGATTTTGAGTAAGCAAAACTCTGTAAAAATGGCAATTTTGGTCACTGTGAGGGTGTAAAAAGTGGTTATTCAACATGAGGCCCGATCCAAATGACATTTTGAATCATTTTTTATAGAGTCCAAAAAATCAATTTTCTGATAAAAAACAATGACCCCGGACCAGTCGAACGTTGAAAAAATTGTCAATATTGATGAAATTTTAACATTTAATCTTTTGACTTTAAATGAAGGTTGGATGTGAGTTATTACTTTTTCAACTAAAATAAGTGTGTTTAAAGTCATTTCTGTGCCTGAAATTGGTCAAAATTGAAGATTTTGAGTAAGCAAAACTCTGTAAAAATGGCAATTTTGGTCACTGTGAGGGTTTTAAAAGTGGTTATTCAACATGAGGCCCGATCCAAATGACATTTTGAATCATTTTTGGTAGAGTCCAAAAAATCCATTTTCTGATGAAAAACGATGACCCCGGACCAGTCGAACGTTGAAAAAATGGTCAATATTGATAAAATTTTAACATTTAATCTTTTGACTTTAAATTACGGTTGGATGTGAATTATTACTTTTTCAACTAAAATAAGTGTGTTTAAAGTCATTTCTGTGCCTGAAATTGGTCAAAATTGAAGATTTTGAGTAAGCAAAACTCTGTAAAAATGGCAATTTTGGTCACTGTGAGGGTGTAAAAAGTGGTTATTCAACATGAGGCCCGATCCAAATGACATTTTGAATCATTTTTGGTAGAGTTCAAAAAATCAATTTTCTGATAAAAAACGATGACCCCGGACCAGTCGAACGTTGAAAAAATGGTCAATATTGATGAAATTTTAACATTTAATCTTTTGACTTAAAATGACGGTTGGATGTGAAATATTACTTTTTCAACTAAGATAAGTGTGTTTAAAGTCATTTCTGTGAGTGAAATTGGTCAAAATTGAAGATTTTGAGTAAGCAAAACTCTGTAAAAATGGCAATTTTGGTCACTGTGAGGGTTTAAAAAGTGGTTATTCAACATGAGGCCCGATCCAAATGACATTTTGAATCATTTTTGGTAGAGTCCAAAAAATCATTTTCTGATGGAAAACGATGACCCCGGACCAGTCGAAAGTTGAAAAAATGGTCAATATTGATGAAATTTTAACATTTAATCTTTTGACTTAAAATGACGGTTGGATGTGAATTATTACTTTTTCAACTAAAATAAGTGTGTTTAAAGTCATTTCTGTGCCTGAAATTGGTCAAAATTGAAGATTTTGAGTAAGCAAAACTCTGTAAAAATGGCAATTTTGGTCACTGTGAGGGTGTAAAAAGTGGTTATTCAACATGAGGCCCGATCCAAATGACATTTTGAATCATTTTTTATAGAGTCCAAAAAATCAATTTTCTGATAAAAAACAATGACCCCGGACCAGTCGAACGTTGAAAAAATTGTCAATATTGATGAAATTTTAACATTTAATCTTTTGACTTTAAATGAAGGTTGGATGTGAGTTATTACTTTTTCAACTAAAATAAGTGTGTTTAAAGTCATTTCTGTGCCTGAAATTGGTCAAAATTGAAGATTTTGAGTAAGCAAAACTCTGTAAAAATGGCAATTTTGGTCACTGTGAGGGTTTAAAAAGTGGTTATTCAACATGAGGCCCGATCCAAATTTCATTTTGAATCATTTTTGGTAGAGTCCAAAAAATCAATTTTCTGATGAAAAACGATGACCCCGGACCAGTCGAACGTTGAAAAAATGGTCAATATTGATGAAATTTTAACATTTAATCTTTTGACTTAAAATGACGGTTGGATGTGAATTATTACTTTTTCAAATAAAATAAGTGTGTTTAATGTCATTTCTGTGCATGAAATTGGTCAAAATTGAAGATTTTGAGTAAGCAAAACTCTGTAAAAATGGCAATTTTGGTCACTGTGAGGGTGTAAAAAGTGGTTATTCAACATGAGGCCCGATCCAAATGACATTTTGAATCATTTTTGATAGAGTCCAAAAAATCAATTTTCTGATAAAAAACAATGACCCCGGACCAGTCGAACGTTGAAAAAATTGTCAATATTGATGAAATTTTAACATTTAATCTTTTGACTTTAAATGACGGTTGGATGTGAATTATTACTTTTTCAACGAAACTAAGTGTGTTTAAAGTCATTTCTGTGCCTGAAATTGGTCAAAATTGAAATTTTTGAGTAAGCAAAACTCTGAAAAAATGGCAATTTTGGTCACTGTGAGGGTTTAAAAAGTGGTTATGCAACATGAGGCCCGATCCAAATGACATTTTGAATCATTTTTGGTAGAGTCCAAAAAAATCCATTTTCTGATGAAAAACGATGACCCCGGACCAGTCGAACGTTGAAAAAATGGTCAATATTGATGAAATTTTAACATTTAATCTTTTGACTTTAAATTACGGTTGGATGTGAATTATTAATTTTTCAACTAAAATAAGTGTGTTTAAAGTCATTTCTGTGCCTGAAATTGGTAAAAATTGAAGATTTTGAGTAAGCAAAACTCTGTAAAAATGGCAATTTTGGTCACTGTGAGGGTTTAAAAAGTGGATATTCAACATGAGGCCCAATCCAAATAACATTTTGAATCATTTTTGGTAGAGTCCAAAAAATCAATTTTCTGATGAAAAACGATGACCCCGGACCAGTCGAACGTTGAAAAAATGGTCAATATTGATGAAATTTTAACATTTAATCTTTTGACTTAAAATGACGGTTGGATGTGAATTATTACTTTTTCAACTAAAATAAGTGTGTTTAAAGTCATTTCTGTGCCTGAAATTGGTCAAAATTGAAGATTTTGAGTAAGCAAAACTCTGTAAAAATGGCAATTTTGGTCACTGTGAGGGTTTAAAAAGTGGTTATTCATCATGAGACCCGATCCAAATGACATTTTGAATCATTTTTGGTAGAGTCCAAAAAATCAATTTTCTGATGAAAAACGATGACCCCGGACCAGTCGAACGTTGAAAAAATGGTCAATATTGATGAAATTTTAACATTTAATCTTTTGACTTAAAATGACGGTTGGATGTGAATTATTACTTTTTCAACTAAAATAAGTGTGTTTAAAGTCATTTTTGTGCCTGAAATTGGTCAAAATTGAAGATTTTGAGTAAGCAAAACTCTGTAAAAATGGCAATTTTTTTCACTGTGAGGGTTTTAAAAGTGGTTATTCAACATGAGGCCCGATCCAAATGACATTTTGAATCATTTTTGGTAGAGTCCAAAAAATCAATTTTCTGATGAAAAACGATGACCCCGGACCAGTCGAACGTTGAAAAAATGGTCAATATAGATGAAATTTTAACATTTAATCTTTTGACTTAAAATGACGGTTGGATGTGAATTATTACTTTTTCAACTAAAATAAGTGTGTTTAAAGTCATTTCTGTGCCTGAAATTGGTCAAAATTGAAGATTTTGAGTAAGCAAAACTCTGTAAAAATGGCAATTTTGGTCACTGTGAGGGTGTAAAAAGTGGTTATTCAACATGAGGCCCGATCCAAATGACATTTTGAATCATTTTTGGTAGAGTCCAAAAAATCATTTTCTGATGGAAAACGATGACCCCGGACCAGTCGAACGTTGAAAAAATGGTCAATATTGATGAAATTTTAACATTTAATCTTTTGACTTTAAATGACGGTTGGATGTGAATTATTACTTTTTCAACGAAAATAAGTGTGTTTAAAGTCATTTCTGTGCCTGAAATTGGTCAAAATTGAAGATTTTGAGTAAGCAAAACTCTGTAAAAATGGCAATTTTGGTCACTGTGAGGGTTTAAAAAGTGGAAATTCAACATGAGGCCCAATCCAAATGACATTTTGAATCATTTTTGATAGAGTCCAAAAAATCAATTTTCTGATGAAAAACGATGACCCCGGACCAGTCGAACGTTGAAAAAATTGTCAATATTGATGAAATTTTAACATTTAATCTTTTGACTTTAAATGCAGGTTGGATGTGAGTTATTACTTTTTCAACTAAAATAAGTGTGTTTAAAGTCATTTCTGTGCCTGAAATTGGTCAAAATTGAAGATTTTGAGTAAGCAAAACTCTGTAAAAATGGCAATTTTGGTCACTGTGAGGGTTTAAAAAGTGGTTATTCAACATGAGGCCCGATCCAAATGACATTTTGAATCATTTTTGGTAGAATCCAAAAAATAAATTTTCTGATGAAAATCGATGACCCCGGACCAGTCGAATGTTGAAAAAATGGTCAATATTGATGAAATTTTAACATTTAATCTTTTGACTTTAAATGACGGTTGGATGTGAATTATTACTTTTTCAACTAAAATAAGTGTGTTTAAAGTCATTTCTGTGCCTGAAATTGGTCAAAATTGAAGATTTTGAGTAAGCAAAACTCTGTAAAAATGGCAATTTTGGTCACTGTGAGGGTGTAAAAAGTGGTTATTCAACATGAGGCCCGATCCAAATGACATTTTGAATCATTTTTGGTAGAGTTCAAAAATCAATTTCCTGATAAAAAACGATGACCCCGGACCAGTCGAACGTTGAAAAAATGGTCAATATTGATGAAATTTTAACATTTAATCTTTTGACTTAAAATGACGGTTGGATGTGAAATATTACTTTTCAACTAAAATAAGTGTGTTTAAAGTCATTTCTGTGCCTGAAATTGGTCAAAATTGAAGATTTTGAGTAAGCAAAACTCTGTAAAAATGGCAATTTTGGTCACTGTGAGGGTTTAAAAAGTGGTTATTCAACATGAGGCCCGATCCAAATGACATTTTGAATCATTTTTGGTAGAGTCCAAAAAATCATTTTCTGATGGAAAACGATGACCCCGGACCAGTCGAACGTTGAAAAAATGGTCAATATTGATGAAATTTTAACATTTAATCTTTTGACTTTAAATGACGGTTGGATGTGAATTATTACTTTTTCAACGAAACTAAGTGTGTTTAAAGTCATTTCTGTGCCTGAAATTGGTCAAAATTGAAGATTTTGAGTAAGCAAAACTCTGTAAAAATGGCAATTTTGGTCACTGTGAGGGTTTTAAAAGTGGTTATTCAACATGAGGCCCGATCCAAATGACATTTTGAATCATTTCTGGTAGAGTCCAAAAAATCCATTTTCTGATGAAAAACGATGACCCCGGACCAGTCTAACGTTGAAAAAATGGTCAATATTGATGAAATTTTAACATTTAATCTTTTGACTTAAAATGACGGTTGGATGTGAATTATTACTTTTTCAAATAAAATAAGTGTGTTTAATGTCATTTCTGTGCATGAAATTGGTCAAAATTGAAGATTTTGAGTAAGCAAAACTCTGTAAAAATGGCAATTTTGGTCACTGTGAGGGTGTAAAAAGTGGTTATTCAACATGAGGCCCGATCCAAATGACATTTTGAATCATTTTTGATAGAGTCCAAAAAATCAATTTTCTGATAAAAAACAATGACCCCGGACCAGTCGAACGTTGAAAAAATTGTCAATATTGATGAAATTTTAACATTTAATCTTTTGACTTTAAATGAAGGTTGGATGTGAGTTATTACTTTTTCAACTAAAATAAGTGTGTTTAAAGTCATTTCTGTGCCTGAAATTGGTCAAAATTGAAGATTTTGAGTAAGCAAAACTCTGTAAAAATGGCAATTTTGGTCACTGTGAGGGTTTTAAAAGTGGTTATTCAACATGAGGCCCGATCCAAATGACATTTTGAATCATTTTTGGTAGAGTCCAAAAAATCCATTTTCTGATGAAAAACGATGACCCCGGACCAGTCGAACGTTGAAAAAATGGTCAATATTGATAAAATTTTAACATTTAATCTTTTGACTTTAAATTACGGTTGGATGTGAATTATTACTTTTTCAACTAAAATAAGTGTGTTTAAAGTCATTTCTGTGCCTGAAATTGGTCAAAATTGAAGATTTTGAGTAAGCAAAACTCTGTAAAAATGGCAATTTTGGTCACTGTGAGGGTGTAAAAAGTGGTTATTCAACATGAGGCCCGATCCAAATGACATTTTGAATCATTTTTGGTAGAGTTCAAAAAATCAATTTTCTGATAAAAAACGATGACCCCGGACCAGTCGAACGTTGAAAAAATGGTCAATATTGATGAAATTTTAACATTTAATCTTTTGACTTAAAATGACGGTTGGATGTGAAATATTACTTTTTCAACTAAGATAAGTGTGTTTAAAGTCATTTCTGTGAGTGAAATTGGTCAAAATTGAAGATTTTGAGTAAGCAAAACTCTGTAAAAATGGCAATTTTGGTCACTGTGAGGGTTTAAAAAGTGGTTATTCAACATGAGGCCCGATCCAAATGACATTTTGAATCATTTTTGGTAGAGTCCAAAAAATCATTTTCTGATGGAAAACGATGACCCCGGACCAGTCGAAAGTTGAAAAAATGGTCAATATTGATGAAATTTTAACATTTAATCTTTTGACTTAAAATGACGGTTGGATGTGAATTATTACTTTTTCAACTAAAATAAGTGTGTTTAAAGTCATTTCTGTGCCTGAAATTGGTCAAAATTGAAGATTTTGAGTAAGCAAAACTCTGTAAAAATGGCAATTTTGGTCACTGTGAGGGTGTAAAAAGTGGTTATTCAACATGAGGCCCGATCCAAATGACATTTTGAATCATTTTTTATAGAGTCCAAAAAATCAATTTTCTGATAAAAAACAATGACCCCGGACCAGTCGAACGTTGAAAAAATTGTCAATATTGATGAAATTTTAACATTTAATCTTTTGACTTTAAATGAAGGTTGGATGTGAGTTATTACTTTTTCAACTAAAATAAGTGTGTTTAAAGTCATTTCTGTGCCTGAAATTGGTCAAAATTGAAGATTTTGAGTAAGCAAAACTCTGTAAAAATGGCAATTTTGGTCACTGTGAGGGTTTAAAAAGTGGTTATTCAACATGAGGCCCGATCCAAATTTCATTTTGAATCATTTTTGGTAGAGTCCAAAAAATCAATTTTCTGATGAAAAACGATGACCCCGGACCAGTCGAACGTTGAAAAAATGGTCAATATTGATGAAATTTTAACATTTAATCTTTTGACTTAAAATGACGGTTGGATGTGAATTATTACTTTTTCAAATAAAATAAGTGTGTTTAATGTCATTTCTGTGCATGAAATTGGTCAAAATTGAAGATTTTGAGTAAGCAAAACTCTGTAAAAATGGCAATTTTGGTCACTGTGAGGGTGTAAAAAGTGGTTATTCAACATGAGGCCCGATCCAAATGACATTTTGAATCATTTTTGATAGAGTCCAAAAAATCAATTTTCTGATAAAAAACAATGACCCCGGACCAGTCGAACGTTGAAAAAATTGTCAATATTGATGAAATTTTAACATTTAATCTTTTGACTTTAAATGACGGTTGGATGTGAATTATTACTTTTTCAACGAAACTAAGTGTGTTTAAAGTCATTTCTGTGCCTGAAATTGGTCAAAATTGAAAATTTTGAGTAAGCAAAACTCTGAAAAAATGGCAATTTTGGTCACTGTGAGGGTTCAAAAAGTGGTTATGCAACATGAGGCCCGATCCAAATGACATTTTGAATCATTTTTGGTAGAGTCCAAAAAAATCCATTTTCTGATGAAAAACGATGACCCCGGACCAGTCGAACGTTGAAAAAATGGTCAATATTGATGAAATTTTAACATTTAATCTTTTGACTTTAAATTACGGTTGGATGTGAATTATTAATTTTTCAACTAAAATAAGTGTGTTTAAAGTCATTTCTGTGCCTGAAATTGGTAAAAATTGAAGATTTTGAGTAAGCAAAACTCTGTAAAAATGGCAATTTTGGTCACTGTGAGGGTTTAAAAAGTGGATATTCAACATGAGGCCCAATCCAAATAACATTTTGAATCATTTTTGGTAGAGTCCAAAAAATCAATTTTCTGATGAAAAACGATGACCCCGGACCAGTCGAACGTTGAAAAAATGGTCAATATTGATGAAATTTTAACATTTAATCTTTTGACTTAAAATGACGGTTGGATGTGAATTATTACTTTTTCAACTAAAATAAGTGTGTTTAAAGTCATTTCTGTGCCTGAAATTGGTCAAAATTGAAGATTTTGAGTAAGCAAAACTCTGTAAAAATGGCAATTTTGGTCACTGTGAGGGTTTAAAAAGTGGTTATTCATCATGAGACCCGATCCAAATGACATTTTGAATCATTTTTGGTAGAGTCCAAAAAATCAATTTTCTGATGAAAAACGGTGACCCCGGACCAGTCGAACGTTGAAAAAATGGTCAATATTGATGAAATTTTAACATTTAATCTTTTGACTTAAAATGACGGTTGGATGTGAATTATTACTTTTTCAACTAAAATAAGTGTGTTTAAAGTCATTTTTGTGCCTGAAATTGGTCAAAATTGAAGATTTTGAGTAAGCAAAACTCTGTAAAAATGGCAATTTTGGTCACTGTGAGGGTTTTAAAAGTGGTTATTCAACATGAGGCCCGATCCAAATGACATTTTGAATCATTTTTGGTAGAGTCCAAAAAATCAATTTTCTGATGAAAAACGATGACCCCGGACCAGTCGAACGTTGAAAAAATGGTCAATATTGATGAAATTTTAACATTTAATCTTTTGACTTAAAATGACGGTTGGATGTGAATTATTACTTTTTCAACTAAAATAAGTGTGTTTAAAGTCATTTCTGTGCCTGAAATTGGTCAAAATTGAAGATTTTGAGTAAGCAAAACTCTGTAAAAATGGCAATTTTGGTCACTGTGAGGGTGTAAAAAGTGGTTATTCAACATGAGGCCCGATCCAAATGACATTTTGAATCATTTTTGGTAGAGTCCAAAAAATCATTTTCTGATGGAAAACGATGACCCCGGACCAGTCGAACGTTGAAAAAATGGTCAATATTGATGAAATTTTAACATTTAATCTTTTGACTTTAAATGACGGTTGGATGTGAATTATTACTTTTTCAACGAAAATAAGTGTGTTTAAAGTCATTTCTGTGCCTGAAATTGGTCAAAATTGAAGATTTTGAGTAAGCAAAACTCTGTAAAAATGGCAATTTTGGTCACTGTGAGGGTTTAAAAAGTGGAAATTCAACATGAGGCCCAATCCAAATGACATTTTGAATCATTTTTGATAGAGTCCAAAAAATCAATTTTCTGATGAAAAACGATGACCCCGGACCAGTCGAACGTTGAAAAAATTGTCAATATTGATGAAATTTTAACATTTAATCTTTTGACTTTAAATGCAGGTTGGATGTGAGTTATTACTTTTTCAACTAAAATAAGTGTGTTTAAAGTCATTTCTGTGCCTGAAATTGGTCAAAATTGAAGATTTTGAGTAAGCAAAACTCTGTAAAAATGGCAATTTTGGTCACTGTGAGGGTTTAAAAAGTGGTTATTCAACATGAGGCCCGATCCAAATGACATTTTGAATCATTTTTGGTAGAATCCAAAAAATAAATTTTCTGATGAAAATCGATGACCCCGGACCAGTCGAATGTTGAAAAAATGGTCAATATTGATGAAATTTTAACATTTAATCTTTTGACTTTAAATGACGGTTGGATGTGAATTATTACTTTTTCAACTAAAATAAGTGTGTTTAAAGTCATTTCTGTGCCTGAAATTGGTCAAAATTGAAGATTTTGAGTAAGCAAAACTCTGTAAAAATGGCAATTTTGGTCACTGTGAGGGTGTAAAAAGTGGTTATTCAACATGAGGCCCGATCCAAATGACATTTTGAATCATTTTTGGTAGAGTTCAAAAATCAATTTCCTGATAAAAAACGATGACCCCGGACCAGTCGAACGTTGAAAAAATGGTCAATATTGATGAAATTTTAACATTTAATCTTTTGACTTAAAATGACGGTTGGATGTGAAATATTACTTTTCAACTAAAATAAGTGTGTTTAAAGTCATTTCTGTGCCTGAAATTGGTCAAAATTGAAGATTTTGAGTAAGCAAAACTCTGTAAAAATGGCAATTTTGGTCACTGTGAGGGTTTAAAAAGTGGTTATTCAACATGAGGCCCGATCCAAATGACATTTTGAATCATTTTTGGTAGAGTCCAAAAAATCATTTTCTGATGGAAAACGATGACCCCGGACCAGTCGAACGTTGAAAAAATGGTCAATATTGATGAAATTTTAACATTTAATCTTTTGACTTTAAATGACGGTTGGATGTGAATTATTACTTTTTCAACGAAACTAAGTGTGTTTAAAGTCATTTCTGTGCCTGAAATTGGTCAAAATTGAAGATTTTGAGTAAGCAAAACTCTGTAAAAATGGCAATTTTGGTCACTGTGAGGGTTTTAAAAGTGGTTATTCAACATGAGGCCCGATCCAAATGACATTTTGAATCATTTCTGGTAGAGTCCAAAAAATCCATTTTCTGATGAAAAACGATGACCCCGGACCAGTCTAACGTTGAAAAAATGGTCAATATTGATGAAATTTTAACATTTAATCTTTTGACTTAAAATGACGGTTGGATGTGAATTATTACTTTTTCAAATAAAATAAGTGTGTTTAATGTCATTTCTGTGCATGAAATTGGTCAAAATTGAAGATTTTGAGTAAGCAAAACTCTGTAAAAATGGCAATTTTGGTCACTGTGAGGGTGTAAAAAGTGGTTATTCAACATGAGGCCCGATCCAAATGACATTTTGAATCATTTTTGATAGAGTCCAAAAAATCAATTTTCTGATAAAAAACAATGACCCCGGACCAGTCGAACGTTGAAAAAATTGTCAATATTGATGAAATTTTAACATTTAATCTTTTGACTTTAAATGAAGGTTGGATGTGAGTTATTACTTTTTCAACTAAAATAAGTGTGTTTAAAGTCATTTCTGTGCCTGAAATTGGTCAAAATTGAAGATTTTGAGTAAGCAAAACTCTGTAAAAATGGCAATTTTGGTCACTGTGAGGGTTTTAAAAGTGGTTATTCAACATGAGGCCCGATCCAAATGACATTTTGAATCATTTTTGGTAGAGTCCAAAAAATCCATTTTCTGATGAAAAACGATGACCCCGGACCAGTCGAACGTTGAAAAAATGGTCAATATTGATGAAATTTTAACATTTAATCTTTTGACTTTAAATTACGGTTGGATGTGAATTATTACTTTTTCAACTAAAATAAGTGTGTTTAAAGTCATTTCTGTGCCTGAAATTGGTCAAAATTGAAGATTTTGAGTAAGCAAAACTCTGTAAAAATGGCAATTTTGGTCACTGTGAGGGTGTAAAAAGTGGTTATTCAACATGAGGCCCGATCCAAATGACATTTTGAATCATTTTTGGTAGAGTTCAAAAAATCAATTTTCTGATAAAAAACGATGACCCCGGACCAGTCGAACGTTGAAAAAATGGTCAATATTGATGAAATTTTAACATTTAATCTTTTGACTTAAAATGACGGTTGGATGTGAAATATTACTTTTTCAACTAAGATAAGTGTGTTTAAAGTCATTTCTGTGAGTGAAATTGGTCAAAATTGAAGATTTTGAGTAAGCAAAACTCTGTAAAAATGGCAATTTTGGTCACTGTGAGGGTTTAAAAAGTGGTTATTCAACATGAGGCCCGATCCAAATGACATTTTGAATCATTTTTGGTAGAGTCCAAAAAATCATTTTCTGATGGAAAACGATGACCCCGGACCAGTCGAAAGTTGAAAAAATGGTCAATATTGATGAAATTTTAACATTTAATCTTTTGACTTTAAATTACGGTTGGATGTGAATTATTACTTTTTCAACTAAAATAAGTGTGTTTAAAGTCATTTCTGTGCCTGAAATTGGTCAAAATTGAAGATTTTGAGTAAGCAAAACTCTGTAAAAATGGCAATTTTGGTCACTGTGAGGGTGTAAAAAGTGGTTATTCAACATGAGGCCCGATCCAAATGACATTTTGAATCATTTTTGGTAGAGTTCAAAAAATCAATTTTCTGATAAAAAACGATGACCCCGGACCAGTCGAACGTTGAAAAA
Source organism: Lissotriton vulgaris (assembly GCF_964263255.1). Classification (NCBI taxonomy): domain Eukaryota; kingdom Metazoa; phylum Chordata; class Amphibia; order Caudata; family Salamandridae; genus Lissotriton; species Lissotriton vulgaris. Next base: position 460,946 of record NW_028245652.1, read on the forward strand.
ATGGTCAATATTGATGAAATTTTAACATTTAATCTTTTGACTTAAAATGACGGTTGGATGTGAAATATTACTTTTTCAACTAAGATAAGTGTGTTTAAAGTCATTTCTGTGAGTGAAATTGGTCAAAATTGAAGATTTTGAGTAAGCAAAACTCTGTAAAAATGGCAATTTTGGTCACTGTGAGGGTTTAAAAAGTGGTTATTCAACATGAGGCCCGATCCAAATGACATTTTGAATCATTTTTGGTAGAGTCCAAAAAATCATTTTCTGATGGAAAACGATGACCCCGGACCAGTCGAAAGTTGAAAAAATGGTCAATATTGATGAAATTTTAACATTTAATCTTTTGACTTAAAATGACGGTTGGATGTGAATTATTACTTTTTCAACTAAAATAAGTGTGTTTAAAGTCATTTCTGTGCCTGAAATTGGTCAAAATTGAAGATTTTGAGTAAGCAAAACTCTGTAAAAATGGCAATTTTGGTCACTGTGAGGGTGTAAAAAGTGGTTATTCAACATGAGGCCCGATCCAAATGACATTTTGAATCATTTTTGGTAGAGTCCAAAAAATCATTTTCTGATGGAAAACGATGACCCCGGACCAGTCGAACGTTGAAAAAATGGTCAATATTGATGAAATTTTAACATTTAATCTTTTGACTTTAAATGACGGTTGGATGTGAATTATTACTTTTTCAACGAAAATAAGTGTGTTTAAAGTCATTTCTGTGCCTGAAATTGGTCAAAATTGAAGATTTTGAGTAAGCAAAACTCTGTAAAAATGGCAATTTTGGTCACTGTGAGGGTTTAAAAAGTGGTTATTCAACATGAGGCCCGATCCAAATGACATTTTGAATCATTTTTGGTAGAATCCAAAAAATAAATTTTCTGATGAAAATCGATGACCCCGGACCAGTCGAATGTTGAAAAAATGGTCAATATTGATGAAATTTTAACATTTAATCTTTTGACTTTAAATGACGGTTGGATGTGAATTATTACTTTTTCAACGAAAATAAGTGTGTTTAAAGTCATTTCTGTGCCTGAAATTGGTCAAAATTGAAGATTTTAAGTAAGCAAAACTCTGTAAAAATGGCAATTTTGGTCACTGTGAGGGTTTAAAAAGTGGAAATTCAACATGAGGCCCAATCCAAATGACATTTTGAATCATTTTTGATAGAGTCCAAAAAATCAATTTTCTGATGAAAAACGATGACCCCGGACCAGTCGAACGTTGAAAAAATTGTCAATATTGATGAAATTTTAACATTTAATCTTTTGACTTTAAATGCAGGTTGGATGTGAGTTATTACTTTTTCAACTAAAATAAGTGTGTTTAAAGTCATTTCTGTGCCTGAAATTGGTCAAAATTGAAGATTTTGAGTAAGCAAAACTCTGTAAAAATGGCAATTTTGGTCACTGTGAGGGTTTAAAAAGTGGTTATTCAACATGAGGCCCGATCCAAATGACATTTTGAATCATTTTTGGTAGAATCCAAAAAATAAATTTTCTGATGAAAATCGATGACCCCGGACCAGTCGAATGTTGAAAAAATGGTCAATATTGATGAAATTTTAACATTTAATCTTTTGACTTTAAATGACGGTTGGATGTGAATTATTACTTTTTTAACTAAAATAAGTGTGTTTAAAGTCATTTCTGTGCCTGAAATTGGTCAAAATTTAAGATTTTGAGTAAGCAAAACTCTGTAAAAATGGCAATTTTGGTCACTGTGAGGGTGTAAAAAGTGGTTATTCAACATGAGGCCCGATCCAAATGACATTTTGAATCATTTTTGGTAGAGTTCAAAAATCAATTTCCTGATAAAAAACGATGACCCCGGACCAGTCGAACGTTGAAAAAATGGTCAATATTGATGAAATTTTAACATTTAATCTTTTGACTTAAAATGACGGTTGGATGTGAAATATTACTTTTCAACTAAAATAAGTGTGTTTAAAGTCATTTCTGTGCCTGAAATTGGTCAAAATTGAAGATTTTGAGTAAGCAAAACTCTGTAAAAATGGCAATTTTGGTCACTGTGAGGGTTTAAAAAGTGGTTATTCAACATGAGGCCCGATCCAAATGACATTTTGAATCATTTTTGGTAGAGTCCAAAAAATCATTTTCTGATGGAAAACGATGACCCCGGACCAGTCGAACGTTGAAAAAATGGTCAATATTGATGAAATTTTAACATTTAATCTTTTGACTTTAAATGACGGTTGGATGTGAATTATTACTTTTTCAACGAAACTAAGTGTGTTTAAAGTCATTTCTGTGCCTGAAATTGGTCAAAATTGAAAATTTTGAGTAAGCAAAACTCTGAAAAAATGGCAATTTTGGTCACTGTGAGGGTTTAAAAAGTGGTTATGCAACATGAGGCCCGATCCAAATGACATTTTGAATCATTTTTGGTAGAGTCCAAAAAATCCATTTTCTGATGAAAAACGATGACCCCGGACCAGTCTAACGTTGAAAAAATGGTCAATATTGATGAAAATTTAACATTTAATCTTTTGACTTTAAATTACGGTTGGATGTGAATTATTACTTTTTCAACTAAAATAAGTGTGTTTAAAGTCATTTCTGTGCCTGAAATTGGTCAAAATTGAAGATTTTGAGTAAGCAAAACTCTGTAAAAATGGCAATTTTGGTCACTGTGAGGGTTTAAAAAGTGGTTATTCATCATGAGACCCGATCCAAATGACATTTTGAATCATTTTTGGTAGAGTCCAAAAAATCAATTTTCTGATGAAAAACGATGACCCCGGACCAGTCGAACGTTGAAAAAATGGTCAATATTGATGAAATTTTAATATTTAATCTTTTGACTTAAAATGACGGTTGGATGTGAATTATTACTTTTTCAACTAAAATAAGTGTGTTTAAAGTCATTTCTGTGCCTGAAATTCGTCAAAATTGAAGATTTTGAGTAAGCAAAACTCTGTAAAAATGGCAATTTTGGTCACTGTGAGGGTTTTAAAAGTGGTTATTCAACATGAGGCCCGATCCAAATGACATTTTGAATCATTTTTGGTAGAGTCCAAAAAAATCCATTTTCTGATGAAAAACGATGACCCCGGACCAGTCTAACGTTGAAAAAATGGTCAATATTGATGAAATTTTAACATTTAATCTTTTGACTTTAAATTACGGTTGGATGTGAATTATTACTTTTTCAACTAAAATAAGTGTGTTTAAAGTCATTTCTGTGCCTGAAATTGGTCAAAATTGAAGATTTTGAGTAAGCAAAACTCTGTAAAAATGGCAATTTTGGTCACTGTGAGGGTGTAAAAAGTGGTTATTCAACATGAGGCCCGATCCAAATGACATTTTGAATCATTTTTGGTAGAGTTCAAAAAATCAATTTTCTGATAAAAAACGATGACCCCGGACCAGTCGAACGTTGAAAAAATGGTCAATATTGATGAAATTTTAACATTTAATCTTTTGACTTAAAATGACGGTTGGATGTGAAATATTACTTTTTCAACTAAAATAAGTGTGTTTAAAGTCATTTCTGTGAGTGAAATTGGTCAAAATTGAAGATTTTGAGTAAGCAAAACTCTGTAAAAATGGAAATTTTGGTCACTGTGAGGGTTTAAAAAGTGGTTATTCAACATGAGGCCCGATCCAAATGACATTTTGAATCATTTTTGGTAGAGTCCAAAAAATCATTTTCTGATGGAAAACGATGACCCCGGACCAGTCGAACGTTGAAAAAATGGTCAATATTGATGAAATTTTAACATTTAATCTTTTGACTTAAAATGACGGTTGGATGTGAATTATTACTTTTTCAAATAAAATAAGTGTGTTTAATGTCATTTCTGTGCATGAAATTGGTCAAAATTGAAGATTTTGAGTAAGCAAAACTCTGTAAAAATGGCAATTTTGGTCACTGTGAGGGTGTAAAAAGTGGTTATTCAACATGAGGCCCGATCCAAATGACATTTTGAATCATTTTTGATAGAGTCCAAAAAATCAATTTTCTGATAAAAAACAATGACCCCGGACCAGTCGAACGTTGAAAAAATTGTCAATATTGATGAAATTTTAACATTTAATCTTTTGACTTTAAATGAAGGTTGGATGTGAGTTATTACTTTTTCAACTAAAATAAGTGTGTTTAAAGTCATTTCTGTGCCTGAAATTGGTCAAAATTGAAGATTTTGAGTAAGCAAAACTCTGTAAAAATGGCAATTTTGGTCACTGTGAGGGTTTAAAAAGTGGTTATTCAACATGAGGCCCGATCCAAATGACATTTTGAATCATTTTTGGTAGAATCCAAAAAATAAATTTTCTGATGAAAAACGATGACCCCGGACCAGTCGAATGTTGAAAAAATGGTCAATATTGATGAAATTTTAACATTTAATATTTTGACTTTAAATGACGGTTGGATGTGAATTATTACTTTTTCAACTAAAATAAGTGTGTTTAAAGTCATTTCTGTGCCTGAAATTGGTCAAAATTGAAGATTTTGAGTAAGCAAAACTCTGTAAAAATGGCAATTTTGGTCACTGTGAGGGTGTAAAAAGTGGTTATTCAACATGAGGCCCGATCCAAATGACATTTTGAATCATTTTTGGTAGAGTTCAAAAAATCAATTTCCTGATAAAAAACGATGACCCCGGACCAGTCGAACGTTGAAAAAATTGTCAATATTGATGAAATTTTAACATTTAATCTTTTGACTTAAAATGACGGTTGGATGTGAAATATTACTTTTTCAACTAAAATAAGTGTGTTTAAAGTCATTTCTGTGCCTGAAATTGGTAAAAATTGAAGATTTTGAGTAAGCAAAACTCTGTAAAAATGGCAATTTTGGTCACTGTGAGGGTTTTAAAAGTGGTTATTCAACATGAGGCCCGATCCAAATGACATTTTGAATCATTTTTGGTAGAGTCCAAAAAATCCATTTTCTGATGAAAAACGATGACCCCGGACCAGTCGAACGTTGAAAAAATGGTCAATATTGATGAAATTTTAACATTTAATCTTTTGACTTTAAATTACGGTTGGATGTGAATTATTACTTTTTCAACTAAAATAAGTGTGTTTAAAGTCATTTCTGTGCCTGAAATTGGTCAAAATTGAAGATTTTGAGTAAGCAAAACTCTGTAAAAATGGCAATTTTGGTCACTGTGAGGTTGTAAAAAGTGGTTATTCAACATGAGGCCCGATCCAAATGACATTTTGAATCATTTTTGGTAGAGTTCAAAAAATCAATTTTCTGATAAAAAACGATTTCCCCGGACCAGTCGAACGTTGAAAAAATGGTCAATATTGATGAAATTTTAACATTTAATCTTTTGACTTAAAATGACGGTTGGATGTGAAATATTACTTTTTCAACTAAGATAAGTGTGTTTAAAGTCATTTCTGTGAGTGAAATTGGTCAAAATTGAAGATTTTGAGTAAGCAAAACTCTGTAAAAATGGCAATTTTGGTCACTGTGAGGGTTTAAAAAGTGGTTATTCAACATGAGGCCCGATCCAAATGACATTTTGAATCATTTTTGGTAGAGTCCAAAAAATCATTTTCTGATGGAAAACGATGACCCCGGACCAGTCGAACGTTGAAAAAATGGTCAATATTGATGAAATTTTAACATTTAATCTTTTGACTTTAAATGACGGTTGGATGTGAATTATTACTTTTTCAACGAAAATAAGTGTGTTTAAAGTCATTTCTGTGCCTGAAATTGGTCAAAATTGAAGATTTTGAGTAAGCAAAACTCTGTAAAAATGGCAATTTTGGTCACTGTGAGGGTTTAAAAAGTGGATATTCAACATGAGGCCCAATCCAAATGACATTTTGAATCATTTTTGATAGAGTCCAAAAAATCAATTTTCTGATGAAAAACGATGACCCCGGACCAGTCGAACGTTGAAAAAATTGTCAATATTGATGAAATTTTAACATTTAATCTTTTGACTTTAAATGAAGGTTGGATGTGAGTTATTACTTTTTCAACTAAAATAAGTGTGTTTAAAGTCATTTCTGTGCCTGAAATTGGTCAAAATTGAAGATTTTGAGTAAGCAAAACTCTGTAAAAATGGCAATTTTGGTCACTGTGAGGGTTTAAAAAGTGGTTATTCAACATGAGGCCCGATCCAAATTTCATTTTGAATCATTTTTGGTAGAGTCCAAAAAATCAATTTTCTGATGAAAAACGATGACCCCGGACCAGTCGAACGTTGAAAAAATGGTCAATATTGATGAAATTTTAACATTTAATCTTTTGACTTAAAATGACGGTTGGATGTGAATTATTACTTTTTCAAATAAAATAAGTGTGTTTAATGTCATTTCTGTGCATGAAATTGGTCAAAATTGAAGATTTTGAGTAAGCAAAACTCTGTAAAAATGGCAATTTTGGTCACTGTGAGGGTGTAAAAAGTGGTTATTCAACATGAGGCCCGATCCAAATGACATTTTGAATCATTTTTGATAGAGTCCAAAAAATCAATTTTCTGATAAAAAACAATGACCCCGGACCAGTCGAACGTTGAAAAAATTGTCAATATTGATGAAATTTTAACATTTAATCTTTTGACTTTAAATGACGGTTGGATGTGAATTATTACTTTTTCAACGAAACTAAGTGTGTTTAAAGTCATTTCTGTGCCTGAAATTGGTCAAAATTGAAAATTTTGAGTAAGCAAAACTCTGAAAAAATGGCAATTTTGGTCACTGTGAGGGTTTAAAAAGTGGTTATGCAACATGAGGCCCGATCCAAATGACATTTTGAATCATTTTTGGTAGAGTCCAAAAAAATCCATTTTCTGATGAAAAACGATGACCCCGGACCAGTCGAACGTTGAAAAAATGGTCAATATTGATGAAATTTTAACATTTAATCTTTTGACTTTAAATTACGGTTGGATGTGAATTATTAATTTTTCAACTAAAATAAGTGTGTTTAAAGTCATTTCTGTGCCTGAAATTGGTAAAAATTGAAGATTTTGAGTAAGCAAAACTCTGTAAAAATGGCAATTTTGGTCACTGTGAGGGTTTAAAAAGTGGATATTCAACATGAGGCCCAATCCAAATAACATTTTGAATCATTTTTGGTAGAGTCCAAAAAATCAATTTTCTGATGAAAAACGATGACCCCGGACCAGTCGAACGTTGAAAAAATGGTCAATATTGATGAAATTTTAACATTTAATCTTTTGACTTAAAATGACGGTTGGATGTGAATTATTACTTTTTCAACTAAAATAAGTGTGTTTAAAGTCATTTCTGTGCCTGAAATTGGTCAAAATTGAAGATTTTGAGTAAGCAAAACTCTGTAAAAATGGCAATTTTGGTCACTGTGAGGGTTTAAAAAGTGGTTATTCATCATGAGACCCGATCCAAATGACATTTTGAATCATTTTTGGTAGAGTCCAAAAAATCAATTTTCTGATGAAAAACGATGACCCCGGACCAGTCGAACGTTGAAAAAATGGTCAATATTGATGAAATTTTAACATTTAATCTTTTGACTTAAAATGACGGTTGGATGTGAATTATTACTTTTTCAACTAAAATAAGTGTGTTTAAAGTCATTTTTGTGCCTGAAATTGGTCAAAATTGAAGATTTTGAGTAAGCAAAACTCTGTAAAAATGGCAATTTTGGTCACTGTGAGGGTTTTAAAAGTGGTTATTCAACATGAGGCCCGATCCAAATGACATTTTGAATCATTTTTGGTAGAGTCCAAAAAATCAATTTTCTGATGAAAAACGATGACCCCGGACCAGTCGAACGTTGAAAAAATGGTCAATATTGATGAAATTTTAACATTTAATCTTTTGACTTAAAATGACGGTTGGATGTGAATTATTACTTTTTCAACTAAAATAAGTGTGTTTAAAGTCATTTCTGTGCCTGAAATTGGTCAAAATTGAAGATTTTGAGTAAGCAAAACTCTGTAAAAATGGCAATTTTGGTCACTGTGAGGGTGTAAAAAGTGGTTATTCAACATGAGGCCCGATCCAAATGACATTTTGAATCATTTTTGGTAGAGTCCAAAAAATCATTTTCTGATGGAAAACGATGACCCCGGACCAGTCGAACGTTGAAAAAATTGTCAATATTGATGAAATTTTAACATTTAATCTTTTGACTTTAAATGACGGTTGGATGTGAATTATTACTTTTTCAACGAAAATAAGTGTGTTTAAAGTCATTTCTGTGCCTGAAATTGGTCAAAATTGAAGATTTTGAGTAAGCACAACTCTGTAAAAATGGCAATTTTGGTCACTGTGAGGGTTTAAAAAGTGGAAATTCAACATGAGGCCCAATCCAAATGACATTTTGAATCATTTTTGATAGAGTCCAAAAAATCAATTTTCTGATGAAAAACGATGACCCCGGACCAGTCGAACGTTGAAAAAATTGTCAATATTGATGAAATTTTAACATTTAATCTTTTGACTTTAAATGCAGGTTGGATGTGAGTTATTACTTTTTCAACTAAAATAAGTGTGTTTAAAGTCATTTCTGTGCCTGAAATTGGTCAAAATTGAAGATTTTGAGTAAGCAAAACTCTGTAAAAATGGCAATTTTGGTCACTGTGAGGGTTTAAAAAGTGGTTATTCAACATGAGGCCCGATCCAAATGACATTTTGAATCATTTTTGGTAGAATCCAAAAAATAAATTTTCTGATGAAAATCGATGACCACGGACCAGTCGAATGTTGAAAAAATGGTCAATATTGATGAAATTTTAACATTTAATCTTTTGACTTTAAATGACGGTTGGATGTGAATTATTACTTTTTCAACTAAAATAAGTGTGTTTAAAGTCATTTCTGTGCCTGAAATTGGTCAAAATTGAAGATTTTGAGTAAGCAAAACTCTGTAAAAATGGCAATTTTGGTCACTGTGAGGGTGTAAAAAGTGGTTATTCAACATGAGGCCCGATCCAAATGACATTTTGAATCATTTTTGGTAGAGTTCAAAAATCAATTTCCTGATAAAAAACGATGACCCCGGACCAGTCGAACGTTGAAAAAATGGTCAATATTGATGAAATTTTAACATTTAATCTTTTGACTTAAAATGACGGTTGGATGTGAAATATTACTTTTCAACTAAAATAAGTGTGTTTAAAGTCATTTCTGTGCCTGAAATTGGTCAAAATTGAAGATTTTGAGTAAGCAAAACTCTGTAAAAATGGCAATTTTGGTCACTGTGAGGGTTTAAAAAGTGGTTATTCAACATGAGGCCCGATCCAAATGACATTTTGAATCATTTTTGGTAGAGTCCAAAAAATCATTTTCTGATGGAAAACGATGACCCCGGACCAGTCGAACGTTGAAAAAATGGTCAATATTGATGAAATTTTAACATTTAATCTTTTGACTTTAAATGACGGTTGGATGTGAATTATTACTTTTTCAACGAAACTAAGTGTGTTTAAAGTCATTTCTGTGCCTGAAATTGGTCAAAATTGAAAATTTTGAGTAAGCAAAACTCTGAAAAAATGGCAATTTTGGTCACTGTGAGGGTTTAAAAAGTGGTTATGCAACATGAGGCCCGATCCAAATGACATTTTGAATCATTTTTGGTAGAGTCCAAAAAATCCATTTTCTGATGAAAAACGATGACCCCGGACCAGTCGAACGTTGAAAAAATGGTCAATATTGATGAAATTTTAACATTTAATCTTTTGACTTTAAATTACGGTTGGATGTGAATTATTACTTTTTCAACTAAAATAAGTGTGTTTAAAGTCATTTCTGTGCCTGAAATTGGTCAAAATTGAAGATTTTGAGTAAGCAAAACTCTGTAAAAATGGCAATTTTGGTCACTGTGAGGGTTTAAAAAGTGGTTATTCATCATGAGACCCGATCCAAATGACATTTTGAATCATTTTTGGTAGAGTCCAAAAAATCAATTTTCTGATGAAAAACGATGACCCCGGACCAGTCGAACGTTGAAAAAATGGTCAATATTGATGAAATTTTAATATTTAATCTTTTGACTTAAAATGACGGTTGGATGTGAATTATTACTTTTTCAACTAAAATAAGTGTGTTTAAAGTCATTTCTGTGCCTGAAATTCGTCAAAATTGAAGATTTTGAGTAAGCAAAACTCTGTAAAAATGGCAATTTTGGTCACTGTGAGGGTTTTAAAAGTGGTTATTCAACATGAGGCCCGATCCAAATGACATTTTGAATCATTTTTGGTAGAGTCCAAAAAATCCATTTTCTGATGAAAAACGATGACCCCGGACCAGTCTAACGTTGAAAAAATGGTCAATATTGATGAAATTTTAACATTTAATCTTTTGACTTTAAATTACGGTTGGATGTGAATTATTACTTTTTCAACTAAAATAAGTGTGTTTAAAGTCATTTCTGTGCCTGAAATTGGTCAAAATTGAAGATTTTGAGTAAGCAAAACTCTGTAAAAATGGCAATTTTGGTCACTGTGAGGGTGTAAAAAGTGGTTATTCAACATGAGGCCCGATCCAAATGACATTTTGAATCATTTTTGGTAGAGTTCAAAAAATCAATTTTCTGATAAAAAACGATGACCCCGGACCAGTCGAACGTTGAAAAAATGGTCAATATTGATGAAATTTTAACATTTAATCTTTTGACTTAAAATGACGGTTGGATGTGAAATATTACTTTTTCAACTAAAATAAGTGTGTTTAAAGTCATTTCTGTGAGTGAAATTGGTCAAAATTGAAGATTTTGAGTAAGCAAAACTCTGTAAAAATGGCAATTTTGGTCACTGTGAGGGTTTAAAAAGTGGTTATTCAACATGAGGCCCGATCCAAATGACATTTTGAATCATTTTTGGTAGAGTCCAAAAAATCATTTTCTGATGGAAAACGATGACCCCGGACCAGTCGAACGTTGAAAAAATGGTCAATATTGATGAAATTTTAACATTTAATCTTTTGACTTAAAATGACGGTTGGATGTGAATTATTACTTTTTCAAATAAAATAAGTGTGTTTAATGTCATTTCTGTGCATGAAATTGGTCAAAATTGAAGATTTTGAGTAAGCAAAACTCTGTAAAAATGGCAATTTTGGTCACTGTGAGGGTGTAAAAAGTGGTTATTCAACATGAGGCCCGATCCAAATGACATTTTGAATCATTTTTGATAGAGTCCAAAAAATCAATTTTCGGATAAAAAACAATGACCCCGGACCAGTCGAACGTTGAAAAAATTGTCAATATTGATGAAATTTTAACATTTAATCTTTTGACTTTAAATGAAGGTTGGATGTGAGTTATTACTTTTTCAACTAAAATAAGTGTGTTTAAAGTCATTTCTGTGCCTGAAATTGGTCAAAATTGAAGATTTTGAGTAAGCAAAACTCTGTAAAAATGGCAATTTTGGTCACTGTGAGGGTTTAAAAAGTGGTTATTCAACATGAGGCCCGATCCAAATGACATTTTGAATCATTTTTGGTAGAATCCAAAAAATAAATTTTCTGATGAAAAACGATGACCCCGGACCAGTCGAATGTTGAAAAAATGGTCAATATTGATGAAATTTTAACATTTAATATTTTGACTTTAAATGACGGTTGGATGTGAATTATTACTTTTTCAACTAAAATAAGTGTGTTTAAAGTCATTTCTGTGCCTGAAATTGGTCAAAATTGAAGATTTTGAGTAAGCAAAACTCTGTAAAAATGGCAATTTTGGTCACTGTGAGGGTGTAAAAAGTGGTTATTCAACATGAGGCCCGATCCAAATGACATTTTGAATCATTTTTGGTAGAGTTCAAAAAATCAATTTCCTGATAAAAAACGATGACCCCGGACCAGTCGAACGTTGAAAAAATGGTCAATATTGATGAAATTTTAACATTTAATCTTTTGACTTAAAATGACGGTTGGATGTGAAATATTACTTTTTCAACTAAAATAAGTGTGTTTAAAGTCATTTCTGTGCCTGAAATTGGTAAAAATTGAAGATTTTGAGTAAGCAAAACTCTGTAAAAATGGCAATTTTGGTCACTGTGAGGGTTTTAAAAGTGGTTATTCAACATGAGGCCCGATCCAAATGACATTTTGAATCATTTTTGGTAGAGTCCAAAAAATCCATTTTCTGATGAAAAACGATGACCCCGGACCAGTCTAACGTTGAAAAAATGGTCAATATTGATGAAATTTTAACATTTAATCTTTTGACTTTAAATTACGGTTGGATGTGAATTATTACTTTTTCAACTAAAATAAGTGTGTTTAAAGTCATTTCTGTGCCTGAAATTGGTCAAAATTGAAGATTTTGAGTAAGCAAAACTCTGTAAAAATGGCAATTTTGGTCACTGTGAGGGTTTTAAAAGTGGTTATTCAACATGAGGCCCGATCCAAATGACATTTTGAATCATTTTTGGTAGAGTCCAAAAAATCATTTTCTGATGGAAAACGATGACCCCGGACCAGTCGAACGTTGAAAAAATTGTCAATATTGATGAAATTTTAACATTTAATCTTTTGACTTTAAATGACGGTTGGATGTGAATTATTACTTTTTCAACGAAAATAAGTGTGTTTAAAGTCATTTCTGTGCCTGAAATTGGTCAAAATTGAAGATTTTGAGTAAGCAAAACTCTGTAAAAATGGCAATTTTGGTCACTGTGAGGGTTTAAAAAGTGGAAATTCAACATGAGGCCCAATCCAAATGACATTTTGAATCATTTTTGATAGAGTCCAAAAAATCAATTTTCTGATGAAAAACGATGACCCCGGACCAGTCGAATGTTGAAAAAATGGTCAATATTGATGAAATTTTAACATTTAATCTTTTGACTTTAAATGACGGTTGGATGTGAATTATTACTTTTTCAACTCAAATAAGTGTGTTTAAAGTCATTTCTGTGCCTGAAATTGGTCAAAATTGAAGATTTTGAGTAAGCAAAACTCTGTAAAAATGGCAATTTTGGTCACTGTGAGGGTGTAAAAAGTGGTTATTCAACATGAGGCCCGATCCAAATGACGTTTTGAATCATTTTTGGTAGAGTTCAAAAATCAATTTCCTGATAAAAAACGATGACCCCGGACCAGTCGAACGTTGAAAAAATGGTCAATATTGATGAAATTTTAACATTTAATCTTTTGACTTAAAATGACGGTTGGATGTGAAATATTACTTTTCAACTTAAATAAGTGTGTTTAAAGTCATTTCTGTGCCTGAAATTGGTCAAAATTGAAGATTTTGAGTAAGCAAAACTCTGTAAAAATGGCAATTTTGGTCACTGTGAGGGTTTAAAAAGTGGTTATTCAACATGAGGCCCGATCCAAATGACATTTTGAATCATTTTTGGTAGAGTCCAAAAAATCATTTTCTGATGGAAAACGATGACCCCGGACCAGTCGAACGTTGAAAAAATGGTCAATATTGATGAAATTTTAACATTTAATCTTTTGACTTTAAATGACGGTTGGATGTGAATTATTACTTTTTCAACGAAACTAAGTGTGTTTAAAGTCATTTCTGTGCCTGAAATTGGTCAAAATTGAAGATTTTGAGTAAGCAAAACTCTGTAAAAATGGCAATTTTGGTCACTGTGAGGGTGTAAAAAGTGGTTATTCAACATGAGGCCCGATCCAAATGACATTTTGAATCATTTTTGATAGAGTCCAAAAAATCAATTTTCTGATAAAAAACAATGACCCCGGACCAGTCGAACGTTGAAAAAATTGTCAATATTGATGAAATTTTAACATTTAATCTTTTGACTTTAAATGACGGTTGGATGTGAATTATTACTTTTTCAACGAAACTAAGTGTGTTTAAAGTCATTTCTGTGCCTGAAATTGGTCAAAATTGAAAATTTTGAGTAAGCAAAACTCTGAAAAAATGGCAATTTTGGTCACTGTGAGGGTTTAAAAAGTGGTTATGCAACATGAGGCCCGATCCAAATGACATTTTGAATCATTTTTGGTAGAGTCCAAAAAAATCCATTTTCTGATGAAAAACGATGACCCCGGACCAGTCGAACGTTGAAAAAATGGTCAATATTGATGACATTTTAACATTTAATCTTTTGACTTTAAATTACGGTTGGATGTGAATTATTAATTTTTCAACTAAAATAAGTGTGTTTAAAGTCATTTCTGTGCCTGAAATTGGTCAAAATTGAAGATTTTGAGTAAGCAAAACTCTGTAAAAATGGCAATTTTGGTCACTGTGAGGGTTTAAAAAGTGGTTATTCATCATGAGACCCGATCCAAATGACATTTTGAATCATTTTTGGTAGAGTCCAAAAAATCAATTTTCTGATGAAAAACGATGACCCCGGACCAGTCGAACGTTGAAAAAATGGTCAATATTGATGAAATTTTAACATTTAATCTTTTGACTTAAAATGACGGTTGGATGTGAATTATTACTTTTTCAACTAAAATAAGTGTGTTTAAAGTCATTTTTGTGCCTGAAATTGGTCAAAATTGAAGATTTTGAGTAAGCAAAACTCTGTAAAAATGGCAATTTTGGTCACTGTGAGGGTTTTAAAAGTGGTTATTCAACATGAGGCCCGATCCAAATGACATTTTGAATCATTTTTGGTAGAGTCCAAAAAATCAATTTTCTGATGAAAAACGATGACCCCGGACCAGTCGAACGTTGAAAAAATGGTCAATATTGATGAAATTTTAACATTTAATCTTTTGACTTAAAATGACGGTTGGATGTGAATTATTACTTTTTCAACTAAAATAAGTGTGTTTAAAGTCATTTCTGTGCCTGAAATTGGTCAAAATTGAAGATTTTGAGTAAGCAAAACTCTGTAAAAATGGCAATTTTGGTCACTGTGAGGGTGTAAAAAGTGGTTATTCAACATGAGGCCCGATCCAAATGACATTTTGAATCATTTTTGGTAGAGTCCAAAAAATCATTTTCTGATGGAAAACGATGACCCCGGACCAGTCGAACGTTGAAAAAATTGTCAATATTGATGAAATTTTAACATTTAATCTTTTGACTTTAAATGATGGTTGGATGTGAATTATTACTTTTTCAACGAAAATAAGTGTGTTTAAAGTCATTTCTGTGCCTGAAATTGGTCAAAATTGAAGATTTTGAGTAAGCAAAACTCTGTAAAAATGGCAATTTTGGTCACTGTGAGGGTTTAAAAAGTGGAAATTCAACATGAGGCCCAATCCAAATGACATTTTGAATCATTTTTGATAGAGTCCAAAAAATCAATTTTCTGATGAAAAACGATGACCCCGGACCAGTCGAACGTTGAAAAAATTGTCAATATTGATGAAATTTTAACATTTAATCTTTTGACTTTAAATGCAGGTTGGATGTGAGTTATTACTTTTTCAACTAAAATAAGTGTGTTTAAAGTCATTTCTGTGCCTGAAATTGGTCAAAATTGAAGATTTTGAGTAAGCAAAACTCTGTAAAAATGGCAATTTTGGTCACTGTGAGGGTTTAAAAAGTGGTTATTCAACATGAGGCCCGATCCAAATGACATTTTGAATCATTTTTGGTAGAATCCAAAAAATAAATTTTCTGATGAAAATCGATGACCCCGGACCAGTCGAATGTTGAAAAAATGGTCAATATTGATGAAATTTTAACATTTAATCTTTTGACTTTAAATGACGGTTGGATGTGAATTATTACTTTTTCAACTCAAATAAGTGTGTTTAAAGTCATTTCTGTGCCTGAAATTGGTCAAAATTGAAGATTTTGAGTAAGCAAAACTCTGTAAAAATGGCAATTTTGGTCACTGTGAGGGTGTAAAAAGTGGTTATTCAACATGAGGCCCGATCCAAATGACGTTTTGAATCATTTTTGGTAGAGTTCAAAAATCAATTTCCTGATAAAAAACGATGACCCCGGACCAGTCGAACGTTGAAAAAATGGTCAATATTGATGAAATTTTAACATTTAATCTTTTGACTTAAAATGACGGTTGGATGTGAAATATTACTTTTCAACTTAAATAAGTGTGTTTAAAGTCATTTCTGTGCCTGAAATTGGTCAAAATTGAAGATTTTGAGTAAGCAAAACTCTGTAAAAATGGCAATTTTGGTCACTGTGAGGGTTTAAAAAGTGGTTATTCAACATGAGGCCCGATCCAAATGACATTTTGAATCATTTTTGGTAGAGTCCAAAAAATCATTTTCTGATGGAAAACGATGACCCCGGACCAGTCGAACGTTGAAAAAATGGTCAATATTGATGAAATTTTAACATTTAATCTTTTGACTTAAAATGACGGTTGGATGTGAATTATTACTTTTTCAAATAAAATAAGTGTGTTTAATGTCATTTCTGTGCATGAAATTGGTCAAAATTGAAGATTTTGAGTAAGCAAAACTCTGTAAAAATGGCAATTTTGGTCACTGTGAGGGTGTAAAAAGTGGTTATTCAACATGAGGCCCGATCCAAATGACATTTTGAATCATTTTTGATAGAGTCCAAAAAATCAATTTTCGGATAAAAAACAATGACCCCGGACCAGTCGAACGTTGAAAAAATTGTCAATATTGATGAAATTTTAACATTTAATCTTTTGACTTTAAATGAAGGTTGGATGTGAGTTATTACTTTTTCAACTAAAATAAGTGTGTTTAAAGTCATTTCTGTGCCTGAAATTGGTCAAAATTGAAGATTTTGAGTAAGCAAAACTCTGTAAAAATGGCAATTTTGGTCACTGTGAGGGTTTAAAAAGTGGTTATTCAACATGAGGCCCGATCCAAATGACATTTTGAATCATTTTTGGTAGAATCCAAAAAATAAATTTTCTGATGAAAAACGATGACCCCGGACCAGTCGAATGTTGAAAAAATGGTCAATATTGATGAAATTTTAACATTTAATATTTTGACTTTAAATGACGGTTGGATGTGAATTATTACTTTTTCAACTAAAATAAGTGTGTTTAAAGTCATTTCTGTGCCTGAAATTGGTCAAAATTGAAGATTTTGAGTAAGCAAAACTCTGTAAAAATGGCAATTTTGGTCACTGTGAGGGTGTAAAAAGTGGTTATTCAACATGAGGCCCGATCCAAATGACATTTTGAATCATTTTTGGTAGAGTTCAAAAAATCAATTTCCTGATAAAAAACGATGACCCCGGACCAGTCGAACGTTGAAAAAATGGTCAATATTGATGAAATTTTAACATTTAATCTTTTGACTTAAAATGACGGTTGGATGTGAAATATTACTTTTTCAACTAAAATAAGTGTGTTTAAAGTCATTTCTGTGCCTGAAATTGGTAAAAATTGAAGATTTTGAGTAAGCAAAACTCTGTAAAAATGGCAATTTTGGTCACTGTGAGGGTTTTAAAAGTGGTTATTCAACATGAGGCCCGATCCAAATGACATTTTGAATCATTTTTGGTAGAGTCCAAAAAATCCATTTTCTGATGAAAAACGATGACCCCGGACCAGTCTAACGTTGAAAAAATGGTCAATATTGATGAAATTTTAACATTTAATCTTTTGACTTTAAATTACGGTTGGATGTGAATTATTACTTTTTCAACTAAAATAAGTGTGTTTAAAGTCATTTCTGTGCCTGAAATTGGTCAAAATTGAAGATTTTGAGTAAGCAAAACTCTGTAAAAATGGCAATTTTGGTCACTGTGAGGGTTTTAAAAGTGGTTATTCAACATGAGGCCCGATCCAAATGACATTTTGAATCATTTTTGGTAGAGTCCAAAAAATCATTTTCTGATGGAAAACGATGACCCCGGACCAGTCGAACGTTGAAAAAATTGTCAATATTGATGAAATTTTAACATTTAATCTTTTGACTTTAAATGACGGTTGGATGTGAATTATTACTTTTTCAACGAAAATAAGTGTGTTTAAAGTCATTTCTGTGCCTGAAATTGGTCAAAATTGAAGATTTTGAGTAAGCAAAACTCTGTAAAAATGGCAATTTTGGTCACTGTGAGGGTTTAAAAAGTGGAAATTCAACATGAGGCCCAATCCAAATGACATTTTGAATCATTTTTGATAGAGTCCAAAAAATCAATTTTCTGATGAAAAACGATGACCCCGGACCAGTCGAATGTTGAAAAAATGGTCAATATTGATGAAATTTTAACATTTAATCTTTTGACTTTAAATGACGGTTGGATGTGAATTATTACTTTTTCAACTCAAATAAGTGTGTTTAAAGTCATTTCTGTGCCTGAAATTGGTCAAAATTGAAGATTTTGAGTAAGCAAAACTCTGTAAAAATGGCAATTTTGGTCACTGTGAGGGTGTAAAAAGTGGTTATTCAACATGAGGCCCGATCCAAATGACGTTTTGAATCATTTTTGGTAGAGTTCAAAAATCAATTTCCTGATAAAAAACGATGACCCCGGACCAGTCGAACGTTGAAAAAATGGTCAATATTGATGAAATTTTAACATTTAATCTTTTGACTTAAAATGACGGTTGGATGTGAAATATTACTTTTCAACTTAAATAAGTGTGTTTAAAGTCATTTCTGTGCCTGAAATTGGTCAAAATTGAAGATTTTGAGTAAGCAAAACTCTGTAAAAATGGCAATTTTGGTCACTGTGAGGGTTTAAAAAGTGGTTATTCAACATGAGGCCCGATCCAAATGACATTTTGAATCATTTTTGGTAGAGTCCAAAAAATCATTTTCTGATGGAAAACGATGACCCCGGACCAGTCGAACGTTGAAAAAATGGTCAATATTGATGAAATTTTAACATTTAATCTTTTGACTTTAAATGACGGTTGGATGTGAATTATTACTTTTTCAACGAAACTAAGTGTGTTTAAAGTCATTTCTGTGCCTGAAATTGGTCAAAATTGAAGATTTTGAGTAAGCAAAACTCTGTAAAAATGGCAATTTTGGTCACTGTGAGGGTGTAAAAAGTGGTTATTCAACATGAGGCCCGATCCAAATGACATTTTGAATCATTTTTGATAGAGTCCAAAAAATCAATTTTCTGATAAAAAACAATGACCCCGGACCAGTCGAACGTTGAAAAAATTGTCAATATTGATGAAATTTTAACATTTAATCTTTTGACTTTAAATGACGGTTGGATGTGAATTATTACTTTTTCAACGAAACTAAGTGTGTTTAAAGTCATTTCTGTGCCTGAAATTGGTCAAAATTGAAAATTTTGAGTAAGCAAAACTCTGAAAAAATGGCAATTTTGGTCACTGTGAGGGTTTAAAAAGTGGTTATGCAACATGAGGCCCGATCCAAATGACATTTTGAATCATTTTTGGTAGAGTCCAAAAAAATCCATTTTCTGATGAAAAACGATGACCCCGGACCAGTCGAACGTTGAAAAAATGGTCAATATTGATGACATTTTAACATTTAATCTTTTGACTTTAAATTACGGTTGGATGTGAATTATTAATTTTTCAACTAAAATAAGTGTGTTTAAAGTCATTTCTGTGCCTGAAATTGGTCAAAATTGAAGATTTTGAGTAAGCAAAACTCTGTAAAAATGGCAATTTTGGTCACTGTGAGGGTTTAAAAAGTGGTTATTCATCATGAGACCCGATCCAAATGACATTTTGAATCATTTTTGGTAGAGTCCAAAAAATCAATTTTCTGATGAAAAACGATGACCCCGGACCAGTCGAACGTTGAAAAAATGGTCAATATTGATGAAATTTTAACATTTAATCTTTTGACTTAAAATGACGGTTGGATGTGAATTATTACTTTTTCAACTAAAATAAGTGTGTTTAAAGTCATTTTTGTGCCTGAAATTGGTCAAAATTGAAGATTTTGAGTAAGCAAAACTCTGTAAAAATGGCAATTTTGGTCACTGTGAGGGTTTTAAAAGTGGTTATTCAACATGAGGCCCGATCCAAATGACATTTTGAATCATTTTTGGTAGAGTCCAAAAAATCAATTTTCTGATGAAAAACGATGACCCCGGACCAGTCGAACGTTGAAAAAATGGTCAATATTGATGAAATTTTAACATTTAATCTTTTGACTTAAAATGACGGTTGGATGTGAATTATTACTTTTTCAACTAAAATAAGTGTGTTTAAAGTCATTTCTGTGCCTGAAATTGGTCAAAATTGAAGATTTTGAGTAAGCAAAACTCTGTAAAAATGGCAATTTTGGTCACTGTGAGGGTGTAAAAAGTGGTTATTCAACATGAGGCCCGATCCAAATGACATTTTGAATCATTTTTGGTAGAGTCCAAAAAATCATTTTCTGATGGAAAACGATGACCCCGGACCAGTCGAACGTTGAAAAAATTGTCAATATTGATGAAATTTTAACATTTAATCTTTTGACTTTAAATGACGGTTGGATGTGAATTATTACTTTTTCAACGAAAATAAGTGTGTTTAAAGTCATTTCTGTGCCTGAAATTGGTCAAAATTGAAGATTTTGAGTAAGCAAAACTCTGTAAAAATGGCAATTTTGGTCACTGTGAGGGTTTAAAAAGTGGAAATTCAACATGAGGCCCAATCCAAATGACATTTTGAATCATTTTTGATAGAGTCCAAAAAATCAATTTTCTGATGAAAAACGATGACCCCGGACCAGTCGAACGTTGAAAAAATTGTCAATATTGATGAAATTTTAACATTTAATCTTTTGACTTTAAATGCAGGTTGGATGTGAGTTATTACTTTTTCAACTAAAATAAGTGTGTTTAAAGTCATTTCTGTGCCTG
Source organism: Lissotriton vulgaris (assembly GCF_964263255.1). Taxonomy (NCBI): domain Eukaryota; kingdom Metazoa; phylum Chordata; class Amphibia; order Caudata; family Salamandridae; genus Lissotriton; species Lissotriton vulgaris. The sequence goes on from NW_028245652.1 coordinate 481,566, forward strand.
AAATTGGTCAAAATTGAAGATTTTGAGTAAGCAAAACTCTGTAAAAATGGCAATTTTGGTCACTGTGAGGGTTTAAAAAGTGGTTATTCAACATGAGGCCCGATCCAAATGACATTTTGAATCATTTTTGGTAGAATCCAAAAAATAAATTTTCTGATGAAAATCGATGACCCCGGACCAGTCGAATGTTGAAAAAATGGTCAATATTGATGAAATTTTAACATTTAATCTTTTGACTTTAAATGACGGTTGGATGTGAATTATTACTTTTTCAACTCAAATAAGTGTGTTTAAAGTCATTTCTGTGCCTGAAATTGGTCAAAATTGAAGATTTTGAGTAAGCAAAACTCTGTAAAAATGGCAATTTTGGTCACTGTGAGGGTGTAAAAAGTGGTTATTCAACATGAGGCCCGATCCAAATGACGTTTTGAATCATTTTTGGTAGAGTTCAAAAATCAATTTCCTGATAAAAAACGATGACCCCGGACCAGTCGAACGTTGAAAAAATGGTCAATATTGATGAAATTTTAACATTTAATCTTTTGACTTAAAATGACGGTTGGATGTGAAATATTACTTTTCAACTTAAATAAGTGTGTTTAAAGTCATTTCTGTGCCTGAAATTGGTCAAAATTGAAGATTTTGAGTAAGCAAAACTCTGTAAAAATGGCAATTTTGGTCACTGTGAGGGTTTAAAAAGTGGTTATTCAACATGAGGCCCGATCCAAATGACATTTTGAATCATTTTTGGTAGAGTCCAAAAAATCATTTTCTGATGGAAAACGATGACCCCGGACCAGTCGAACGTTGAAAAAATGGTCAATATTGATGAAATTTTAACATTTAATCTTTTGACTTTAAATGACGGTTGGATGTGAATTATTACTTTTTCAACGAAACTAAGTGTGTTTAAAGTCATTTCTGTGCCTGAAATTGGTCAAAATTGAAGATTTTGAGTAAGCAAAACTCTGTAAAAATGGCAATTTTGGTCACTGTGAGGGTTTTAAAAGTGGTTATTCAACATGAGGCCCGATCCAAAGGACATTTTGAATCATTTTTGGTAGAGTCCAAAAAATCCATTTTCTGATGAAAAACGATGACCCCGGACCAGTCTAACGTTGAAAAAATGGTCAATATTGATGAAATTTTAACATTTAATCTTTTGACTTAAAATGACGGTTGGATGTGAATTATTACTTTTTCAAATAAAATAAGTGTGTTTAATGTCATTTCTGTGCATGAAATTGGTCAAAATTGAAGATTTTGAGTAAGCAAAACTCTGTAAAAATGGCAATTTTGGTCACTGTGAGGGTTTAAAAAGTGGTTATTCAACATGAGGCCCGATCCAAATGACATTTTGAATCATTTTTGGTAGAGTCCAAAAAATCATTTTCTGATGGAAAACGATGACCCCGGACCAGTCGAAAGTTGAAAAAATGGTCAATATTGATGAAATTTTAACATTTAATCTTTTGACTTAAAATGACGGTTGGATGTGAATTATTACTTTTTCAACTAAAATAAGTGTGTTTAAAGTCATTTCTGTGCCTGAAATTGGTCAAAATTGAAGATTTTGAGTAAGCAAAACTCTGTAAAAATGGCAATTTTGGTCACTGTGAGGGTGTAAAAAGTGGTTATTCAACATGAGGCCCGATCCAAATGACATTTTGAATCATTTTTGGTAGAGTCCAAAAAATCATTTTCTGATGGAAAACGATGACCCCGGACCAGTCGAACGTTGAAAAAATGGTCAATATTGATGAAATTTTAACATTTAATCTTTTGACTTTAAATGACGGTTGGATGTGAATTATTACTTTTTCAACGAAAATAAGTGTGTTTAAAGTCATTTCTGTGCCTGAAATTGGTCAAAATTGAAGATTTTGAGTAAGCAAAACTCTGTAAAAATGGCAATTTTGGTCACTGTGAGGGTTTAAAAAGTGGTTATTCAACATGAGGCCCGATCCAAATGACATTTTGAATCATTTTTGGTAGAATCCAAAAAATAAATTTTCTGATGAAAATCGATGACCCCGGACCAGTCGAATGTTGAAAAAATGGTCAATATTGATGAAATTTTAACATTTAATCTTTTGACTTTAAATGACGGTTGGATGTGAATTATTACTTTTTCAACGAAAATAAGTGTGTTTAAAGTCATTTCTGTGCCTGAAATTGGTCAAAATTGAAGATTTTGAGTAAGCAAAACTCTGTAAAAATGGCAATTTTGGTCACTGTGAGGGTTTAAAAAGTGGTTATTCAACATGAGGCCCGATCCAAATGACATTTTGAATCATTTTTGGTAGAATCCAAAAAATAAATTTTCTGATGAAAATCGATGACCACGGACCAGTCGAATGTTGAAAAAATGGTCAATATTGATGAAATTTTAACATTTAATCTTTTGACTTTAAATGACGGTTGGATGTGAATTATTACTTTTTCAACGAAAATAAGTGTGTTTAAAGTCATTTCTGTGCCTGAAATTGGTCAAAATTGAAGATTTTAAGTAAGCAAAACTCTGTAAAAATGGCAATTTTGGTCACTGTGAGGGTTTAAAAAGTGGAAATTCAACATGAGGCCCAATCCAAATGACATTTTGAATCATTTTTGATAGAGTCCAAAAAATCAATTTTCTGATGAAAAACGATGACCCCGGACCAGTCGAACGTTGAAAAAATTGTCAATATTGATGAAATTTTAACATTTAATCTTTTGACTTTAAATGCAGGTTGGATGTGAGTTATTACTTTTTCAACTAAAATAAGTGTGTTTAAAGTCATTTCTGTGCCTGAAATTGGTCAAAATTGAAGATTTTGAGTAAGCAAAACTCTGTAAAAATGGCAATTTTGGTCACTGTGAGGGTTTAAAAAGTGGTTATTCAACATGAGGCCCGATCCAAATGACATTTTGAATCATTTTTGGTAGAATCCAAAAAATAAATTTTCTGATGAAAATCGATGACCCCGGACCAGTCGAATGTTGAAAAAATGGTCAATATTGATGAAATTTTAACATTTAATCTTTTGACTTTAAATGACGGTTGGATGTGAATTATTACTTTTTCAACTAAAATAAGTGTGTTTAAAGTCATTTCTGTGCCTGAAATTGGTCAAAATTGAAGATTTTGAGTAAGCAAAACTCTGTAAAAATGGCAATTTTGGTCACTGTGAGGGTGTAAAAAGTGGTTATTCAACATGAGGCCCGATCCAAATGACATTTTGAATCATTTTTGGTAGAGTTCAAAAATCAATTTCCTGATAAAAAACGATGACCCCGGACCAGTCGAACGTTGAAAAAATGGTCAATATTGATGAAATTTTAACATTTAATCTTTTGACTTAAAATGACGGTTGGATGTGAAATATTACTTTTCAACTAAAATAAGTGTGTTTAAAGTCATTTCTGTGCCTGAAATTGGTCAAAATTGAAGATTTTGAGTAAGCAAAACTCTGTAAAAATGGCAATTTTGGTCACTGTGAGGGTTTAAAAAGTGGTTATTCAACATGAGGCCCGATCCAAATGACATTTTGAATCATTTTTGGTAGAGTCCAAAAAATCATTTTCTGATGGAAAACGATGACCCCGGACCAGTCGAACGTTGAAAAAATGGTCAATATTGATGAAATTTTAACATTTAATCTTTTGACTTTAAATGACGGTTGGATGTGAATTATTACTTTTTCAACGAAACTAAGTGTGTTTAAAGTCATTTCTGTGCCTGAAATTGGTCAAAATTGAAAATTTTGAGTAAGCAAAACTCTGAAAAAATGGCAATTTTGGTCACTGTGAGGGTTTAAAAAGTGGTTATGCAACATGAGGCCCGATCCAAATGACATTTTGAATCATTTTTGGTAGAGTCCAAAAAATCCATTTTCTGATGAAAAACGATGACCCCGGACCAGTCGAACTTTGAAAAAATGGTCAATATTGATGAAATTTTAACATTTAATCTTTTGACTTTAAATTACGGTTGGATGTGAATTATTACTTTTTCAACTAAAATAAGTGTGTTTAAAGTCATTTCTGTGCCTGAAATTGGTCAAAATTGAAGATTTTGAGTAAGCAAAACTCTGTAAAAATGGCAATTTTGGTCACTGTGAGGGTTTAAAAAGTGGTTATTCATCATGAGACCCGATCCAAATGACATTTTGAATCATTTTTGGTAGAGTCCAAAAAATCAATTTTCTGATGAAAAACGATGACCCCGGACCAGTCGAACGTTGAAAAAATGGTCAATATTGATGAAATTTTAATATTTAATCTTTTGACTTAAAATGACGGTTGGATGTGAATTATTACTTTTTCAACTAAAATAAGTGTGTTTAAAGTCATTTCTGTGCCTGAAATTTGTCAAAATTGAAGATTTTGAGTAAGCAAAACTCTGTAAAAATGGCAATTTTGGTCACTGTGAGGGTGTAAAAAGTGGTTATTCAACATGAGGCCCGATCCAAATGACATTTTGAATCATTTTTGGTAGAGTTCAAAAAATCAATTTTCTGATAAAAAACGATGACCCCGGACCAGTCGAACGTTGAAAAAATGGTCAATATTGATGAAATTTTAACATTTAATCTTTTGACTTAAAATGACGGTTGGATGTGAAATATTACTTTTTCAACTAAAATAAGTGTGTTTAAAGTCATTTCTGTGAGTGAAATTGGTCAAAATTGAAGATTTTGAGTAAGCAAAACTCTGTAAAAATGGCAATTTTGGTCACTGTGAGGGTTTAAAAAGTGGTTATTCATCATGAGACCCGATCCAAATGACATTTTGAATCATTTTTGGTAGAGTCCAAAAAATCAATTTTCTGATGAAAAACGATGACCCCGGACCAGTCGAACGTTGAAAAAATGGTCAATATTGATGAAATTTTAATATTTAATCTTTTGACTTAAAATGACGGTTGGATGTGAATTATTACTTTTTCAACTAAAATAAGTGTGTTTAAAGTCATTTCTGTGCCTGAAATTCGTCAAAATTGAAGATTTTGAGTAAGCAAAACTCTGTAAAAATGGCAATTTTGGTCACTGTGAGGGTGTAAAAAGTGGTTATTCAACATGAGGCCCGATCCAAATGACATTTTGAATCATTTTTGGTAGAGTTCAAAAAATCACTTTTCTGATAAAAAACGATGACCCCGGACCAGTCGAACGTTGAAAAAATGGTCAATATTGATGAAATTTTAACATTTAATCTTTTGACTTAAAATGACGGTTGGATGTGAAATATTACTTTTTCAACTAAAATAAGTGTGTTTAAAGTCATTTCTGTGAGTGAAATTGGTCAAAATTGAAGATTTTGAGTAAGCAAAACTCTGTAAAAATGGCAATTTTGGTCACTGTGAGGGTTTAAAAAGTGGTTATTCAACATGAGGCCCGATCCAAATGACATTTTGAATCATTTTTGGTAGAGTCCAAAAAATCATTTTCTGATGGAAAACGATGACCCCGGACCAGTCGAACGTTGAAAAAATGGTCAATATTGATGAAATTTTAACATTTAATCTTTTGACTTAAAATGACGGTTGGATGTGAATTATTACTTTTTCAAATAAAATAAGTGTGTTTAATGTCATTTCTGTGCATGAAATTGGTCAAAATTGAAGATTTTGAGTAAGCAAAACTCTGTAAAAATGGCAATTTTGGTCACTGTGAGGGTGTAAAAAGTGGTTATTCAACATGAGGCCCGATCCAAATGACATTTTGAATCATTTTTGATAGAGTCCAAAAAATCAATTTTCTGATAAAAAACAATGACCCCGGACCAGTCGAACGTTGAAAAAATTGTCAATATTGATGAAATTTTAACATTTAATCTTTTGACTTTAAATGAAGGTTGGATGTGAGTTATTACTTTTTCAACTAAAATAAGTGTGTTTAAAGTCATTTCTGTGCCTGAAATTGGTCAAAATTGAAGATTTTGAGTAAGCAAAACTCTGTAAAAATGGCAATTTTGGTCACTGTGAGGGTGTAAAAAGTGGTTATTCAACATGAGGCCCGATCCAAATGACATTTTGAATCATTTTTGGTAGAGTTCAAAAAATCAATTTCCTGATAAAAAACGATGACCCCGGACCAGTCGAACGTTGAAAAAATGGTCAATATTGATGAAATTTTAACATTTAATCTTTTGACTTAAAATGACGGTTGGATGTGAAATATTACTTTTTCAACTAAAATAAGTGTGTTTAAAGTCATTTCTGTGCCTGAAATTGGTAAAAATTGAAGATTTTGAGTAAGGAAAACTCTGTAAAAATGGCAATTTTGGTCACTGTGAGGGTTTAAAAGTGGTTATTCAACATGAGGCCCGATCCAAATGACATTTTGAATCATTTTTGGTAGAGTCCAAAAAATCCATTTTCTGATGAAAAACGATGACCCCGGACCAGTCGAACGTTGAAAAAATGGTCAATATTGATGAAATTTTAACATTTAATCTTTTGACTTTAAATTACGGTTGGATGTGAATTATTACTTTTTCAACTAAAATAAGTGTGTTTAAAGTCATTTCTGTGCCTGAAATTGGTCAAAATTGAAGATTTTGAGTAAGCAAAACTCTGTAAAAATGGCAATTTTGGTCACTGTGAGGGTGTAAAAAGTGGTTATTCAACATGAGGCCCGATCCAAATGACATTTTGAATCATTTTTGGTAGAGTTCAAAAAATCAATTTTCTGATAAAAAACGATGACCCCGGACCAGTCGAACGTTGAAAAAATGGTCAATATTGATGAAATTTTAACATTTAATCTTTTGACTTAAAATGACGGTTGGATGTGAAATATTACTTTTTCAACTAAGATAAGTGTGTTTAAAGTCATTTCTGTGAGTGAAATTGGTCAAAATTGAAGATTTTGAGTAAGCAAAACTCTGTAAAAATGGCAATTTTGGTCACTGTGAGGGTTTAAAAAGTGGTTATTCAACATGAGGCCCGATCCAAATGACATTTTGAATCATTTTTGGTAGAGTCCAAAAAATCATTTTCTGATGGAAAACGATGACCCCGGACCAGTCGAAAGTTGAAAAAATGGTCAATATTGATGAAATTTTAACATTTAATCTTTTGACTTAAAATGACGGTTGGATGTGAATTATTACTTTTTCAACTAAAATAAGTGTGTTTAAAGTCATTTCTGTGCCTGAAATTGGTCAAAATTGAAGATTTTGAGTAAGCAAAACTCTGTAAAAATGGCAATTTTGGTCACTGTGAGGGTGTAAAAAGTGGTTATTCAACATGAGGCCCGATCCAAATGACATTTTGAATCATTTTTGGTAGAGTCCAAAAAATCATTTTCTGATGGAAAATGATGACCCCGGACCAGTCGAACGTTGAAAAAATGGTCAATATTGATGAAATTTTAACATTTAATCTTTTGACTTTAAATGACGGTTCGATGTGAATTATTACTTTTTCAACGAAAATAAGTGTGTTTAAAGTCATTTCTGTGCCTGAAATTGGTCAAAATTGAAGATTTTGAGTAAGCAAAACTCTGTAAAAATGGCAATTTTGGTCACTGTGAGGGTTTAAAAAGTGGTTATTCAACATGAGGCCCGATCCAAATGACATTTTGAATCATTTTTGGTAGAATCCAAAAAATAAATTTTCTGATGAAAATCGATGACCCCGGACCAGTCGAATGTTGAAAAAATGGTCAATATTGATGAAATTTTAACATTTAATCTTTTGACTTTAAATGACGGTTGGATGTGAATTATTACTTTTTCAACGAAAATAAGTGTGTTTAAAGTCATTTCTGTGCCTGAAATTGGTCAAAATTGAAGATTTTGAGTAAGCAAAACTCTGTAAAAATGGCAATTTTGGTCACTGTGAGGGTTTAAAAAGTGGTTATTCAACATGAGGCCCGATCCAAATGACATTTTGAATCATTTTTGGTAGAATCCAAAAAATAAATTTTCTGATGAAAATCGATGACCCCGGACCAGTCGAATGTTGAAAAAATGGTCAATATTGATGAAATTTTAACATTTAATCTTTTGACTTTAAATGACGGTTGGATGTGAATTATTACTTTTTCAACGAAAATAAGTGTGTTTAAAGTCATTTCTGTGCCTGAAATTGGTCAAAATTGAAGATTTTAAGTAAGCAAAACTCTGTAAAAATGGCAATTTTGGTCACTGTGAGGGTTTAAAAAGTGGAAATTCAACATGAGGCCCAATCCAAATGACATTTTGAATCATTTTTGATAGAGTCCAAAAAATCAATTTTCTGATGAAAAACGATGACCCCGGACCAGTCGAACGTTGAAAAAATTGTCAATATTGATGAAATTTTAACATTTAATCTTTTGACTTTAAATGCAGGTTGGATGTGAGTTATTACTTTTTCAACTAAAATAAGTGTGTTTAAAGTCATTTCTGTGCCTGAAATTGGTCAAAATTAAAGATTTTGAGTGAGCAAAACTCTGTAAAAATGGCAATTTTGGTCACTGTGAGGGTTTAAAAAGTGGTTATTCAACATGAGGCCCGATCCAAATGACATTTTGAATCATTTTTGGTAGAGTTCAAAAATCAATTTCCTGATAAAAAACGATGACCCCGGACCAGTCGAACGTTGAAAAAATGGTCAATATTGATGAAATTTTAACATTTAATCTTTTGACTTAAAATGACGGTTGGATGTGAAATATTACTTTTCAACTAAAATAAGTGTGTTTAAAGTCATTTCTGTGCCTGAAATTGGTCAAAATTGAAGATTTTGAGTAAGCAAAACTCTGTAAAAATGGCAATTTTGGTCACTGTGAGGGTTTAAAAAGTGGTTATTCAACATGAGGCCCGATCCAAATGACATTTTGAATCATTTTTGGTAGAGTCCAAAAAATCATTTTCTGATGGAAAACGATGACCCCGGACCAGTCGAACGTTGAAAAAATGGTCAATATTGATGAAATTTTAACATTTAATCTTTTGACTTTAAATGACGGTTGGATGTGAATTATTACTTTTTCAACGAAACTAAGTGTGTTTAAAGTCATTTCTGTGCCTGAAATTGGTCAAAATTGAAAATTTTGAGTAAGCAAAACTCTGAAAAAATGGCAATTTTGGTCACTGTGAGGGTTTAAAAAGTGGTTATGCAACATGAGGCCCGATCCAAATGACATTTTGAATCATTTTTGGTAGAGTCCAAAAAATCCATTTTCTGATGAAAAACGATGACCCCGGACCAGTCGAACGTTGAAAAAATGGTCAATATTGATGAAATTTTAACATTTAATCTTTTGACTTTAAATTACGGTTGGATGTGAATTATTACTTTTTCAACTAAAATAAGTGTGTTTAAAGTCATTTCTGTGCCTGAAATTGGTCAAAATTGAAGATTTTGAGTAAGCAAAACTCTGTAAAAATGGCAATTTTGGTCACTGTGAGGGTTTAAAAAGTGGTTATTCATCATGAGACCCGATCCAAATGACATTTTGAATCATTTTTGGTAGAGTCCAAAAAATCAATTTTCTGATGAAAAACGATGACCCCGGACCAGTCGAACGTTGAAAAAATGGTCAATATTGATGAAATTTTAATATTTAATCTTTTGACTTAAAATGACGGTTGGATGTGAATTATTACTTTTTCAACTAAAATAAGTGTGTTTAAAGTCATTTCTGTGCCTGAAATTCGTCAAAATTGAAGATTTTGAGTAAGCAAAACTCTGTAAAAATGGCAATTTTGGTCACTGTGAGGGTTTTAAAAGTGGTTATTCAACATGAGGCCCGATCCAAATGACATTTTGAATCATTTTTGGTAGAGTCCAAAAAATCCATTTTCTGATGAAAAACGATGACCCCGGACCAGTCTAACGTTGAAAAAATGGTCAATATTGATGAAATTTTAACATTTAATCTTTTGACTTTAAATTACGGTTGGATGTGAATTATTACTTTTTCAACTAAAATAAGTGTGTTTAAAGTCATTTCTGTGCCTGAAATTGGTCAAAATTGAAGATTTTGAGTAAGCAAAACTCTGTAAAAATGGCAATTTTGGTCACTGTGAGGGTGTAAAAAGTGGTTATTCAACATGAGGCCCGATCCAAATTGACATTTTGAATCATTTTTGGTAGAGTCCAAAAAATCATTTTCTGATGGAAAACGATGACCCCGGACCAGTCGAACGTTAAAAAAATGGTCAATATTGATGAAATTTTAACATTTAATCTTTTGACTTTAAATGACGGTTGGATGTGAATTATTACTTTTTCAACGAAACTAAGTGTGTTTAAAGTCATTTCTGTGCCTGAAATTGGTCAAAATTGAAAATTTTGAGTAAGCAAAACTCTGAAAAAATGGCAATTTTGGTCACTGTGAGGGTTTAAAAAGTGGTTATGCAACATGAGGCCCGATCCAAATGACATTTTGAATCATTTTTGGTAGAGTCCAAAAAATCCATTTTCTGATGAAAAACGATGACCCCGGACCAGTCGAACGTTGAAAAAATGGTCAATATTGATGAAATTTAACATTTAATCTTTTGACTTTAAATTACGGTTGGATGTGAATTATTACTTTTTCAACTAAAATAAGTGTGTTTAAAGTCATTTCTGTGCCTGAAATTGGTCAAAATTGAAGATTTTGAGTAAGCAAAACTCTGTAAAAATGGCAATTTTGGTCACTGTGAGGGTTTAAAAAGTGGTTATTCATCATGAGACCCGATCCAAATGACATTTTGAATCATTTTTGGTAGAGTCCAAAAAATCAATTTTCTGATGAAAAACGATGACCCCGGACCAGTCGAACGTTGAAAAAATGGTCAATATTGATGAAATTTTAATATTTAATCTTTTGACTTAAAATGACGGTTGGATGTGAATTATTACTTTTTCAACTAAAATAAGTGTGTTTAAAGTCATTTCTGTGCCTGAAATTCGTCAAAATTGAAGATTTTGAGTAAGCAAAACTCTGTAAAAATGGCAATTTTGGTCACTGTGAGGGTTTTAAAAGTGGTTATTCAACATGAGGCCCGATCCAAATGACATTTTGAATCATTTTTGGTAGAGTCCAAAAAATCCATTTTCTGATGAAAAACGATGACCCCGGACCAGTCGAACGTTGAAAAAATGGTCAATATTGATGAAATTTTAACATTTAATCTTTTGACTTTAAATTACGGTTGGATGTGAATTATTACTTTTTCAACTAAAATAAGTGTGTTTAAAGTCATTTCTGTGCCTGAAATTGGTCAAAATTGAAGATTTTGAGTAAGCAAAACTCTGTAAAAATGGCAATTTTGGTCACTGTGAGGGTGTAAAAAGTGGTTATTCAACATGAGGCCCGATCCAAATGACATTTTGAATCATTTTTGGTAGAGTTCAAAAAATCAATTTTCTGATAAAAAACGATGACCCCGGACCAGTCGAACGTTGAAAAAATGGTCAATATTGATGAAATTTTAACATTTAATCTTTGACTTAAAATGACGGTTGGATGTGAAATATTACTTTTTCAACTAAGATAAGTGTGTTTAAAGTCATTTCTGTGAGTGAAATTGGTCAAAATTGAAGATTTTGAGTAAGCAAAACTCTGTAAAAATGGCAATTTTGGTCACTGTGAGGGTTTAAAAAGTGGTTATTCAACATGAGGCCCGATCCAAATGACATTTTGAATCATTTTTTGGTAGAGTCCAAAAAATCATTTTCTGATGGAAAACGATGACCCCGGACCAGTCGAAAGTTGAAAAAATGGTCAATATTGATGAAATTTTAACATTTAATCTTTTGACTTAAAATGACGGTTGGATGTGAATTATTACTTTTTCAACTAAAATAAGTGTGTTTAAAGTCATTTCTGTGCCTGAAATTGGTCAAAATTGAAGATTTTGAGTAAGCAAAACTCTGTAAAAATGGCAATTTTGGTCACTGTGAGGGTGTAAAAAGTGGTTATTCAACATGAGGCCCGATCCAAATGACATTTTGAATCATTTTTGGTAGAGTCCAAAAAATCATTTTCTGATGGAAAACGATGACCCCGGACCAGTCGAACGTTGAAAAAATGGTCAATATTGATGAAATTTTAACATTTAATCTTTTGACTTTAAATGACGGTTGGATGTGAATTATTACTTTTTCAACGAAAATAAGTGTGTTTAAAGTCATTTCTGTGCCTGAAATTGGTCAAAATTGAAGATTTTGAGTAAGCAAAACTCTGTAAAAATGGCAAATTTTGGTCACTGTGAGGTTAAAAAGTGGTTATTCAACATGAGGCCCGATCCAAATGACATTTGAATCATTTTTGGTAGAATCCAAAAAATAAATTTTCTGATGAAAATCGATGACCCCGGACCAGTCGAATGTTGAAAAAATGGTCAATATTGATGAAATTTTAACATTTAATCTTTTGACTTTAAATGACGGTTGGATGTGAATTATTACTTTTTCAACGAAAATAAGTGTGTTTAAAGTCATTTCTGTGCCTGAAATTGGTCAAAATTGAAGATTTTGAGTAAGCAAAACTCTGTAAAAATGGCAATTTTGGTCACTGTGAGGGTTTAAAAAGTGGTTATTCAACATGAGGCCCGATCCAAATGACATTTTGAATCATTTTTGGTAGAATCCAAAAAATAAATTTTCTGATGAAAATCGATGACCCCGGACCAGTCGAATGTTGAAAAAATGGTCAATATTGATGAAATTTTAACATTTAATCTTTTGACTTTAAATGACGGTTGGATGTGAATTATTACTTTTTCAACGAAAATAAGTGTGTTTAAAGTCATTTCTGTGCCTGAAATTGGTCAAAATTGAAGATTTTAAGTAAGCAAAACTCTGTAAAAATGGCAATTTTGGTCACTGTGAGGGTTTAAAAAGTGGAAATTCAACATGAGGCCCAATCCAAATGACATTTTGAATCATTTTTGATAGAGTCCAAAAAATCAATTTTCTGATGAAAAACGATGACCCCGGACCAGTCGAACGTTGAAAAAATTGTCAATATTGATGAAATTTTAACATTTAATCTTTTGACTTTAAATGCAGGTTGGATGTGAGTTATTACTTTTTCAACTAAAATAAGTGTGTTTAAAGTCATTTCTGTGCCTGAAATTGGTCAAAATTGAAGATTTTGAGTGAGCAAAACTCTGTAAAAATGGCAATTTTGGTCACTGTGAGGGTTTAAAAAGTGGTTATTCAACATGAGGCCCGATCCAAATGACATTTTGAATCTTTTTGGTAGAATCCAAAAAATAAATTTTCTGATGAAAATCGATGACCCCGGACCAGTCGAATGTTGAAAAAATGGTCAATATTGATGAAATTTTAACATTTAATCTTTTGACTTTAAATGACGGTTGGATGTGAATTATTACTTTTTCAACTAAAATAAGTGTGTTTAAAGTCATTTCTGTGCCTGAAATTGGTCAAAATTGAAGATTTTGAGTAAGCAAAACTCTGTAAAAATGGCAATTTTGGTCACTGTGAGGGTGTAAAAAGTGGTTATTCAACATGAGGCCCGATCCAAATGACATTTTGAATCATTTTTGGTAGAGTTCAAAAATCAATTTCCTGATAAAAAACGATGACCCCGGACCAGTCGAACGTTGAAAAAATGGTCAATATTGATGAAATTTTAACATTTAATCTTTTGACTTAAAATGACGGTTGGATGTGAAATATTACTTTTCAACTAAAATAAGTGTGTTTAAAGTCATTTCTGTGCCTGAAATTGGTCAAAATTGAAGATTTTGAGTAAGCAAAACTCTGTAAAAATGGCAATTTTGGTCACTGTGAGGGTTTAAAAAGTGGTTATTCAACATGAGGCCCGATCCAAATGACATTTTGAATCATTTTTGGTAGAGTCCAAAAAATCATTTTCTGATGGAAAACGATGACCCCGGACCAGTCGAACGTTGAAAAAATGGTCAATATTGATGAAATTTTAACATTTAATCTTTTGACTTTAAATGACGGTTGGATGTGAATTATTACTTTTTCAACGAAACTAAGTGTGTTTAAAGTCATTTCTGTGCCTGAAATTGGTCAAAATTGAAAATTTTGAGTAAGCAAAACTCTGAAAAAATGGCAATTTTGGTCACTGTGAGGGTTTAAAAAGTGGTTATGCAACATGAGGCCCGATCCAAATGACATTTTGAATCATTTTTGGTAGAGTCCAAAAAATCCATTTTCTGATGAAAAACGATGACCCCGGACCAGTCGAACGTTGAAAAAATGGTCAATATTGATGAAATTTTAACATTTAATCTTTTGACTTTAAATTACGGTTGGATGTGAATTATTACTTTTTCAACTAAAATAAGTGTGTTTAAAGTCATTTCTGTGCCTGAAATTGGTCAAAATTGAAGATTTTGAGTAAGCAAAACTCTGTAAAAATGGCAATTTTGGTCACTGTGAGGGTTTAAAAAGTGGTTATTCATCATGAGACCCGATCCAAATGACATTTTGAATCATTTTTGGTAGAGTCCAAAAAATCAATTTTCTGATGAAAAACGATGACCCCGGACCAGTCGAACGTTGAAAAAATGGTCAATATTGATGAAATTTTAATATTTAATCTTTTGACTTAAAATGACGGTTGGATGTGAATTATTACTTTTTCAACTAAAATAAGTGTGTTTAAAGTCATTTCTGTGCCTGAAATTCGTCAAAATTGAAGATTTTGAGTAAGCAAAACTCTGTAAAAATGGCAATTTTGGTCACTGTGAGGGTTTTAAAAGTGGTTATTCAACATGAGGCCCGATCCAAATGACATTTTGAATCATTTTTGGTAGAGTCCAAAAAATCCATTTTCTGATGAAAAACGATGACCCCGGACCAGTCTAACGTTGAAAAAATGGTCAATATTGATGAAATTTTAACATTTAATCTTTTGACTTTAAATTACGGTTGGATGTGAATTATTACTTTTTCAACTAAAATAAGTGTGTTTAAAGTCATTTCTGTGCCTGAAATTGGTCAAAATTGAAGATTTTGAGTAAGCAAAACTCTGTAAAAATGGCAATTTTGGTCACTGTGAGGGTGTAAAAAGTGGTTATTCAACATGAGGCCCGATCCAAATGACATTTTGAATCATTTTTGGTAGAGTTCAAAAAATCAATTTTCTGATAAAAAACGATGACCCCGGACCAGTCGAACGTTGAAAAAATGGTCAATATTGATGAAATTTTAACATTTAATCTTTTGACTTAAAATGACGGTTGGATGTGAAATATTACTTTTTCAACTAAAATAAGTGTGTTTAAAGTCATTTCTGTGAGTGAAATTGGTCAAAATTGAAGATTTTGAGTAAGCAAAACTCTGTAAAAATGGCAATTTTGGTCACTGTGAGGGTTTAAAAAGTGGTTATTCAACATGAGGCCCGATCCAAATGACATTTTGAATCATTTTTGGTAGAGTCCAAAAAATCATTTTCTGATGGAAAACGATGACCCCGGACCAGTCGAACGTTGAAAAAATGGTCAATATTGATGAAATTTTAACATTTAATCTTTTGACTTAAAATGACGGTTGGATGTGAATTATTACTTTTTCAAATAAAATAAGTGTGTTTAATGTCATTTCTGTGCATGAAATTGGTCAAAATTGAAGATTTTGAGTAAGCAAAACTCTGTAAAAATGGCAATTTTGGTCACTGTGAGGGTGTAAAAAGTGGTTATTCAACATGAGGCCCGATCCAAATGACATTTTGAATCATTTTTGATAGAGTCCAAAAAATCAATTTTCTGATAAAAAACAATGACCCCGGACCAGTCGAACGTTGAAAAAATTGTCAATATTGATGAAATTTTAACATTTAATCTTTTGACTTTAAATGAAGGTTGGATGTGAGTTATTACTTTTTCAACTAAAATAAGTGTGTTTAAAGTCATTTCTGTGCCTGAAATTGGTCAAAATTGAAGATTTTGAGTAAGCAAAACTCTGTAAAAATGGCAATTTTGGTCACTGTGAGGGTGTAAAAAGTGGTTATTCAACATGAGGCCCGATCCAAATGACATTTTGAATCATTTTTGGTAGAGTTCAAAAAATCAATTTCCTGATAAAAAACGATGACCCCGGACCAGTCGAACGTTGAAAAAATGGTCAATATTGATGAAATTTTAACATTTAATCTTTTGACTTAAAATGACGGTTGGATGTGAAATATTACTTTTTCAACTAAAATAAGTGTGTTTAAAGTCATTTCTGTGCCTGAAATTGGTAAAAATTGAAGATTTTGAGTAAGCAAAACTCTGTAAAAATGGCAATTTTGGTCACTGTGAGGGTTTAAAAGTGGTTATTCAACATGAGG
The DNA here is from genome assembly GCF_964263255.1 of Lissotriton vulgaris. Taxonomy (NCBI): domain Eukaryota; kingdom Metazoa; phylum Chordata; class Amphibia; order Caudata; family Salamandridae; genus Lissotriton; species Lissotriton vulgaris. The sequence goes on from NW_028245652.1 coordinate 497,810, forward strand.
CCCGATCCAAATGACATTTTGAATCATTTTTGGTAGAGTCCAAAAAATCCATTTTCTGATGAAAAACGATGACCCCGGACCAGTCGAACGTTGAAAAAATGGTCAATATTGATGAAATTTTAACATTTAATCTTTTGACTTTAAATTACGGTTGGATGTGAATTATTACTTTTTCAACTAAAATAAGTGTGTTTAAAGTCATTTCTGTGCCTGAAATTGGTCAAAATTGAAGATTTTGAGTAAGCAAAACTCTGTAAAAATGGCAATTTTGGTCACTGTGAGGGTGTAAAAAGTGGTTATTCAACATGAGGCCCGATCCAAATGACATTTTGAATCATTTTTGGTAGAGTTCAAAAAATCAATTTTCTGATAAAAAACGATTTCCCCGGACCAGTCGAACGTTGAAAAAATGGTCAATATTGATGAAATTTTAACATTTAATCTTTTGACTTAAAATGACGGTTGGATGTGAAATATTACTTTTTCAACTAAGATAAGTGTGTTTAAAGTCATTTCTGTGAGTGAAATTGGTCAAAATTGAAGATTTTGAGTAAGCAAAACTCTGTAAAAATGGCAATTTTGGTCACTGTGAGGGTTTAAAAAGTGGTTATTCAACATGAGGCCCGATCCAAATGACATTTTGAATCATTTTTGGTAGAGTCCAAAAAATCATTTTCTGATGGAAAACGATGACCCCGGACCAGTCGAACGTTGAAAAAATGGTCAATATTGATGAAATTTTAACATTTAATCTTTTGACTTTAAATGACGGTTGGATGTGAATTATTACTTTTTCAACGAAACTAAGTGTGTTTAAAGTCATTTCTGTGCCTGAAATTGGTCAAAATTGAAAATTTTGAGTAAGCAAAACTCTGAAAAAATGGCAATTTTGGTCACTGTGAGGGTTTAAAAAGTGGTTATGCAACATGAGGCCCGATCCAAATGACATTTTGAATCATTTTTGGTAGAGTCCAAAAAATCCATTTTCTGATGAAAAACGATGACCCCGGACCAGTCGAACGTTGAAAAAATGGTCAATATTGATGAAATTTTAACATTTAATCTTTTGACTTTAAATTACGGTTGGATGTGAATTATTACTTTTTCAACTAAAATAAGTGTGTTTAAAGTCATTTCTGTGCCTGAAATTGGTCAAAATTGAAGATTTTGAGTAAGCAAAACTCTGTAAAAATGGCAATTTTGGTCACTGTGAGGGTTTAAAAAGTGGTTATTCATCATGAGACCCGATCCAAATGACATTTTGAATCATTTTTGGTAGAGTCCAAAAAATCAATTTTCTGATGAAAAACGATGACCCCGGACCAGTCGAACGTTGAAAAAATGGTCAATATTGATGAAATTTTAATATTTAATCTTTTGACTTAAAATGACGGTTGGATGTGAATTATTACTTTTTCAACGAAAATAAGTGTGTTTAAAGTCATTTCTGTGCCTGAAATTGGTCAAAATTGAAGATTTTAAGTAAGCAAAACTCTGTAAAAATGGCAATTTTGGTCACTGTGAGGGTTTAAAAAGTGGAAATTCAACATGAGGCCCAATCCAAATGACATTTTGAATCATTTTTGATAGAGTCCAAAAAATCAATTTTCTGATGAAAAACGATGACCCCGGACCAGTCGAACGTTGAAAAAATTGTCAATATTGATGAAATTTTAACATTTAATCTTTTGACTTTAAATGCAGGTTGGATGTGAGTTATTACTTTTTCAACTAAAATAAGTGTGTTTAAAGTCATTTCTGTGCCTGAAATTGGTCAAAATTGAAGATTTTGAGTGAGCAAAACTCTGTAAAAATGGCAATTTTGGTCACTGTGAGGGTTTAAAAAGTGGTTATTCAACATGAGGCCCGATCCAAATGACATTTTGAATCATTTTTGGTAGAATCCAAAAAATAAATTTTCTGATGAAAATCGATGACCCCGGACCAGTCGAATGTTGAAAAAATGGTCAATATTGATGAAATTTTAACATTTAATCTTTTGACTTTAAATGACGGTTGGATGTGAATTATTACTTTTTCAACTAAAATAAGTGTGTTTAAAGTCATTTCTGTGCCTGAAATTGGTCAAAATTGAAGATTTTGAGTAAGCAAAACTCTGTAAAAATGGCAATTTTGGTCACTGTGAGGGTGTAAAAAGTGGTTATTCAACATGAGGCCCGATCCAAATGACATTTTGAATCATTTTTGGTAGAGTTCAAAAATCAATTTCCTGATAAAAAACGATGACCCCGGACCAGTCGAACGTTGAAAAAATGGTCAATATTGATGAAATTTTAACATTTAATCTTTTGACTTAAAATGACGGTTGGATGTGAAATATTACTTTTCAACTAAAATAAGTGTGTTTAAAGTCATTTCTGTGCCTGAAATTGGTCAAAATTGAAGATTTTGAGTAAGCAAAACTCTGTAAAAATGGCAATTTTGGTCACTGTGAGGGTTTAAAAAGTGGTTATTCAACATGAGGCCCGATCCAAATGACATTTTGAATCATTTTTGGTAGAGTCCAAAAAATCATTTTCTGATGGAAAACGATGACCCCGGACCAGTCGAACGTTGAAAAAATGGTCAATATTGATGAAATTTTAACATTTAATCTTTTGACTTTAAATGACGGTTGGATGTGAATTATTACTTTTTCAACGAAACTAAGTGTGTTTAAAGTCATTTCTGTGCCTGAAATTGGTCAAAATTGAAAATTTTGAGTAAGCAAAACTCTGAAAAAATGGCAATTTTGGTCACTGTGAGGGTTTAAAAAGTGGTTATGCAACATGAGGCCCGATCCAAATGACATTTTGAATCATTTTTGGTAGAGTCCAAAAAATCCATTTTCTGATGAAAAACGATGACCCCGGACCAGTCGAACGTTGAAAAAATGGTCAATATTGATGAAATTTTAACATTTAATCTTTTGACTTTAAATTACGGTTGGATGTGAATTATTACTTTTTCAACTAAAATAAGTGTGTTTAAAGTCATTTCTGTGCCTGAAATTGGTCAAAATTGAAGATTTTGAGTAAGCAAAACTCTGTAAAAATGGCAATTTTGGTCACTGTGAGGGTTTAAAAAGTGGTTATTCATCATGAGACCCGATCCAAATGACATTTTGAATCATTTTTGGTAGAGTCCAAAAAATCAATTTTCTGATGAAAAACGATGACCCCGGACCAGTCGAACGTTGAAAAAATGGTCAATATTGATGAAATTTTAATATTTAATCTTTTGACTTAAAATGACGGTTGGATGTGAATTATTACTTTTTCAACTAAAATAAGTGTGTTTAAAGTCATTTCTGTGCCTGAAATTCGTCAAAATTGAAGATTTTGAGTAAGCAAAACTCTGTAAAAATGGCAATTTTGGTCACTGTGAGGGTTTTAAAAGTGGTTATTCAACATGAGGCCCGATCCAAATGACATTTTGAATCATTTTTGGTAGAGTCCAAAAAATCCATTTTCTGATGAAAAACGATGACCCCGGACCAGTCTAACGTTGAAAAAATGGTCAATATTGATGAAATTTTAACATTTAATCTTTTGACTTTAAATTACGGTTGGATGTGAATTATTACTTTTTCAACTAAAATAAGTGTGTTTAAAGTCATTTCTGTGCCTGAAATTGGTCAAAATTGAAGATTTTGAGTAAGCAAAACTCTGTAAAAATGGCAATTTTGGTCACTGTGAGGGTGTAAAAAGTGGTTATTCAACATGAGGCCCGATCCAAATGACATTTTGAATCATTTTTGGTAGAGTTCAAAAAATCAATTTTCTGATAAAAAACGATGACCCCGGACCAGTCGAACGTTGAAAAAATGGTCAATATTGATGAAATTTTAACATTTAATCTTTTGACTTAAAATGACGGTTGGATGTGAAATATTACTTTTTCAACTAAAATAAGTGTGTTTAAAGTCATTTCTGTGAGTGAAATTGGTCAAAATTGAAGATTTTGAGTAAGCAAAACTCTGTAAAAATGGCAATTTTGGTCACTGTGAGGGTTTAAAAAGTGGTTATTCAACATGAGGCCCGATCCAAATGACATTTTGAATCATTTTTGGTAGAGTCCAAAAAATCATTTTCTGATGGAAAACGATGACCCCGGACCAGTCGAACGTTGAAAAAATGGTCAATATTGATGAAATTTTAACATTTAATCTTTTGACTTAAAATGACGGTTGGATGTGAATTATTACTTTTTCAAATAAAATAAGTGTGTTTAATGTCATTTCTGTGCATGAAATTGGTCAAAATTGAAGATTTTGAGTAAGCAAAACTCTGTAAAAATGGCAATTTTGGTCACTGTGAGGGTGTAAAAAGTGGTTATTCAACATGAGGCCCGATCCAAATGACATTTTGAATCATTTTTGATAGAGTCCAAAAAATCAATTTTCTGATAAAAAACAATGACCCCGGACCAGTCGAACGTTGAAAAAATTGTCAATATTGATGAAATTTTAACATTTAATCTTTTGACTTTAAATGAAGGTTGGATGTGAGTTATTACTTTTTCAACTAAAATAAGTGTGTTTAAAGTCATTTCTGTGCCTGAAATTGGTCAAAATTGAAGATTTTGAGTAAGCAAAACTCTGTAAAAATGGCAATTTTGGTCACTGTGAGGGTGTAAAAAGTGGTTATTCAACATGAGGCCCGATCCAAATGACATTTTGAATCATTTTTGGTAGAGTTCAAAAAATCAATTTCCTGATAAAAAACGATGACCCCGGACCAGTCGAACGTTGAAAAAATGGTCAATATTGATGAAATTTTAACATTTAATCTTTTGACTTAAAATGACGGTTGGATGTGAAATATTACTTTTTCAACTAAAATAAGTGTGTTTAAAGTCATTTCTGTGCCTGAAATTGGTAAAAATTGAAGATTTTGAGTAAGCAAAACTCTGTAAAAATGGCAATTTTGGTCACTGTGAGGGTTTAAAAGTGGTTATTCAACATGAGGCCCGATCCAAATGACATTTTTAATCATTTTTGGTAGAGTCCAAAAAATCCATTTTCTGATGAAAAACGATGACCCCGGACCAGTCGAACGTTGAAAAAATGGTCAATATTGATGAAATTTTAACATTTAATCTTTTGACTTTAAATTACGGTTGGATGTGAATTATTACTTTTTCAACTAAAATAAGTGTGTTTAAAGTCATTTCTGTGCCTGAAATTGGTCAAAATTGAAGATTTTGAGTAAGCAAAACTCTGTAAAAATGGCAATTTTGGTCACTGTGAGGGTGTAAAAAGTGGTTATTCAACATGAGGCCCGATCCAAATGACATTTTGAATCATTTTTGGTAGAGTTCAAAAAATCAATTTTCTGATAAAAAACGATTTCCCCGGACCAGTCGAACGTTGAAAAAATGGTCAATATTGATGAAATTTTAACATTTAATCTTTTGACTTAAAATGACGGTTGGATGTGAAATATTACTTTTTCAACTAAGATAAGTGTGTTTAAAGTCATTTCTGTGAGTGAAATTGGTCAAAATTGAAGATTTTGAGTAAGCAAAACTCTGTAAAAATGGCAATTTTGGTCACTGTGAGGGTTTAAAAAGTGGTTATTCAACATGAGGCCCGATCCAAATGACATTTTGAATCATTTTTGGTAGAGTCCAAAAAATCATTTTCTGATGGAAAACGATGACCCCGGACCAGTCGAACGTTGAAAAAATGGTCAATATTGATGAAATTTTAACATTTAATCTTTTGACTTTAAATGACGGTTGGATGTGAATTATTACTTTTTCAACGAAAATAAGTGTGTTTAAAGTCATTTCTGTGCCTGAAATTGGTCAAAATTGAAGATTTTGAGTAAGCAAAACTCTGTAAAAATGGCAATTTTGGTCACTGTGAGGGTTTAAAAAGTGGATATTCAACATGAGGCCCAATCCAAATGACATTTTGAATCATTTTTGATAGAGTCCAAAAAATCAATTTTCTGATGAAAAACGATGACCCCGGACCAGTCGAACGTTGAAAAAATTGTCAATATTGATGAAATTTTAACATTTAATCTTTTGACTTTAAATGAAGGTTGGATGTGAGTTATTACTTTTTCAACTAAAATAAGTGTGTTTAAAGTCATTTCTGTGCCTGAAATTGGTCAAAATTGAAGATTTTGAGTAAGCAAAACTCTGTAAAAATGGCAATTTTGGTCACTGTGAGGGTTTAAAAAGTGGTTATTCAACATGAGGCCCGATCCAAATTTCATTTTGAATCATTTTTGGTAGAGTCCAAAAAATCAATTTTCTCATGAAAAACGATGACCCCGGACCAGTCGAACGTTGAAAAAATGGTCAATATTGATGAAATTTTAACATTTAATCTTTTGACTTAAAATGACGGTTGGATGTGAATTATTACTTTTTCAAATAAAATAAGTGTGTTTAATGTCATTTCTGTGCATGAAATTGGTCAAAATTGAAGATTTTGAGTAAGCAAAACTCTGTAAAAATGGCAATTTTGGTCACTGTGAGGGTGTAAAAAGTGGTTATTCAACATGAGGCCCGATCCAAATGACATTTTGAATCATTTTTGATAGAGTCCAAAAAATCAATTTTCTGATAAAAAACAATGACCCCGGACCAGTCGAACGTTGAAAAAATTGTCAATATTGATGAAATTTTAACATTTAATCTTTTGACTTTAAATGACGGTTGGATGTGAATTATTACTTTTTCAACGAAACTAAGTGTGTTTAAAGTCATTTCTGTGCCTGAAATTGGTCAAAATTGAAAATTTTGAGTAAGCAAAACTCTGAAAAAATGGCAATTTTGGTCACTGTGAGGGTTTAAAAAGTGGTTATGCAACATGAGGCCCGATCCAAATGACATTTTGAATCATTTTTGGTAGAGTCCAAAAAAATCAATTTTCTGATGAAAAACGATGACCCCGGACCAGTCGAACGTTGAAAAAATGGTCAATATTGATGCAATTTTAACATTTAATCTTTTGACTTTAAATTACGGTTGGATGTGAATTATTAATTTTTCAACTAAAATAAGTGTGTTTAAAGTCATTTCTGTGCCTGAAATTGGTAAAAATTGAAGATTTTGAGTAAGCAAAACTCTGTAAAAATGGCAATTTTGGTCACTGTGAGGGTTTAAAAAGTGGTTATTCAACATGAGGCCCGATCCAAATGACATTTTGAATCATTTTTGGTAGAATCCAAAAAATAAATTTTCTGATGAAAATCGATGACCCCGGACCAGTCGAATGTTGAAAAAATGGTCAATATTGATGAAATTTTAACATTTAATCTTTTGACTTTAAATGACGGTTGGATGTGAATTATTACTTTTTCAACTAAAATAAGTGTGTTTAAAGTCATTTCTGTGCCTGAAATTGGTCAAAATTGAAGATTTTGAGTAAGCAAAACTCTGTAAAAATGGCAATTTTGGTCACTGTGAGGGTGTAAAAAGTGGTTATTCAACATGAGGCCCGATCCAAATGACATTTTGAATCATTTTTGGTAGAGTTCAAAAATCAATTTCCTGATAAAAAACGATGACCCCGGACCAGTCGAACGTTGAAAAAATGGTCAATATTGATGAAATTTTAACATTTAATCTTTTGACTTAAAATGACGGTTGGATGTGAAATATTACTTTTCAACTAAAATAAGTGTGTTTAAAGTCATTTCTGTGCCTGAAATTGGTCAAAATTGAAGATTTTGAGTAAGCAAAACTCTGTAAAAATGGCAATTTTGGTCACTGTGAGGGTTTAAAAAGTGGTTATTCAACATGAGGCCCGATCCAAATGACATTTTGAATCATTTTTGGTAGAGTCCAAAAAATCATTTTCTGATGGAAAACGATGACCCCGGACCAGTCGAACGTTGAAAAAATGGTCAATATTGATGAAATTTTAACATTTAATCTTTTGACTTTAAATGACGGTTGGATGTGAATTATTACTTTTTCAACGAAACTAAGTGTGTTTAAAGTCATTTCTGTGCCTGAAATTGGTCAAAATTGAAGATTTTGAGTAAGCAAAACTCTGTAAAAATGGCAATTTTGGTCACTGTGAGGGTTTTAAAAGTGGTTATTCAACATGAGGCCCGATCCAAATGACATTTTGAATCATTTTTGGTAGAGTCCAAAAAATCCATTTTCTGATGAAAAACGATGACCCCGGACCAGTCTAACGTTGAAAAAATGGTCAATATTGATGAAATTTTAACATTTAATCTTTTGACTTAAAATGACGGTTGGATGTGAATTATTACTTTTTCAAATAAAATAAGTGTGTTTAATGTCATTTCTGTGCATGAAATTGGTCAAAATTGAAGATTTTGAGTAAGCAAAACTCTGTAAAAATGGCAATTTTGGTCACTGTGAGGGTGTAAAAAGTGGTTATTCAACATGAGGCCCGATCCAAATGACATTTTGAATCATTTTTGGTAGAATCCAAAAAATAAATTTTCTGATGAAAATCGATGACCCCGGACCAGTCGAATGTTGAAAAAATGGTCAATATTGATGAAATTTTAACATTTAATCTTTTGACTTTAAATGACGGTTGGATGTGAATTATTACTTTTTCAACTAAAATAAGTGTGTTTAAAGTCATTTCTGTGCCTGAAATTGGTCAAAATTGAAGATTTTGAGTAAGCAAAACTCTGTAAAAATGGCAATTTTGGTCACTGTGAGGGTGTAAAAAGTGGTTATTCAACATGAGGCCCGATCCAAATGACATTTTGAATCATTTTTGGTAGAGTTCAAAAATCAATTTCCTGATAAAAAACGATGACCCCGGACCAGTCGAACGTTGAAAAAATGGTCAATATTGATGAAATTTTAACATTTAATCTTTTGACTTAAAATGACGGTTGGATGTGAAATATTACTTTTCAACTAAAATAAGTGTGTTTAAAGTCATTTCTGTGCCTGAAATTGGTCAAAATTGAAGATTTTGAGTAAGCAAAACTCTGTAAAAATGGCAATTTTGGTCACTGTGAGGGTTTAAAAAGTGGTTATTCAACATGAGGCCCGATCCAAATGACATTTTGAATCATTTTTGGTAGAGTCCAAAAAATCATTTTCTGATGGAAAACGATGACCCCGGACCAGTCGAACGTTGAAAAAATGGTCAATATTGATGAAATTTTAACATTTAATCTTTTGACTTTAAATGACGGTTGGATGTGAATTATTACTTTTTCAACGAAACTAAGTGTGTTTAAAGTCATTTCTGTGCCTGAAATTGGTCAAAATTGAAGATTTTGAGTAAGCAAAACTCTGTAAAAATGGCAATTTTGGTCACTGTGAGGGTTTTAAAAGTGGTTATTCAACATGAGGCCCGATCCAAATGACATTTTGAATCATTTTTGGTAGAGTCCAAAAAATCCATTTTCTGATGAAAAACGATGACCCCGGACCAGTCTAACGTTGAAAAAATGGTCAATATTGATGAAATTTTAACATTTAATCTTTTGACTTAAAATGACGGTTGGATGTGAATTATTACTTTTTCAAATAAAATAAGTGTGTTTAATGTCATTTCTGTGCATGAAATTGGTCAAAATTGAAGATTTTGAGTAAGCAAAACTCTGTAAAAATGGCAATTTTGGTCACTGTGAGGGTGTAAAAAGTGGTTATTCAACATGAGGCCCGATCCAAATGACATTTTGAATCATTTTTGATAGAGTCCAAAAAATCAATTTTCTGATAAAAAACAATGACCCCGGACCAGTCGAACGTTGAAAAAATTGTCAATATTGATGAAATTTTAACATTTAATCTTTTGACTTTAAATGAAGGTTGGATGTGAGTTATTACTTTTTCAACTAAAATAAGTGTGTTTAAAGTCATTTCTGTGCCTGAAATTGGTCAAAATTGAAGATTTTGAGTAAGCAAAACTCTGTAAAAATGGCAATTTTGGTCACTGTGAGGGTTTAAAAAGTGGTTATTCAACATGAGGCCCGATCCAAATGACATTTTGAATCATTTTTGGTAGAATCCAAAAAATAAATTTTCTGATGAAAAACGATGACCCCGGACCAGTCGAATGTTGAAAAAATGGTCAATATTGATGAAATTTTAACATTTAATATTTTGACTTTAAATGACGGTTGGATGTGAATTATTACTTTTTCAACGAAAATAAGTTTGTTTAAAGTCATTTCTGTGCCTGAAATTGGTCAAAATTGAAGATTTTGAGTAAGCAAAAGTCTGTAAAAATGGCAAATTTGGTCAATGTGAGGGTTTAAAAAGTGGTTATTCAACATGAGGCCCAATCCAAATGACATTTTGAATCATTTTTGATAGAGTCCAAAAAATCAATTTTCTGATGAAAAACGATGACCCCGGACCAGTCGAACGTTGAAAAAATTGTCAATATTGATGAAATTTTAACATTTAATCTTTTGACTTTAAATGAAGGTTGGATGTGAGTTATTACTTTTTCAACTAAAATAAGTGTGTTTAAAGTCATTTCTGTGCCTGAAATTGGTCAAAATTGAAGATTTTGAGTAAGCAAAACTCTGTAAAAATGGCAATTTTGGTCACTGTGAGGGTTTAAAAAGTGGTTATTCAACATGAGGCCCGATCCAAATTTCATTTTGAATCATTTTTGGTAGAGTCCAAAAAATCAATTTTCTGATGAAAAACGATGACCCCGGACCAGTCGAACGTTGAAAAAATGGTCAATATTGATGAAATTTTAACATTTAATCTTTTGACTTTAAATGACGGTTGGATGTGAATTATTACTTTTTCAACGAAAATAAGTGTGTTTAAAGTCATTTCTGTGCCTGAAATTGGTCAAAATTGAAGATTTTGAGTAAGCAAAACTCTGTAAAAATGGCAATTTTGGTCACTGTGAGGGTTTAAAAAGTGGATATTCAACATGAGGCCCAATCCAAATGACATTTTGAATCATTTTTGATAGAGTCCAAAAAATCAATTTTCTGATGAAAAACGATGACCCCGGACCAGTCGAACGTTGAAAAAATTGTCAATATTGATGAAATTTTAACATTTAATCTTTTGACTTTAAATGAAGGTTGGATGTGAGTTATTACTTTTTCAACTAAAATAAGTGTGTTTAAAGTCATTTCTGTGCCTGAAATTGGTCAAAATTGAAGATTTTGAGTAAGCAAAACTCTGTAAAAATGGCAATTTTGGTCACTGTGAGGGTTTAAAAAGTGGTTATTCAACATGAGGCCCGATCCAAATTTCATTTTGAATCATTTTTGGTAGAGTCCAAAAAATCAATTTTCTGATGAAAAACGATGACCCCGGACCAGTCGAACGTTGAAAAAATGGTCAATATTGATGAAATTTTAACATTTAATCTTTTGACTTAAAATGACGGTTGGATGTGAATTATTACTTTTTCAAATAAAATAAGTGTGTTTAATGTCATTTCTGTGCATGAAATTGGTCAAAATTGAAGATTTTGAGTAAGCAAAACTCTGTAAAAATGGCAATTTTGGTCACTGTGAGGGTGTAAAAAGTGGTTATTCAACATGAGGCCCGATCCAAATGACATTTTGAATCATTTTTGATAGAGTCCAAAAAATCAATTTTCTGATAAAAAACAATGACCCCGGACCAGTCGAACGTTGAAAAAATTGTCAATATTGATGAAATTTTAACATTTAATCTTTTGACTTTAAATGACGGTTGGATGTGAATTATTACTTTTTCAACGAAACTAAGTGTGTTTAAAGTCATTTCTGTGCCTGAAATTGGTCAAAATTGAAAATTTTGAGTAAGCAAAACTCTGAAAAAATGGCAATTTTGGTCACTGTGAGGGTTTAAAAAGTGGTTATGCAACATGAGGCCCGATCCAAATGACATTTTGAATCATTTTTGGTAGAGTCCAAAAAATCCATTTTCTGATGAAAAACGATGACCCCGGACCAGTCGAACGTTGAAAAAATGGTCAATATTGATGAAATTTTAACATTTAATCTTTTGACTTTAAATTACGGTTGGATGTGAATTATTACTTTTTCAACTAAAATAAGTGTGTTTAAAGTCATTTCTGTGCCTGAAATTGGTCAAAATTGAAGATTTTGAGTAAGCAAAACTCTGTAAAAATGGCAATTTTGGTCACTGTGAGGGTTTAAAAAGTGGATATTCAACATGAGGCCCAATCCAAATGACATTTTGAATCATTTTTGGTAGAGTCCAAAAAATCAATTTTCTGATGAAAAACGATGACCCCGGACCAGTCGAACGTTGAGAAAATGGTCAATATTGATGAAATTTTAACATTTAATCTTTTGACTTTAAATGAAGGTTGGATGTGAGTTATTACTTTTTCAACTAAAATAAGTGTGTTTAAAGTCATTTCTGTGCCTGAAATTGGTAAAAATTGAAGATTTTGAGTAAGCAAAACTCTGTAAAAATGGCAATTTTGGTCACTGTGAGGGTTTAAAAAGTGGATATTCAACATGAGGCCCAATCCAAATAACATTTTGAATCATTTTTGGTAGAGTCCAAAAAATCAATTTTCTGATGAAAAACGATGACCCCGGACCAGTCGAACGTTGAAAAAATGGTCAATATTGATGAAATTTTAACATTTAATCTTTTGACTTTAAATTACGGTTGGATGTGAATTATTACTTTTTCAACTAAAATAAGTGTGTTTAAAGTCATTTCTGTGCCTGAAATTGGTCAAAATTGAAGATTTTGAGTAAGCAAAACTCTGTAAAAATGGCAATTTTGGTCACTGTGAGGGTTTAAAAAGTGGTTATTCATCATGAGACCCGATCCAAATGACATTTTGAATCATTTTTGGTAGAGTCCAAAAAATCAATTTTCTGATGAAAAACGATGACCCCGGACCAGTCGAACGTTGAAAAAATGGTCAATATTGATGAAATTTTAACATTTAATCTTTTGACTTTAAATTACGGTTGGATGTGAATTATTACTTTTTCAACTAAAATAAGTGTGTTTAAAGTCATTTCTGTGCCTGAAATTGGTCAAAATTGAAGATTTTGAGTAAGCAAAACTCTGTAAAAATGGCAATTTTGGTCACTGTGAGGGTTTAAAAAGTGGTTATTCAACATGAGGCCCGATCCAAATGACATTTTGAATCATTTTTGGTAGAGTCCAAAAAATCCATTTTCTGATGAAAAACGATGACCCCGGACCAGTCGAACGTTGAAAAAATGGTCAATATTGATGAAATTTTAACATTTAATCTTTTGACTTTAAATTACGGTTGGATGTGAATTATTACTTTTTCAACTAAAATAAGTGTGTTTAAAGTCATTTCTGTGCCTGAAATTGGTCAAAATTGAAGATTTTGAGTAAGCAAAACTCTGTAAAAATGGCAATTTTGGTCACTGTGAGGGTGTAAAAAGTGGTTATTCAACATGAGGCCCGATCCAAATGACATTTTGAATCATTTTTGGTAGAGTTCAAAAAATCAATTTTCTGATAAAAAACGATGACCCCGGACCAGTCGAACGTTGAAAAAATGGTCAATATTGATGAAATTTTAACATTTAATCTTTTGACTTAAAATGACGGTTGGATGTGAAATATTACTTTTTCAACTAAGATAAGTGTGTTTAAAGTCATTTCTGTGAGTGAAATTGGTCAAAATTGAAGATTTTGAGTAAGCAAAACTCTGTAAAAATGGCAATTTTGGTCACTGTGAGGGTTTAAAAAGTGGTTATTCAACATGAGGCCCGATCCAAATGACATTTTGAATCATTTTTGGTAGAGTCCAAAAAATCATTTTCTGATGGAAAACGATGACCCCGGACCAGTCGAACGTTGAAAAAATGGTCAATATTGATGAAATTGTAACATTTAATCTTTTGACTTTAAATGACGGTTGGATGTGAATTATTACTTTTTCAACGAAAATAAGTGTGTTTAAAGTCATTTCTGTGCCTGAAATTGGTCAAAATTGAAGATTTTGAGTAAGCAAAACTCTGTAAAAATGGCAATTTTGGTCACTGTGAGGGTTTAAAAAGTGGATATTCAACATGAGGCCCAATCCAAATGACATTTTGAATCATTTTTGATAGAGTCCAAAAAATCAATTTTCTGATGAAAAACGATGACCCCGGACCAGTCGAACGTTGAAAAAATTGTCAATATTGATGAAATTTTAACATTTAATCTTTTGACTTTAAATGAAGGTTGGATGTGAGTTATTACTTTTTCAACTAAAATAAGTGTGTTTAAAGTCATTTCTGTGCCTGAAATTGGTCAAAATTGAAGATTTTGAGTAAGCAAAACTCTGTAAAAATGGCAATTTTGGTCACTGTGAGGGTTTAAAAAGTGGTTATTCAACATGAGGCCCGATCCAAATTTCATTTTGAATCATTTTTGGTAGAGTCCAAAAAATCAATTTTCTGATGAAAAACGATGACCCCAGACCAGTCGAACGTTGAAAAAATGGTCAATATTGATGAAATTTTAACATTTAATCTTTTGACTTAAAATGACGGTTGGATGTGAATTATTACTTTTTCAAATAAAATAAGTGTGTTTAATGTCATTTCTGTGCATGAAATTGGTCAAAATTGAAGATTTTGAGTAAGCAAAACTCTGTAAAAATGGCAATTTTGGTCACTGTGAGGGTGTAAAAAGTGGTTATTCAACATGAGGCCCGATCCAAATGACATTTTGAATCATTTTTGATAGAGTCCAAAAAATCAATTTTCTGATAAAAAACAATGACCCCGGACCAGTCGAACGTTGAAAAAATTGTCAATATTGATGAAATTTTAACATTTAATCTTTTGACTTTAAATTACGGTTGGATGTGAATTATTACTTTTTCAACTAAAATAAGTGTGTTTAAAGTCATTTCTGTGCCTGAAATTGGTCAAAATTGAAGATTTTGAGTAAGCAAAACTCTGTAAAAATGGCAATTTTGGTCACTGTGAGGGTTTTAAAAGTGGTTATTCAACATGAGGCCCGATCCAAATGACATTTTGAATCATTTTTGGTAGAGTCCAAAAAATCCATTTTCTGATGAAAAACGATGACCCCGGACCAGTCTAACGTTGAAAAAATGGTCAATATTGATGAAATTTTAACATTTAATCTTTTGACTTAAAATGACGGTTGGATGTGAATTATTACTTTTTCAAATAAAATAAGTGTGTTTAATGTCATTTCTGTGCATGAAATTGGTCAAAATTGAAGATTTTGAGTAAGCAAAACTCTGTAAAAATGGCAATTTTGGTCACTGTGAGGGTGTAAAAAGTGGTTATTCAACATGAGGCCCGATCCAAATGACATTTTGAATCATTTTTGATAGAGTCCAAAAAATCAATTTTCTGATAAAAAACAATGACCCCGGACCAGTCGAACGTTGAAAAAATTGTCAATATTGATGAAATTTTAACATTTAATCTTTTGACTTTAAATGAAGGTTGGATGTGAGTTATTACTTTTTCAACTAAAATAAGTGTGTTTAAAGTCATTTCTGTGCCTGAAATTGGTCAAAATTGAAGATTTTGAGTAAGCAAAACTCTGTAAAAATGGCAATTTTGGTCACTGTGAGGGTTTAAAAAGTGGTTATTCAACATGAGGCCCGATCCAAATGACATTTTGAATCATTTTTGGTAGAATCCAAAAAATACATTTTCTGATGAAAAACGATGACCCCGGACCAGTCGAATGTTGAAAAAATGGTCAATATTGATGAAATTTTAACATTTAATATTTTGACTTTAAATGACGGTTGGATGTGAATTATTACTTTTTCAACGAAAATAAGTTTGTTTAAAGTCATTTCTGTGCCTGAAATTGGTCAAAATTGAAGATTTTGAGTAAGCAAAAGTCTGTAAAAATGGCAAATTTGGTCAATGTGAGGGTTTAAAAAGTGGTTATTCAACATGAGGCCCAATCCAAATGACATTTTGAATCATTTTTGATAGAGTCCAAAAAATCAATTTTCTGATGAAAAACGATGACCCCGGACCAGTCGAACGTTGAAAAAATTGTCAATATTGATGAAATTTTAACATTTAATCTTTTGACTTTAAATGAAGGTTGGATGTGAGTTATTACTTTTTCAACTAAAATAAGTGTGTTTAAAGTCATTTCTGTGCCTGAAATTGGTCAAAATTGAAGATTTTGAGTAAGCAAAACTCTGTAAAAATGGCAATTTTGGTCACTGTGAGGGTTTAAAAAGTGGTTATTCAACATGAGGCCCGATCCAAATTTCATTTTGAATCATTTTTGGTAGAGTCCAAAAAATCAATTTTCTGATGAAAAACGATGACCCCGGACCAGTCGAACGTTGAAAAAATGGTCAATATTGATGAAATTTTAACATTTAATCTTTTGACTTTAAATGACGGTTGGATGTGAATTATTACTTTTTCAACGAAAATAAGTGTGTTTAAAGTCATTTCTGTGCCTGAAATTGGTCAAAATTGAAGATTTTGAGTAAGCAAAACTCTGTAAAAATGGCAATTTTGGTCACTGTGAGGGTTTAAAAAGTGGATATTCAACATGAGGCCCAATCCAAATGACATTTTGAATCATTTTTGATAGAGTCCAAAAAATCAATTTTCTGATGAAAAACGATGACCCCTGACCAGTCGAACGTTGAAAAAATTGTCAATATTGATGAAATTTTAACATTTAATCTTTTGACTTTAAATGAAGGTTGGATGTGAGTTATTACTTTTTCAACTAAAATAAGTGTGTTTAAAGTCATTTCTGTGCCTGAAATTGGTCAAAATTGAAGATTTTGAGTAAGCAAAACTCTGTAAAAATGGCAATTTTGGTCACTGTGAGGGTTTAAAAAGTGGTTATTCAACATGAGGCCCGATCCAAATTTCATTTTGAATCATTTTTGGTAGAGTCCAAAAAATCAATTTTCTGATGAAAAACGATGACCCCGGACCAGTCGAACGTTGAAAAAATGGTCAATATTGATGAAATTTTAACATTTAATCTTTTGACTTAAAATGACGGTTGGATGTGAATTATTACTTTTTCAAATAAAATAAGTGTGTTTAATGTCATTTCTGTGCATGAAATTGGTCAAAATTGAAGATTTTGAGTAAGCAAAACTCTGTAAAAATGGCAATTTTGGTCACTGTGAGGGTGTAAAAAGTGGTTATTCAACATGAGGCCCGATCCAAATGACATTTTGAATCATTTTTGATAGAGTCCAAAAAATCAATTTTCTGATAAAAAACAATGACCCCGGACCAGTCGAACGTTGAAAAAATTGTCAATATTGATGAAATTTTAACATTTAATCTTTTGACTTTAAATGACGGTTGGATGTGAATTATTACTTTTTCAACGAAACTAAGTGTGTTTAAAGTCATTTCTGTGCCTGAAATTGGTCAAAATTGAAAATTTTGAGTAAGCAAAACTCTGAAAAAATGGCAATTTTGGTCACTGTGAGGGTTTAAAAAGTGGTTATGCAACATGAGGCCCGATCCAAATGACATTTTGAATCATTTTTGGTAGAGTCCAAAAAATCCATTTTCTGATGAAAAACGATGACCCCGGACCAGTCGAACGTTGAAAAAATGGTCAATATTGATGAAATTTTAACATTTAATCTTTTGACTTTAAATTACGGTTGGATGTGAATTATTACTTTTTCAACTAAAATAAGTGTGTTTAAAGTCATTTCTGTGCCTGAAATTGGTCAAAATTGAAGATTTTGAGTAAGCAAAACTCTGTAAAAATGGCAATTTTGGTCACTGTGAGGGTTTAAAAAGTGGATATTCAACATGAGGCCCAATCCAAATGACATTTTGAATCATTTTTGGTAGAGTCCAAAAAATCAATTTTCTGATGAAAAACGATGACCCCGGACCAGTCGAACGTTGAGAAAATGGTCAATATTGATGAAATTTTAACATTTAATCTTTTGACTTTAAATGAAGGTTGGATGTGAGTTATTACTTTTTCAACTAAAATAAGTGTGTTTAAAGTCATTTCTGTGCCTGAAATTGGTAAAAATTGAAGATTTTGAGTAAGCAAAACTCTGTAAAAATGGCAATTTTGGTCACTGTGAGGGTTTAAAAAGTGGATATTCAACATGAGGCCCAATCCAAATAACATTTTGAATCATTTTTGGTAGAGTCCAAAAAATCAATTTTCTGATGAAAAACGATGACCCCGGACCAGTCGAACGTTGAAAAAATGGTCAATATTGATGAAATTTTAACATTTAATCTTTTGACTTTAAATTACGGTTGGATGTGAATTATTACTTTTTCAACTAAAATAAGTGTGTTTAAAGTCATTTCTGTGCCTGAAATTGGTCAAAATTGAAGATTTTGAGTAAGCAAAACTCTGTAAAAATGGCAATTTTGGTCACTGTGAGGGTTTAAAAAGTGGTTATTCATCATGAGACCCGATCCAAATGACATTTTGAATCATTTTTGGTAGAGTCCAAAAAATCAATTTTCTGATGAAAAACGATGACCCCGGACCAGTCGAACGTTGAAAAAATGGTCAATATTGATGAAATTTTAACATTTAATCTTTTGACTTTAAATTACGGTTGGATGTGAATTATTACTTTTTCAACTAAAATAAGTGTGTTTAAAGTCATTTCTGTGCCTGAAATTGGTCAAAATTGAAGATTTTGAGTAAGCAAAACTCTGTAAAAATGGCAATTTTGGTCACTGTGAGGGTTTAAAAAGTGGTTATTCAACATGAGGCCCGATCCAAATGACATTTTGAATCATTTTTGGTAGAGTCCAAAAAATCCATTTTCTGATGAAAAACGATGACCCCGGACCAGTCGAACGTTGAAAAAATGGTCAATATTGATGAAATTTTAACATTTAATCTTTTGACTTTAAATTACGGTTGGATGTGAATTATTACTTTTTCAACTAAAATAAGTGTGTTTAAAGTCATTTCTGTGCCTGAAATTGGTCAAAATTGAAGATTTTGAGTAAGCAAAACTCTGTAAAAATGGCAATTTTGGTCACTGTGAGGGTGTAAAAAGTGGTTATTCAACATGAGGCCCGATCCAAATGACATTTTGAATCATTTTTGGTAGAGTTCAAAAAATCAATTTTCTGATAAAAAACGATGACCCCGGACCAGTCGAACGTTGAAAAAATGGTCAATATTGATGAAATTTTAACATTTAATCTTTTGACTTAAAATGACGGTTGGATGTGAAATATTACTTTTTCAACTAAGATAAGTGTGTTTAAAGTCATTTCTGTGAGTGAAATTGGTCAAAATTGAAGATTTTGAGTAAGCAAAACTCTGTAAAAATGGCAATTTTGGTCACTGTGAGGGTTTAAAAAGTGGTTATTCAACATGAGGCCCGATCCAAATGACATTTTGAATCATTTTTGGTAGAGTCCAAAAAATCATTTTCTGATGGAAAACGATGACCCCGGACCAGTCGAACGTTGAAAAAATGGTCAATATTGATGAAATTTTAACATTTAATCTTTTGACTTTAAATGACGGTTGGATGTGAATTATTACTTTTTCAACGAAAATAAGTGTGTTTAAAGTCATTTCTGTGCCTGAAATTGGTCAAAATTGAAGATTTTGAGTAAGCAAAACTCTGTAAAAATGGCAATTTTGGTCACTGTGAGGGTTTAAAAAGTGGATATTCAACATGAGGCCCAATCCAAATGACATTTTGAATCATTTTTGATAGAGTCCAAAAAATCAATTTTCTGATGAAAAACGATGACCCCGGACCAGTCGAACGTTGAAAAAATTGTTAATATTGATGAAATTTTAACATTTAATCTTTTGACTTTAAATGAAGGTTGGATGTGAGTTATTACTTTTTCAACTAAAATAAGTGTGTTTAAAGTCATTTCTGTGCCTGAAATTGGTCAAAATTGAAGATTTTGAGTAAGCAAAACTCTGTAAAAATGGCAATTTTGGTCACTGTGAGGGTTTAAAAAGTGGTTATTCAACATGAGGCCCGATCCAAATTTCATTTTGAATCATTTTTGGTAGAGTCCAAAAAATCAATTTTCTGATGAAAAACGATGACCCCAGACCAGTCGAACGTTGAAAAAATGGTCAATATTGATGAAATTTTAACATTTAATCTTTTGACTTAAAATGACGGTTGGATGTGAATTATTACTTTTTCAAATAAAATAAGTGTGTTTAATGTCATTTCTGTGCATGAAATTGGTCAAAATTGAAGATTTTGAGTAAGCAAAACTCTGTAAAAATGGCAATTTTGGTCACTGTGAGGGTGTAAAAAGTGGTTATTCAACATGAGGCCCGATCCAAATGACATTTTGAATCATTTTTGATAGAGTCCAAAAAATCAATTTTCTGATAAAAAACAATGACCCCGGACCAGTCGAACGTTGAAAAAATTGTCAATATTGATGAAATTTTAACATTTAATCTTTTGACTTTAAATGACGGTTGGATGTGAATTATTACTTTTTCAACGAAACTAAGTGTGTTTAAAGTCATTTCTGTGCCTGAAATTGGTCAAAATTGAAAATTTTGAGTAAGCAAAACTCTGAAAAAATGGCAATTTTGGTCACTGTGAGGGTTTAAAAAGTGGTTATGCAACATGAGGCCCGATCCAAATGACATTTTGAATCATTTTTGGTAGAGTCCAAAAAATCCATTTTCTGATGAAAAACGATGACCCCGGACCAGTCGAACGTTGAAAAAATGGTCAATATTGATGAAATTTTAACATTTAATCTTTTGACTTTAAATTACGGTTGGATGTGAATTATTACTTTTTCAACTAAAATAAGTGTGTTTAAAGTCATTTCTGTGCCTGAAATTGGTCAAAATTGAAGATTTTGAGTAAGCAAAACTCTGTAAAAATGGCAATTTTGGTCACTGTGAGGGTTTAAAAAGTGGATATTCAACATGAGGCCCAATCCAAATGACATTTTGAATCATTATTGGTAGAGTCCAAAAAATCAATTTTCTGATGAAAAACGATGACCCCGGACCAGTCGAACGTTGAGAAAATGGTCAATATTGATGACATTTTAACATTTAATCTTTTGACTTTAAATGAAGGTTGGATGTGAGTTATTACTTTTTCAACTAAAATAAGTGTGTTTAAAGTCATTTCTGTGCCTGAAATTGGTAAAAATTGAAGATTTTGAGTAAGCAAAACTCTGTAAAAATGGCAATTTTGGTCACTGTGAGGGTTTAAAAAGTGGATATTCAACATGAGGCCCAATCCAAATAACATTTTGAATCATTTTTGGTAGAGTCCAAAAAATCAATTTTCTGATGAAAAACGATGACCCCGGACCAGTCGAACGTTGAAAAAATGGTCAATATTGATGAAATTTTAACATTTAATCTTTTGACTTTAAATTACGGTTGGATGTGAATTATTACTTTTTCAACTAAAATAAGTGTGTTTAAAGTCATTTTTGTGCCTGAAATTGGTCAAAATTGAAGATTTTGAGTAAGCAAAACTCTGTAAAAATGGCAATTTTGGTCACTGTGAGGGTTTAAAAAGTGGTTATTCATCATGAGACCCGATCCAAATGACATTTTGAATCATTTTTGGTAGAGTCCAAAAAATTAATTTTCTGATGAAAAACGATGACCCCGGACCAGTCGAACGTTGAAAAAATGGTCAATATTGATGAAATTTTAATATTTAATCTTTTGACTTAAAATGACGGTTGGATGTGAATTATTACTTTTTCAACTAAAATAAGTGTGTTTAAAGTCATTTCTGTGCCTGAAATTGGTCAAAATTGAAGATTTTGAGTAAGCAAAACTCTGTAAAAATGGCAATTTTGGTCACTGTGAGGGTTTTAAAAGTGGTTATTCAACATGAGGCCCGATCCAAATGACATTTTGAATCATTTTTGGTAGAGTCCAAAAAATCCATTTTCTGATGAAAAACGATGACCCCGGACCAGTCTAACGTTGAAAAAATGGTCAATATTGATGAAATTTTAACATTTAATCTTTTGACTTTAAATTACGGTTGGATGTGAATTATTACTTTTTCAACTAAAATAAGTGTGTTTAAAGTAATTTCTGTGCCTGAAATTGGTCAAAATTGAAGATTTTGAGTAAGCAAAACTCTGTAAAAATGGCAATTTTGGTCACTGTGAGGGTGTAAAAAGTGGTTATTCAACATGAGGCCCGATCCAAATGACATTTTGAATCATTTTTGGTAGAGTTCAAAAAATCAATTTTCTGATAAAAACGATGACCCCGGACCAGTCGAACGTTGAAAAAATGGTCAATATTGATGAAATTTTAACATTTAATCTTTTGACTTAAAATGACGGTTGGATGTGAAATATTACTTTTTCAACTAAAATAAGTGTGTTTAAAGTCATTTCTGTGAGTGAAATTGGTCAAAATTGAAGATTTTGAGTAAGCAAAACTCTGTAAAAATGGCAATTTTGGTCACTGTGAGGGTTTAAAAAGTGGTTATTCAACATGAGGCCCGATCCAAATGACATTTTGAATCATTTTTGGTAGAGTCCAAAAAATCATTTTCTGATGGAAAACGATGACCCCGGACCAGTCGAACGTTGAAAAAATGGTCAATATTGATGAAATTTTAACATTTAATCTTTTGACTTAAAATGACGGTTGGATGTGAATTATTACTTTTTCAAATAAAATAAGTGTGTTTAATGTCATTTCTGTGCATGAAATTGGTCAAAATTGAAGATTTTGAGTAAGCAAAACTCTGTAAAAATGGCAATTTTGGTCACTGTGAGGGTGTAAAAAGTGGTTATTCAACATGAGGCCCGATCCAAATGACATTTTGAATCATTTTTGATAGAGTCCAAAAAATCAATTTTCTGATAAAAAACAATGACCCCGGACCAGTCGAACGTTGAAAAAATTGTCAATATTGATGAAATTTTAACATTTAAACTTTTGACTTTAAATGAAGGTTGGATGTGAGTTATTACTTTTTCAACTAAAATAAGTGTGTTTAAAGTCATTTCTGTGCCTGAAATTGGTCAAAATTGAAGATTTTGAGTAAGCAAAACTCTGTAAAAATGGCAATTTTGGTCACTGTGAGGGTTTAAAAAGTGGTTATTCAACATGAGGCCCGATCCAAATGACATTTTGAATCATTTTTGGTAGAATCCAAAAAATAAATTTTCTGATGAAAAACGATGACCCCGGACCAGTCGAATGTTGAAAAAATGGTCAATATTGATGAAATTTTAACATTTAATATTTTGACTTTAAATGACGGTTGGATGTGAAATATTACTTTTTCAACTAAAATAAGTGTGTTTAAAGTCATTTCTGTGCCTGAAATTGGTCAAAATTGAAGATTTTGAGTAAGCAAAACTCTGTAAAAATGGCAATTTTGGTCACTGTGAGGGTTTTAAAAGTGGTTATTCAACATGAGGCCCGATCCAAATGACATTTTGAATCATTTTTGGTAGAGTCCAAAAAATCCATTTTCTGATGAAAAACGATGACCCCGGACCAGTCGAACGTTGAAAAAATGGTCAATATTGATGAAATTTTAACATTTAATCTTTTGACTTTAAATTACGGTTGGATGTGAATTATTACTTTTTCAACTAAAATAAGTGTGTTTAAAGTCATTTCTGTGCCTGAAATTGGTCAAAATTGAAGATTTTGAGTAAGCAAAACTCTGTAAAAATGGCAATTTTGGTCACTGTGAGGGTGTAAAAAGTGGTTATTCAACATGAGGCCCGATCCAAATGACATTTTGAATCATTTTTGGTAGAGTTCAAAAAATCAATTTTCTGATAAAAAACGATGACCCCGGACCAGTCGAACGTTGAAAAAATGGTCAATATTGATGAAATTTTAACATTTAATCTTTTGACTTAAAATGATGGTTGGATGTGAAATATTACTTTTTCAACTAAGATAAGTGTGTTTAAAGTCATTTCTGTGAGTGAAATTGGTCAAAATTGCAGATTTTGAGTAAGCAAAACTCTGTAAAAATGGCAATTTTGGTCACTGTGAGGGTTTAAAAAGTGGTTATTCAACATGAGGCCCGATCCAAATGACATTTTGAATCATTTTTGGTAGAGTCCAAAAAATCATTTTCTGATGGAAAACGATGACCCCGGACCAGTCGAACGTTGAAAAAATGGTCAATATTGATGAAATTTTAACATTTAATCTTTTGACTTTAAATGACGGTTGGATGTGAATTATTACTTTTTCAACGAAAATAAGTGTGTTTAAAGTCATTTCTGTGCCTGAAATTGGTCAAAATTGAAGATTTTGAGTAAGCAAAACTCTGTAAAAATGGCAATTTTGGTCACTGTGAGGGTTTAAAAAGTGGATATTCAACATGAGGCCCAATCCAAATGACATTTTGAATCATTTTTGATAGAGTCCAAAAAATCAATTTTCTGATGAAAAACGATGACCCCGGACCAGTCGAACGTTGAAAAAATGGTCAATATTGATGAAATTTTAACATTTAATCTTTTGACTTAAAATGACGGTTGGATGTGAATTATTACTTTTTCAACTAAAATAAGTGTGTTTAAAGTCATTTTTGTGCCTGAAATTGGTCAAAATTGAAGATTTTGAGTAAGCAAAACTCTGTAAAAATGGCAATTTTGGTCACTGTGAGGGTTTTAAAAGTGGTTATTCAACATGAGGCCCGATCCAAATGACATTTTGAATCATTTTTGGTAGAGTCCAAAAAATCAATTTTCTGATGAAAAACGATGACCCCGGACCAGTCGAACGTTGAAAAAATGGTCAATATTGATGAAATTTTAACATTTAATCTTTTGACTTAAAATGACGGTTGGATGTGAATTATTACTTTTTCAACTAAAATAAGTGTGTTTAAAGTCATTTCTGTGCCTGAAATTGGTCAAAATTGAAGATTTTGAGTAAGCAAAACTCTGTAAAAATGGCAATTTTGGTCACTGTGAGGGTTTAAAAAGTGGAAATTCAACATGAGGCCCAATCCAAATGACATTTTGAATCATTTTTGATAGAGTCCAAAAAATCAATTTTCTGATGAAAAACGATGACCCCGGACCAGTCGAACGTTGAAAAAATTGTCAATATTGATTAAATTTTAACATTTAATCTTTTGACTTTAAATGCAGGTTGGATGTGAGTTATTACTTTTTCAACTAAAATAAGTGTGTTTAAAGTCATTTCTGTGCCTGAAATTGGTCAAAATTGAAGATTTTGAGTAAGCAAAACTCTGTAAAAATGGCAATTTTGGTCACTGTGAGGGTTTAAAAAGTGGTTATTCAACATGAGGCCCGATCCAAATGACATTTTGAATCATTTTTGGTAGAATCCAAAAAATAAATTTTCTGATGAAAATCGATGACCCCGGACCAGTCGAATGTTGAAAAAATGGTCAATATTGATGAAATTTTAACATTTAATCTTTTGACTTTAAATGACGGTTGGATGTGAATTATTACTTTTTCAACTAAAATAAGTGTGTTTAAAGTCATTTCTGTGCCTGAAATTGGTCAAAATTGAAGATTTTGAGTAAGCAAAACTCTGTAAAAATGGCAATTTTGGTCACTGTGAGGGTGTAAAAAGTGGTTATTCAACATGAGGCCCGATCCAAATGACATTTTGAATCATTTTTGGTAGAGTTCAAAAATCAATTTCCTGATAAAAAACGATGACCCCGGACCAGTCGAACGTTGAAAAAATGGTCAATATTGATGAAATTTTAACATTTAATCTTTTGACTTAAAATGACGGTTGGATGTGAAATATTACTTTTCAACTAAAATAAGTGTGTTTAAAGTCATTTCTGTGCCTGAAATTGGTCAAAATTGAAGATTTTGAGTAAGCAAAACTCTGTAAAAATGGCAATTTTGGTCACTGTGAGGGTTTAAAAAGTGGTTATTCAACATGAGGCCCGATCCAAATGACATTTTGAATCATTTTTGGTAGAGTCCAAAAAATCATTTTCTGATGGAAAACGATGACCCCGGACCAGTCGAACGTTGAAAAAATGGTCAATATTGATGAAATTTTAACATTTAATCTTTTGACTTTAAATGATGGTTGGATGTGAATTATTACTTTTTCAACGAAACTAAGTGTGTTTAAAGTCATTTCTGTGCCTGAAATTGGTCAAAATTGAAGATTTTGAGTAAGCAAAACTCTGTAAAAATGGCAATTTTGGTCACTGTGAGGGTTTAAAAAGTGGAAATTCAACATGAGGCCCAATCCAAATGACATTTTGAATCATTTTTGATAGAGTCCAAAAAATCAATTTTCTGATGAAAAACGATGACCCCGGACCAGTCGAACGTTGAAAAAATTGTCAATATTGATTAAATTTTAACATTTAATCTTTTGACTTTAAATGCAGGTTGGATGTGAGTTATTACTTTTTCAACTAAAATAAGTGTGTTTAAAGTCATTTCTGTGCCTGAAATTGGTCAAAATTGAAGATTTTGAGTAAGCAAAACTCTGTAAAAATGGCAATTTTGGTCACTGTGAGGGTTTAAAAAGTGGTTATTCAACATGAGGCCCGATCCAAATGACATTTTGAATCATTTTTGGTAGAATCCAAAAAATAAATTTTCTGATGAAAATCGATGACCCCGGACCAGTCGAATGTTGAAAAAATGGTCAATATTGATGAAATTTTAACATTTAATCTTTTGACTTTAAATGACGGTTGGATGTGAATTATTACTTTTTCAACTAAAATAAGTGTGTTTAAAGTCATTTCTGTGCCTGAAATTGGTCAAAATTGAAGATTTTGAGTAAGCAAAACTCTGTAAAAATGGCAATTTTGGTCACTGTGAGGGTGTAAAAAGTGGTTATTCAACATGAGGCCCGATCCAAATGACATTTTGAATCATTTTTGGTAGAGTTCAAAAATCAATTTCCTGATAAAAAACGATGACCCCGGACCAGTCGAACGTTGAAAAAATGGTCAATATTGATGAAATTTTAACATTTAATCTTTTGACTTAAAATGACGGTTGGATGTGAAATATTACTTTTCAACTAAAATAAGTGTGTTTAAAGTCATTTCTGTGCCTGAAATTGGTCAAAATTGAAGATTTTGAGTAAGCAAAACTCTGTAAAAATGGCAATTTTGGTCACTGTGAGGGTTTAAAAAGTGGTTATTCAACATGAGGCCCGATCCAAATGACATTTTGAATCATTTTTGGTAGAGTCCAAAAAATCATTTTCTGATGGAAAACGATGACCCCGGACCAGTCGAACGTTGAAAAAATGGTCAATATTGATGAAATTTTAACATTTAATCTTTTGACTTTAAATGACGGTTGGATGTGAATTATTACTTTTTCAACGAAACTAAGTGTGTTTAAAGTCATTTCTGTGCCTGAAATTGGTCAAAATTGAAGATTTTGAGTAAGCAAAACTCTGTAAAAATGGCAATTTTGGTCACTGTGAGGGTGTAAAAAGTGGTTATTCAACATGAGGCCCGATCCAAATGACATTTTGAATCATTTTTGGTAGAGTTCAAAAAATCAATTTTCTGATAAAAAACGATGACCCCGGACCAGTCGAACGTTGAAAAAATGGTCAATATTGATGAAATTTTAACATTTAATCTTTTGACTTAAAATGACGGTTGGATGTGAAATATTACTTTTTCAACTAAAATAAGTGTGTTTAAAGTCATTTCTGTGAGTGAAATTGGTCAAAATTGAAGATTTTGAGTAAGCAAAACTCTGTAAAAATGGCAATTTTGGTCACTGTGAGGGTTTAAAAAGTGGTTATTCAACATGAGGCCCGATCCAAATGACATTTTGAATCATTTTTGGTAGAGTCCAAAAAATCATTTTCTGATGGAAAACGATGACCCCGGACCAGTCGAACGTTGAAAAAATGGTCAATATTGATGAAATTTTAACATTTAATCTTTTGACTTAAAATGACGGTTGGATGTGAATTATTACTTTTTCAAATAAAATAAGTGTGTTTAATGTCATTTCTGTGCATGAAATTGGTCAAAATTGAAGATTTTGAGTAAGCAAAACTCTGTAAAAATGGCAATTTTGGTCACTGTGAGGGTGTAAAAAGTGGTTATTCAACATGAGGCCCGATCCAAATGACATTTTGAATCATTTTTGATAGAGTCCAAAAAATCAATTTTCTGATAAAAAACAATGACCCCGGACCAGTCGAACGTTGAAAAAATTGTCAATATTGATGAAATTTTAACATTTAATCTTTTGACTTTAAATGAAGGTTGGATGTGAGTTATTACTTTTTCAACTAAAATAAGTGTGTTTAAAGTCATTTCTGTGCCTGAAATTGGTCAAAATTGAAGATTTTGAGTAAGCAAAACTCTGTAAAAATGGCAATTTTGGTCACTGTGAGGGTTTAAAAAGTGGTTATTCAACATGAGGCCCGATCCAAATGACATTTTGAATCATTTTTGGTAGAATCCAAAAAATAAATTTTCTGATGAAAAACGATGACCCCGGACCAGTCGAATGTTGAAAAAATGGTCAATATTGATGACATTTTAACATTTAATATTTTGACTTTAAATGACGGTTGGATGTGAATTATTACTTTTTCAACTAAAATAAGTGTGTTTAAAGTCATTTCTGTGCCTGAAATTGGTCAAAATTGAAGATTTTGAGTAAGCAAAACTCTGTAAAAATGGCAATTTTGGTCACTGTGAGGGTGTAAAAAGTGGTTATTCAACATGAGGCCCGATCCAAATGACATTTTGAATCATTTTTGGTAGAGTTCAAAAAATCAATTTTCTGATAAAAAACGATGACCCCGGACCAGTCGAACGTTGAAAAAATGGTCAATATTGATGAAATTTTAACATTTAATCTTTTGACTTAAAATGACGGTTGGATGTGAAATATTACTTTTTCAACTAAGATAAGTGTGTTTAAAGTCATTTCTGTGAGTGAAATTGGTCAAAATTGAAGATTTTGAGTAAGCAAAACTCTGTAAAAATGGCAATTTTGGTCACTGTGAGGGTTTAAAAAGTGGTTATTCAACATGAGGCCCGATCCAAATGACATTTTGAATCATTTTTGGTAGAGTCCAAAAAATCTTTTTCTGATGGAAAACGATGACCCCGGACCAGTCGAACGTTGAAAAAATGGTCAATATTGATGAAATTTTAACATTTAATCTTTTGACTTTAAATGACGGTTGGATGTGAATTATTACTTTTTCAACGAAAATAAGTGTGTTTAAAGTCATTTCTGTGCCTGAAATTGGTCAAAATTGAAGATTTTGAGTAAGCAAAACTCTGTAAAAATGGCAATTTTGGTCACT
Organism: Lissotriton vulgaris; assembly: GCF_964263255.1. Classification (NCBI taxonomy): domain Eukaryota; kingdom Metazoa; phylum Chordata; class Amphibia; order Caudata; family Salamandridae; genus Lissotriton; species Lissotriton vulgaris. The sequence goes on from NW_028245652.1 coordinate 526,985, forward strand.
GTGAGGGTTTAAAAAGTGGATATTCAACATGAGGCCCAATCCAAATGACATTTTGAATCATTTTTGATAGAGTCCAAAAAATCAATTTTCTGATGAAAAACGATGACCCCGGACCAGTCGAACGTTGAAAAAATGGTCAATATTGATGAAATTTTAACATTTAATCTTTTGACTTTAAATGACGGTTGGATGTGAATTATTACTTTTTCAACGAAAATAAGTGTGTTTAAAGTCATTTCTGTGCCTGAAATTGGTCAAAATTGAAGATTTTGAGTAAGCAAAACTCTGTAAAAATGGCAATTTTGGTCACTGTGAGGGTTTAAAAAGTGGATATTCAACATGAGGCCCAATCCAAATGACATTTTGAATCATTTTTGATAGAGTCCAAAAAATCAATTTTCTGATGAAAAACGATGACCCCGGACCAGTCGAACGTTGAAAAAATTGTCAATATTGATGAAATTTTAACATTTAATCTTTTGACTTTAAATGAAGGTTGGATGTGAGTTATTACTTTTTCAACTAAAATAAGTGTGTTTAAAGTCATTTCTGTGCCTGAAATTGGTCAAAATTGAAGATTTTGAGTAAGCAAAACTCTGTAAAAATGGCAATTTTGGTCACTGTGAGGGTTTAAAAAGTGGTTATTCAACATGAGGCCCGATCCAAATTTCATTTTGAATCATTTTTGGTAGAGTCCAAAAAATCAATTTTCTGATGAAAAACGATGACCCCGGACCAGTCGAACGTTGAAAAAATGGTCAATATTGATGAAATTTTAACATTTAATCTTTTGACTTAAAATGACGGTTGGATGTGAATTATTACTTTTTCAAATAAAATAAGTGTGTTTAATGTCATTTCTGTGCATGAAATTGGTCAAAATTGAAGATTTTGAGTAAGCAAAACTCTGTAAAAATGGCAATTTTGGTCACTGTGAGGGTGTAAAAAGTGGTTATTCAACATGAGGCCCGATCCAAATGACATTTTGAATCATTTTTGATAGAGTCCAAAAAATCAATTTTCTGATAAAAAACAATGACCCGGACCAGTCGAACGTTGAAAAAATTGTCAATATTGATGAAATTTTAACATTTAATCTTTTGACTTTAAATGACGGTTGGATGTGAATTATTACTTTTTCAACGAAACTAAGTGTGTTTAAAGTCATTTCTGTGCCTGAAATTGGTCAAAATTGAAAATTTTGAGTAAGCAAAACTCTGAAAAAATGGCAATTTTGGTCACTGTGAGGGTTTAAAAAGTGGTTATGCAACATGAGGCCCGATCCAAATGACATTTTGAATCATTTTTGGTAGAGTCCAAAAAATCCATTTTCTGATGAAAAACGATGACCCCGGACCAGTCGAACGTTGAAAAAATGGTCAATATTGATGAAATTTTAACATTTAATCTTTTGACTTTAAATTACGGTTGGATGTGAATTATTACTTTTTCAACTAAAATAAGTGTGTTTAAAGTCATTTCTGTGCCTGAAATTGGTCAAAATTGAAGATTTTGAGTAAGCAAAACTCTGTAAAAATGGCAATTTTGGTCACTGTGAGGGTTTAAAAAGTGGATATTCAACATGAGGCCCAATCCAAATGACATTTTGAATCATTTTTGGTAGAGTCCAAAAAATCAATTTTCTGATGAAAAACGATGACCCCGGACCAGTCGAACGTTGAGAAAATGGTCAATATTGATGAAATTTTAACATTTAATCTTTTGACTTTAAATGAAGGTTGGATGTGAGTTATTACTTTTTCAACTAAAATAAGTGTGTTTAAAGTCATTTCTGTGCCTGAAATTGGTAAAAATTGAAGATTTTGAGTAAGCAAAACTCTGTAAAAATGGCAATTTTGGTCACTGTGAGGGTTTAAAAAGTGGATATTCAACATGAGGCCCAATCCAAATAACATTTTGAATCATTTTTGGTAGAGTCCAAAAAATCAATTTTCTGATGAAAAACGATGACCCCGGACCAGTCGAACGTTGAAAAAATGGTCAATATTGATGAAATTTTAACATTTAATCTTTTGACTTTAAATTACGGTTGGATGTGAATTATTACTTTTTCAACTAAAATAAGTGTGTTTAAAGTCATTTCTGTGCCTGAAATTGGTCAAAATTGAAGATTTTGAGTAAGCAAAACTCTGTAAAAATGGCAATTTTGGTCACTGTGAGGGTTTAAAAAGTGGTTATTCATCATGAGACCCGATCCAAATGACATTTTGAATCATTTTTGGTAGAGTCCAAAAAATCAATTTTCTGATGAAAAACGATGACCCCGGACCAGTCGAACGTTGAAAAAATGGTCAATATTGATGAAATTTTAACATATAATCTTTTGACTTAAAATGACGGTTGGATGTGAATTATTACTTTTTCAACTAAAATAAGTGTGTTTAAAGTCATTTCTGTGCCTGAAATTGGTCAAAATTGAAGATTTTGAGTAAGCAAAACTCTGTAAAAATGGCAATTTTGGTCACTGTGAGGGTTTTAAAAGTGGTTATTCAACATGAGGCCCGATCCAAATGACATTTTGAATCATTTTTGGTAGAGTCCAAAAAATCCATTTTCTGATGAAAAACGATGACCCCGGACCAGTCTAACGTTGAAAAAATGGTCAATATTGATGAAATTTTAACATTTAATCTTTTGACTTTAAATTACGGTTGGATGTGAATTATTACTTTTTCAACTAAAATAAGTGTGTTTAAAGTCATTTCTGTGCCTGAAATTGGTCAAAATTGAAGATTTTGAGTAAGCAAAACTCTGTAAAAATGGCAATTTTGGTCACTGTGAGGGTGTAAAAAGTGGTTATTCAACATGAGGCCCGATCCAAATGACATTTTGAATCATTTTTGGTAGAGTTCAAAAAATCAATTTTCTGATAAAAAACGATGACCCCGGACCAGTCGAACGTTGAAAAAATGGTCAATATTGATGAAATTTTAACATTTAATCTTTTGACTTAAAATGACGGTTGGATGTGAAATATTACTTTTTCAACTAAAATAAGTGTGTTTAAAGTCATTTCTGTGAGTGAAATTGGTCAAAATTGAAGATTTTGAGTAAGCAAAACTCTGTAAAAATGGCAATTTTGGTCACTGTGAGGGTTTAAAAAGTGGTTATTCAACATGAGGCCCGATCCAAATGACATTTTGAATCATTTTTGGTAGAGTCCAAAAAATCATTTTCTGATGGAAAACGATGACCCCGGACCAGTCGAACGTTGAAAAAATGGTCAATATTGATGAAATTTTAACATTTAATCTTTTGACTTAAAATGACGGTTGGATGTGAATTATTACTTTTTCAAATAAAATAAGTGTGTTTAATGTCATTTCTGTGCATGAAATTGGTCAAAATTGAAGATTTTGAGTAAGCAAAACTCTGTAAAAATGGCAATTTTGGTCACTGTGAGGGTGTAAAAAGTGGTTATTCAACATGAGGCCCGATCCAAATGACATTTTGAATCATTTTTGATAGAGTCCAAAAAATCAATTTTCTGATAAAAAACAATGACCCCGGACCAGTCGAACGTTGAAAAAATTGTCAATATTGATGAAATTTTAACATTTAATCTTTTGACTTTAAATGAAGGTTGGATGTGAGTTATTACTTTTTCAACTAAAATAAGTGTGTTTAAAGTCATTTCTGTGCCTGAAATTGGTCAAAATTGAAGATTTTGAGTAAGCAAAACTCTGTAAAAATGGCAATTTTGGTCACTGTGAGGGTTTAAAAAGTGGTTATTCAACATGAGGCCCGATCCAAATGACATTTTGAATCATTTTTGGTAGAATCCAAAAAATAAATTTTCTGATGAAAAACGATGACCCCGGACCAGTCGAATGTTGAAAAAATGGTCAATATTGATGAAATTTTAACATTTAATATTTTGACTTTAAATGACGGTTGGATGTGAAATATTACTTTTTCAACTAAAATAAGTGTGTTTAAAGTCATTTCTGTGCCTGAAATTGGTCAAAATTGAAGATTTTGAGTAAGCAAAACTCTGTAAAAATGGCAATTTTGGTCACTGTGAGGGTTTTAAAAGTGGTTATTCAACATGAGGCCCGATCCAAATGACATTTTGAATCATTTTTGGTAGAGTCCAAAAAATCCATTTTCTGATGAAAAACGATGACCCCGGACCAGTCGAACGTTGAAAAAATGGTCAATATTGATGAAATTTTAACATTTAATCTTTTGACTTTAAATTACGGTTGGATGTGAATTATTACTTTTTCAACTAAAATAAGTGTGTTTAAAGTCATTTCTGTGCCTGAAATTGGTCAAAATTGAAGATTTTGAGTAAGCAAAACTCTGTAAAAATGGCAATTTTGGTCACTGTGAGGGTGTAAAAAGTGGTTATTCAACATGAGGCCCGATCCAAATGACATTTTGAATCATTTTTGGTAGAGTTCAAAAAATCAATTTTCTGATAAAAAACGATGACCCCGGACCAGTCGAACGTTGAAAAAATGGTCAATATTGATGAAATTTTAACATTTAATCTTTTGACTTAAAATGACGGTTGGATGTGAAATATTACTTTTTCAACTAAGATAAGTGTGTTTAAAGTCATTTCTGTGAGTGAAATTGGTCAAAATTGAAGATTTTGAGTAAGCAAAACTCTGTAAAAATGGCAATTTTGGTCACTGTGAGGGTTTAAAAAGTGGTTATTCAACATGAGGCCCGATCCAAATGACATTTTGAATCATTTTTGGTAGAGTCCAAAAAATCATTTTCTGATGGAAAACGATGACCCCGGACCAGTCGAACGTTGAAAAAATGGTCAATATTGATGAAATTTTAACATTTAATCTTTTGACTTTAAATGACGGTTGGATGTGAATTATTACTTTTTCAACGAAAATAAGTGTGTTTAAAGTCATTTCTGTGCCTGAAATTGGTCAAAATTGAAGATTTTGAGTAAGCAAAACTCTGTAAAAATGGCAATTTTGGTCACTGTGAGGGTTTAAAAAGTGGATATTCAACATGAGGCCCAATCCAAATGACATTTTGAATCATTTTTGATAGAGTCCAAAAAATCAATTTTCTGATGAAAAACGATGACCCCGGACCAGTCGAACGTTGAAAAAATTGTCAATATTGATGAAATTTTAACATTTAATCTTTTGACTTTAAATGAAGGTTGGATGTGAGTTATTACTTTTTCAACTAAAATAAGTGTGTTTAAAGTCATTTCTGTGCCTGAAATTGGTCAAAATTGAAGATTTTGAGTAAGCAAAACTCTGTAAAAATGGCAATTTTGGTCACTGTGAGGGTTTAAAAAGTGGTTATTCAACATGAGGCCCGATCCAAATTTCATTTTGAATCATTTTTGGTAGAGTCCAAAAAATCAATTTTCTGATGAAAAACGATGACCCCGGACCAGTCGAACGTTGAAAAAATGGTCAATATTGATGAAATTTTAACATTTAATCTTTTGACTTAAAATGACGGTTGGATGTGAATTATTACTTTTTCAAATAAAATAAGTGTGTTTAATGTCATTTCTGTGCATGAAATTGGTCAAAATTGAAGATTTTGAGTAAGCAAAACTCTGTAAAAATGGCAATTTTGGTCACTGTGAGGGTGTAAAAAGTGGTTATTCAACATGAGGCCCGATCCAAATGACATTTTGAATCATTTTTGATAGAGTCCAAAAAATCAATTTTCTGATAAAAAACAATGACCCCGGACCAGTCGAACGTTGAAAAAATTGTCAATATTGATGAAATTTTAACATTTAAACTTTTGACTTTAAATGAAGGTTGGATGTGAGTTATTACTTTTTCAACTAAAATAAGTGTGTTTAAAGTCATTTCTGTGCCTGAAATTGGTCAAAATTGAAGATTTTGAGTAAGCAAAACTCTGTAAAAATGGCAATTTTGGTCACTGTGAGGGTTTAAAAAGTGGTTATTCAACATGAGGCCCGATCCAAATGACATTTTGAATCATTTTTGGTAGAATCCAAAAAATAAATTTTCTGATGAAAAACGATGACCCCGGACCAGTCGAATGTTGAAAAAATGGTCAATATTGATGAAATTTTAACATTTAATATTTTGACTTTAAATGACGGTTGGATGTGAAATATTACTTTTTCAACTAAAATAAGTGTGTTTAAAGTCATTTCTGTGCCTGAAATTGGTCAAAATTGAAGATTTTGAGTAAGCAAAACTCTGTAAAAATGGCAATTTTGGTCACTGTGAGGGTTTTAAAAGTGGTTATTCAACATGAGGCCCGATCCAAATGACATTTTGAATCATTTTTGGTAGAGTCCAAAAAATCCATTTTCTGATGAAAAACGATGACCCCGGACCAGTCGAACGTTGAAAAAATGGTCAATATTGATGAAATTTTAACATTTAATCTTTTGACTTTAAATTACGGTTGGATGTGAATTATTACTTTTTCAACTAAAATAAGTGTGTTTAAAGTCATTTCTGTGCCTGAAATTGGTCAAAATTGAAGATTTTGAGTAAGCAAAACTCTGTAAAAATGGCAATTTTGGTCACTGTGAGGGTGTAAAAAGTGGTTATTCAACATGAGGCCCGATCCAAATGACATTTTGAATCATTTTTGGTAGAGTTCAAAAAATCAATTTTCTGATAAAAAACGATGACCCCGGACCAGTCGAACGTTGAAAAAATGGTCAATATTGATGAAATTTTAACATTTAATCTTTTGACTTAAAATGATGGTTGGATGTGAAATATTACTTTTTCAACTAAGATAAGTGTGTTTAAAGTCATTTCTGTGAGTGAAATTGGTCAAAATTGCAGATTTTGAGTAAGCAAAACTCTGTAAAAATGGCAATTTTGGTCACTGTGAGGGTTTAAAAAGTGGTTATTCAACATGAGGCCCGATCCAAATGACATTTTGAATCATTTTTGGTAGAGTCCAAAAAATCATTTTCTGATGGAAAACGATGACCCCGGACCAGTCGAACGTTGAAAAAATGGTCAATATTGATGAAATTTTAACATTTAATCTTTTGACTTTAAATGACGGTTGGATGTGAATTATTACTTTTTCAACGAAAATAAGTGTGTTTAAAGTCATTTCTGTGCCTGAAATTGGTCAAAATTGAAGATTTTGAGTAAGCAAAACTCTGTAAAAATGGCAATTTTGGTCACTGTGAGGGTTTAAAAAGTGGATATTCAACATGAGGCCCAATCCAAATGACATTTTGAATCATTTTTGATAGAGTCCAAAAAATCAATTTTCTGATGAAAAACGATGACCCCGGACCAGTCGAACGTTGAAAAAATGGTCAATATTGATGAAATTTTAACATTTAATCTTTTGACTTAAAATGACGGTTGGATGTGAATTATTACTTTTTCAACTAAAATTAGTGTGTTTAAAGTCATTTTTGTGCCTGAAATTGGTCAAAATTGAAGATTTTGAGTAAGCAAAACTCTGTAAAAATGGCAATTTTGGTCACTGTGAGGGTTTTAAAAGTGGTTATTCAACATGAGGCCCGATCCAAATGACATTTTGAATCATTTTTGGTAGAGTCCAAAAAATCAATTTTCTGATGAAAAACGATGACCCCGGACCAGTCGAACGTTGAAAAAATGGTCAATATTGATGAAATTTTAACATTTAATCTTTTGACTTAAAATGACGGTTGGATGTGAATTATTACTTTTTCAACTAAAATAAGTGTGTTTAAAGTCATTTCTGTGCCTGAAATTGGTCAAAATTGAAGATTTTGAGTAAGCAAAACTCTGTAAAAATGGCAATTTTGGTCACTGTGAGGGTTTAAAAAGTGGAAATTCAACATGAGGCCCAATCCAAATGACATTTTGAATCATTTTTGATAGAGTCCAAAAAATCAATTTTCTGATGAAAAACGATGACCCCGGACCAGTCGAACGTTGAAAAAATTGTCAATATTGATTAAATTTTAACATTTAATCTTTTGACTTTAAATGCAGGTTGGATGTGAGTTATTACTTTTTCAACTAAAATAAGTGTGTTTAAAGTCATTTCTGTGCCTGAAATTGGTCAAAATTGAAGATTTTGAGTAAGCAAAACTCTGTAAAAATGGCAATTTTGGTCACTGTGAGGGTTTAAAAAGTGGTTATTCAACATGAGGCCCGATCCAAATGACATTTTGAATCATTTTTGGTAGAATCCAAAAAATAAATTTTCTGATGAAAATCGATGACCCCGGACCAGTCGAATGTTGAAAAAATGGTCAATATTGATGAAATTTTAACATTTAATCTTTTGACTTTAAATGACGGTTGGATGTGAATTATTACTTTTTCAACTAAAATAAGTGTGTTTAAAGTCATTTCTGTGCCTGAAATTGGTCAAAATTGAAGATTTTGAGTAAGCAAAACTCTGTAAAAATGGCAATTTTGGTCACTGTGAGGGTGTAAAAAGTGGTTATTCAACATGAGGCCCGATCCAAATGACATTTTGAATCATTTTTGGTAGAGTTCAAAAATCAATTTCCTGATAAAAAACGATGACCCCGGACCAGTCGAACGTTGAAAAAATGGTCAATATTGATGAAATTTTAACATTTAATCTTTTGACTTAAAATGACGGTTGGATGTGAAATATTACTTTTCAACTAAAATAAGTGTGTTTAAAGTCATTTCTGTGCCTGAAATTGGTCAAAATTGAAGATTTTGAGTAAGCAAAACTCTGTAAAAATGGCAATTTTGGTCACTGTGAGGGTTTAAAAAGTGGTTATTCAACATGAGGCCCGATCCAAATGACATTTTGAATCATTTTTGGTAGAGTCCAAAAAATCATTTTCTGATGGAAAACGATGACCCCGGACCAGTCGAACGTTGAAAAAATGGTCAATATTGATGAAATTTTAACATTTAATCTTTTGACTTTAAATGACGGTTGGATGTGAATTATTACTTTTTCAACGAAACTAAGTGTGTTTAAAGTCATTTCTGTGCCTGAAATTGGTCAAAATTGAAGATTTTGAGTAAGCAAAACTCTGTAAAAATGGCAATTTTGGTCACTGTGAGGGTTTAAAAAGTGGAAATTCAACATGAGGCCCAATCCAAATGACATTTTGAATCATTTTTGATAGAGTCCAAAAAATCAATTTTCTGATGAAAAACGATGACCCCGGACCAGTCGAACGTTGAAAAAATTGTCAATATTGATTAAATTTTAACATTTAATCTTTTGACTTTAAATGCAGGTTGGATGTGAGTTATTACTTTTTCAACTAAAATAAGTGTGTTTAAAGTCATTTCTGTGCCTGAAATTGGTCAAAATTGAAGATTTTGAGTAAGCAAAACTCTGTAAAAATGGCAATTTTGGTCACTGTGAGGGTTTAAAAAGTGGTTATTCAACATGAGGCCCGATCCAAATGACATTTTGAATCATTTTTGGTAGAATCCAAAAAATAAATTTTCTGATGAAAATCGATGACCCCGGACCAGTCGAATGTTGAAAAAATGGTCAATATTGATGAAATTTTAACATTTAATCTTTTGACTTTAAATGACGGTTGGATGTGAATTATTACTTTTTCAACTAAAATAAGTGTGTTTAAAGTCATTTCTGTGCCTGAAATTGGTCAAAATTGAAGATTTTGAGTAAGCAAAACTCTGTAAAAATGGCAATTTTGGTCACTGTGAGGGTGTAAAAAGTGGTTATTCAACATGAGGCCCGATCCAAATGACATTTTAAATCATTTTTGGTAGAGTTCAAAAATCAATTTCCTGATAAAAAACGATGACCCCGGACCAGTCGAACGTTGAAAAAATGGTCAATATTGATGAAATTTTAACATTTAATCTTTTGACTTAAAATGACGGTTGGATGTGAAATATTACTTTTCAACTAAAATAAGTGTGTTTAAAGTCATTTCTGTGCCTGAAATTGGTCAAAATTGAAGATTTTGAGTAAGCAAAACTCTGTAAAAATGGCAATTTTGGTCACTGTGAGGGTTTAAAAAGTGGTTATTCAACATGAGGCCCGATCCAAATGACATTTTGAATCATTTTTGGTAGAGTCCAAAAAATCATTTTCTGATGGAAAACGATGACCCCGGACCAGTCGAACGTTGAAAAAATGGTCAATATTGATGAAATTTTAACATTTAATCTTTTGACTTTAAATGACGGTTGGATGTGAATTATTACTTTTTCAACGAAACTAAGTGTGTTTAAAGTCATTTCTGTGCCTGAAATTGGTCAAAATTGAAGATTTTGAGTAAGCAAAACTCTGTAAAAATGGCAATTTTGGTCACTGTGAGGGTGTAAAAAGTGGTTATTCAACATGAGGCCCGATCCAAATGACATTTTGAATCATTTTTGGTAGAGTTCAAAAAATCAATTTTCTGATAAAAAACGATGACCCCGGACCAGTCGAACGTTGAAAAAATGGTCAATATTGATGAAATTTTAACATTTAATCTTTTGACTTAAAATGACGGTTGGATGTGAAATATTACTTTTTCAACTAAAATAAGTGTGTTTAAAGTCATTTCTGTGAGTGAAATTGGTCAAAATTGAAGATTTTGAGTAAGCAAAACTCTGTAAAAATGGCAATTTTGGTCACTGTGAGGGTTTAAAAAGTGGTTATTCAACATGAGGCCCGATCCAAATGACATTTTGAATCATTTTTGGTAGAGTCCAAAAAATCATTTTCTGATGGAAAACGATGACCCCGGACCAGTCGAACGTTGAAAAAATGGTCAATATTGATGAAATTTTAACATTTAATCTTTTGACTTAAAATGACGGTTGGATGTGAATTATTACTTTTTCAAATAAAATAAGTGTGTTTAATGTCATTTCTGTGCATGAAATTGGTCAAAATTGAAGATTTTGAGTAAGCAAAACTCTGTAAAAATGGCAATTTTGGTCACTGTGAGGGTGTAAAAAGTGGTTATTCAACATGAGGCCCGATCCAAATGACATTTTGAATCATTTTTGATAGAGTCCAAAAAATCAATTTTCTGATAAAAAACAATGACCCCGGACCAGTCGAACGTTGAAAAAATTGTCAATATTGATGAAATTTTAACATTTAATCTTTTGACTTTAAATGAAGGTTGGATGTGAGTTATTACTTTTTCAACTAAAATAAGTGTGTTTAAAGTCATTTCTGTGCCTGAAATTGGTCAAAATTGAAGATTTTGAGTAAGCAAAACTCTGTAAAAATGGCAATTTTGGTCACTGTGAGGGTTTAAAAAGTGGTTATTCAACATGAGGCCCGATCCAAATGACATTTTGAATCATTTTTGGTAGAATCCAAAAAATAAATTTTCTGATGAAAAACGATGACCCCGGACCAGTCGAATGTTGAAAAAATGGTCAATATTGATGACATTTTAACATTTAATATTTTGACTTTAAATGACGGTTGGATGTGAATTATTACTTTTTCAACTAAAATAAGTGTGTTTAAAGTCATTTCTGTGCCTGAAATTGGTCAAAATTGAAGATTTTGAGTAAGCAAAACTCTGTAAAAATGGCAATTTTGGTCACTGTGAGGGTGTAAAAAGTGGTTATTCAACATGAGGCCCGATCCAAATGACATTTTGAATCATTTTTGGTAGAGTTCAAAAAATCAATTTCCTGATAAAAAACGATGACCCCGGACCAGTCGAACGTTGAAAAAATGGTCAATATTGATGAAATTTTAACATTTAATCTTTTGACTTAAAATGAAGGTTGGATGTGAAATATTACTTTTTCAACTAAAATAAGTGTGTTTAAAGTCATTTCTGTGCCTGAAATTGGTCAAAATTGAAGATTTTGAGTAAGCAAAACTCTGTAAAAATGGCAATTTTGGTCACTGTGAGGGTTTTAAAAGTGGTTATTCAACATGAGGCCCGATCCAAATGACATTTTGAATCATTTTTGGTAGAGTCCAAAAAATCCATTTTCTGATGAAAAACGATGACCCCGGACCAGTCGAACGTTGAAAAAATGGTCAATATTGATGAAATTTTAACATTTAATCTTTTGACTTTAAATTACGGTTGGATGTGAATTATTACTTTTTCAACTAAAATAAGTGTGTTTAAAGTCATTTCTGTGCCTGAAATTGGTCAAAATTGAAGATTTTGAGTAAGCAAAACTCTGTAAAAATGGCAATTTTGGTCACTGTGAGGGTGTAAAAAGTGGTTATTCAACATGAGGCCCGATCCAAATGACATTTTGAATCATTTTTGGTAGAGTTCAAAAAATCAATTTTCTGATAAAAAACGATGACCCCGGACCAGTCGAACGTTGAAAAAATGGTCAATATTGATGAAATTTTAACATTTAATCTTTTGACTTAAAATGACGGTTGGATGTGAAATATTACTTTTTCAACTAAGATAAGTGTGTTTAAAGTCATTTCTGTGAGTGAAATTGGTCAAAATTGAAGATTTTGAGTAAGCAAAACTCTGTAAAAATGGCAATTTTGGTCACTGTGAGGGTTTAAAAAGTGGTTATTCAACATGAGGCCCGATCCAAATGACATTTTGAATCATTTTTGGTAGAGTCCAAAAAATCTTTTTCTGATGGAAAACGATGACCCCGGACCAGTCGAACGTTGAAAAAATGGTCAATATTGATGAAATTTTAACATTTAATCTTTTGACTTTAAATGACGGTTGGATGTGAATTATTACTTTTTCAACGAAAATAAGTGTGTTTAAAGTCATTTCTGTGCCTGAAATTGGTCAAAATTGAAGATTTTGAGTAAGCAAAACTCTGTAAAAATGGCAATTTTGGTCACTGTGAGGGTTTAAAAAGTGGATATTCAACATGAGGCCCAATCCAAATTACATTTTGAATCATTTTTGATAGAGTCCAAAAAATCAATTTTCTGATGAAAAACGATGACCCCGGACCAGTCGAACGTTGAAAAAATGGTCAATATTGATGAAATTTTAACATTTAATCTTTTGACTTTAAATGACGGTTGGATGTGAATTATTACTTTTTCAACGAAAATAAGTGTGTTTAAAGTCATTTCTGTGCCTGAAATTGGTCAAAATTGAAGATTTTGAGTAAGCAAAACTCTGTAAAAATGGCAATTTTGGTCACTGTGAGGGTTTAAAAAGTGGATATTCAACATGAGGCCCAATCCAAATGACATTTTGAATCATTTTTGATAGAGTCCAAAAAATCAATTTTCTGATGAAAAACGATGACCCCGGACCAGTCGAACGTTGAAAAAATTGTCAATATTGATGAAATTTTAACATTTAATCTTTTGACTTTAAATGAAGGTTGGATGTGAGTTATTACTTTTTCAACTAAAATAAGTGTGTTTAAAGTCATTTCTGTGCCTGAAATTGGTCAAAATTGAAGATTTTGAGTAAGCAAAACTCTGTAAAAATGGCAATTTTGGTCACTGTGAGGGTTTAAAAAGTGGTTATTCAACATGAGGCCCGATCCAAATTTCATTTTGAATCATTTTTGGTAGAGTCCAAAAAATCAATTTTCTGATGAAAAACGATGACCCCGGACCAGTCGAACGTTGAAAAAATGGTCAATATTGATGAAATTTTAACATTTAATCTTTTGACTTAAAATGACGGTTGGATGTGAATTATTACTTTTTCAAATAAAATAAGTGTGTTTAATGTCATTTCTGTGCATGAAATTGGTCAAAATTGAAGATTTTGAGTAAGCAAAACTCTGTAAAAATGGCAATTTTGGTCACTGTGAGGGTGTAAAAAGTGGTTATTCAACATGAGGCCCGATCCAAATGACATTTTGAATCATTTTTGATAGAGTCCAAAAAATCAATTTTCTGATAAAAAACAATGACCCGGACCAGTCGAACGTTGAAAAAATTGTCAATATTGATGAAATTTTAACATTTAATCTTTTGACTTTAAATGACGGTTGGATGTGAATTATTACTTTTTCAACGAAACTAAGTGTGTTTAAAGTCATTTCTGTGCCTGAAATTGGTCAAAATTGAAAATTTTGAGTAAGCAAAACTCTGAAAAAATGGCAATTTTGGTCACTGTGAGGGTTTAAAAAGTGGTTATGCAACATGAGGCCCGATCCAAATGACATTTTGAATCATTTTTGGTAGAGTCCAAAAAATCCATTTTCTGATGAAAAACGATGACCCCGGACCAGTCGAACGTTGAAAAAATGGTCAATATTGATGAAATTTTAACATTTAATCTTTTGACTTTAAATTACGGTTGGATGTGAATTATTACTTTTTCAACTAAAATAAGTGTGTTTAAAGTCATTTCTGTGCCTGAAATTGGTCAAAATTGAAGATTTTGAGTAAGCAAAACTCTGTAAAAATGGCAATTTTGGTCACTGTGAGGGTTTAAAAAGTGGATATTCAACATGAGGCCCAATCCAAATGACATTTTGAATCATTTTTGGTAGAGTCCAAAAAATCAATTTTCTGATGAAAAACGATGACCCCGGACCAGTCGAACGTTGAGAAAATGGTCAATATTGATGAAATTTTAACATTTAATCTTTTGACTTTAAATGAAGGTTGGATGTGAGTTATTACTTTTTCAACTAAAATAAGTGTGTTTAAAGTCATTTCTGTGCCTGAAATTGGTAAAAATTGAAGATTTTGAGTAAGCAAAACTCTGTAAAAATGGCAATTTTGGTCACTGTGAGGGTTTAAAAAGTGGATATTCAACATGAGGCCCAATCCAAATAACATTTTGAATCATTTTTGGTAGAGTCCAAAAAATCAATTTTCTGATGAAAAACGATGACCCCGGACCAGTCGAACGTTGAAAAAATGGTCAATATTGATGAAATTTTAACATTTAATCTTTTGACTTTAAATTACGGTTGGATGTGAATTATTACTTTTTCAACTAAAATAAGTGTGTTTAAAGTCATTTCTGTGCCTGAAATTGGTCAAAATTGAAGATTTTGAGTAAGCAAAACTCTGTAAAAATGGCAATTTTGGTCACTGTGAGGGTTTAAAAAGTGGTTATTCATCATGAGACCCGATCCAAATGACATTTTGAATCATTTTTGGTAGAGTCCAAAAAATCAATTTTCTGATGAAAAACGATGACCCCGGACCAGTCGAACGTTGAAAAAATGGTCAATATTGATGAAATTTTAACATTTAATCTTTTGACTTAAAATGACGGTTGGATGTGAATTATTACTTTTTCAACTAAAATAAGTGTGTTTAAAGTCATTTCTGTGCCTGAAATTGGTCAAAATTGAAGATTTTGAGTAAGCAAAACTCTGTAAAAATGGCAATTTTGGTCACTGTGAGGGTTTTAAAAGTGGTTATTCAACATGAGGCCCGATCCAAATGACATTTTGAATCATTTTTGGTAGAGTCCAAAAAATCCATTTTCTGATGAAAAACGATGACCCCGGACCAGTCTAACGTTGAAAAAATGGTCAATATTGATGAAATTTTAACATTTAATCTTTTGACTTTAAATTACGGTTGGATGTGAATTATTACTTTTTCAACTAAAATAAGTGTGTTTAAAGTCATTTCTGTGCCTGAAATTGGTCAAAATTGAAGATTTTGAGTAAGCAAAACTCTGTAAAAATGGCAATTTTGGTCACTGTGAGGGTGTAAAAAGTGGTTATTCAACATGAGGCCCGATCCAAATGACATTTTGAATCATTTTTGGTAGAGTTCAAAAAATCAATTTTCTGATAAAAAACGATGACCCCGGACCAGTCGAACGTTGAAAAAATGGTCAATATTGATGAAATTTTAACATTTAATCTTTTGACTTAAAATGACGGTTGGATGTGAAATATTACTTTTTCAACTAAAATAAGTGTGTTTAAAGTCATTTCTGTGAGTGAAATTGGTCAAAATTGAAGATTTTGAGTAAGCAAAACTCTGTAAAAATGGCAATTTTGGTCACTGTGAGGGTGTAAAAAGTGGTTATTCAACATGAGGCCCGATCCAAATGACATTTTGAATCATTTTTGGTAGAGTCCAAAAAATCATTTTCTGATGGAAAACGATGACCCCGGACCAGTCGAACGTTGAAAAAATGGTCAATATTGATGAAATTTTAACATTTAATCTTTTGACTTAAAATGACGGTTGGATGTGAATTATTACTTTTTCAAATAAAATAAGTGTGTTTAATGTCATTTCTGTGCATGAAATTGGTCAAAATTGAAGATTTTGAGTAAGCAAAACTCTGTAAAAATGGCAATTTTGGTCACTGTGAGGGTGTAAAAAGTGGTTATTCAACATGAGGCCCGATCCAAATGACATTTTGAATCATTTTTGATAGAGTCCAAAAAATCAATTTTCTGATAAAAAACAATGACCCCGGACCAGTCGAACGTTGAAAAAATTGTCAATATTGATGAAATTTTAACATTTAATCTTTTGACTTTAAATGAAGGTTGGATGTGAGTTATTACTTTTTCAACTAAAATAAGTGTGTTTAAAGTCATTTCTGTGCCTGAAATTGGTCAAAATTGAAGATTTTGAGTAAGCAAAACTCTGTAAAAATGGCAATTTTGGTCACTGTGAGGGTTTAAAAAGTGGTTATTCAACATGAGGCCCGATCCAAATGACATTTTGAATCATTTTTGGTAGAATCCAAAAAATAAATTTTCTGATGAAAAACGATGACCCCGGACCAGTCGAATGTTGAAAAAATGGTCAATATTGATGAAATTTTAACATTTAATATTTTGACTTTAAATGACGGTTGGATGTGAAATATTACTTTTTCAACTAAAATAAGTGTGTTTAAAGTCATTTCTGTGCCTGAAATTGGTCAAAATTGAAGATTTTGAGTAAGCAAAACTCTGTAAAAATGGCAATTTTGGTCACTGTGAGGGTTTTAAAAGTGGTTATTCAACATGAGGCCCGATCCAAATGACATTTTGAATCATTTTTGGTAGAGTCCAAAAAATCCATTTTCTGATGAAAAACGATGACCCCGGACCAGTCGAACGTTGAAAAAATGGTCAATATTGATGAAATTTTAACATTTAATCTTTTGACTTTAAATTACGGTTGGATGTGAATTATTACTTTTTCAACTAAAATAAGTGTGTTTAAAGTCATTTCTGTGCCTGAAATTGGTCAAAATTGAAGATTTTGAGTAAGCAAAACTCTGTAAAAATGGCAATTTTGGTCACTGTGAGGGTGTAAAAAGTGGTTATTCAACATGAGGCCCGATCCAAATGACATTTTGAATCATTTTTGGTAGAGTTCAAAAAATCAATTTTCTGATAAAAAACGATGACCCCGGACCAGTCGAACGTTGAAAAAATGGTCAATATTGATGAAATTTTAACATTTAATCTTTTGACTTAAAATGACGGTTGGATGTGAAATATTACTTTTTCAACTAAGATAAGTGTGTTTAAAGTCATTTCTGTGAGTGAAATTGGTCAAAATTGAAGATTTTGAGTAAGCAAAACTCTGTAAAAATGGCAATTTTGGTCACTGTGAGGGTTTAAAAAGTGGTTATTCAACATGAGGCCCGATCCAAATGACATTTTGAATCATTTTTGGTAGAGTCCAAAAAATCATTTTCTGATGGAAAACGATGACCCCGGACCAGTCGAACGTTGAAAAAATGGTCAATATTGATGAAATTTTAACATTCAATCTTTTGACTTTAAATGACGGTTGGATGTGAATTATTACTTTTTCAACGAAAATAAGTGTGTTTAAAGTCATTTCTGTGCCTGAAATTGGTCAAAATTGAAGATTTTGAGTAAGCAAAACTCTGTAAAAATGGCAATTTTGGTCACTGTGAGGGTTTAAAAAGTGGATATTCAACATGAGGCCCAATCCAAATGACATTTTGAATCATTTTTGATAGAGTCCAAAAAATCAATTTTCTGATGAAAAACGATGACCCCGGACCAGTCGAACGTTGAAAAAATTGTCAATATTGATGAAATTTTAACATTTAATCTTTTGACTTTAAACGAAGGTTGGATGTGAGTTATTACTTTTTCAACTAAAATAAGTGTGTTTAAAGTCATTTCTGTGCCTGAAATTGGTCAAAATTGAAGATTTTGAGTAAGCAAAACTCTGTAAAAATGGCAATTTTGGTCACTGTGAGGGTTTAAAAAGTGGTTATTCAACATGAGGCCCGATCCAAATTTCATTTTGAATCATTTTTGGTAGAGTCCAAAAAATCAATTTTCTGATGAAAAACGATGACCCCGGACCAGTCGAACGTTGAAAAAATGGTCAATATTGATGAAATTTTAACATTTAATCTTTTGACTTAAAATGACGGTTGGATGTGAATTATTACTTTTTCAAATAAAATAAGTGTGTTTAATGTCATTTCTGTGCATGAAATTGGTCAAAATTGAAGATTTTGAGTAAGCAAAACTCTGTAAAAATGGCAATTTTGGTCACTGTGAGGGTGTAAAAAGTGGTTATTCAACATGAGGCCCGATCCAAATGACATTTTGAATCATTTTTGCTAGAGTCCAAAAAATCAATTTTCTGATAAAAAACAATGACCCCGGACCAGTCGAACGTTGAAAAAATTGTCAATATTGATGAAATTTTAACATTTAATCTTTTGACTTTAAATGACGGTTGGATGTGAATTATTACTTTTTCAACGAAACTAAGTGTGTTTAAAGTCATTTCTGTGCCTGAAATTGGTCAAAATTGAAAATTTTGAGTAAGCAAAACTCTGAAAAAATGGCAATTTTGGTCACTGTGAGGGTTTAAAAAGTGGTTATGCAACATGAGGCCCGATCCAAATGACATTTTGAATCATTTTTGGTAGAGTCCAAAAAATCCATTTTCTGATGAAAAACGATGACCCCGGACCAGTCGAACGTTGAAAAAATGGTCAATATTGATGAAATTTTAACATTTAATCTTTTGACTTTAAATTACGGTTGGATGTGAATTATTACTTTTTCAACTAAAATAAGTGTGTTTAAAGTCATTTCTGTGCCTGAAATTGGTCAAAATTGAAGATTTTGAGTAAGCAAAACTCTGTAAAAATGGCAATTTTGGTCACTGTGAGGGTTTAAAAAGTGGATATTCAACATGAGGCCCAATCCAAATGACATTTTGAATCATTTTTGGTAGAGTCCAAAAAATCAATTTTCTGATGAAAAACGATGACCCCGGACCAGTCGAACGTTGAGAAAATGGTCAATATTGATGAAATTTTAACATTTAATCTTTTGACTTTAAATGAAGGTTGGATGTGAGTTATTACTTTTTCAACTAAAATAAGTGTGTTTAAAGTCATTTCTGTGCCTGAAATTGGTCAAAATTGAAGATTTTGAGTAAGCAAAACTCTGTAAAAATGGCAATTTTGGTCACTGTGAGGGTTTAAAAAGTGGTTATTCAACATGAGGCCCGATCCAAATGACATTTTGAATCATTTTTGGTAGAGTCCAAAAAATCCATTTTCTGATGAAAAACGATGACCCCGGACCAGTCGAACGTTGAAAAAATGGTCAATATTGATGAAATTTTAACATTTAATCTTTTGACTTTAAATTACGGTTGGATGTGAATTATTACTTTTTCAACTAAAATAAGTGTGTTTAAAGTCATTTCTGTGCCTGAAATTGGTCAAAATTGAAGATTTTGAGTAAGCAAAACTCTGTAAAAATGGCAATTTTGGTCACTGTGAGGGTGTAAAAAGTGGTTATTCAACATGAGGCCCGATCCAAATGACATTTTGAATCATTTTTGGTAGAGTTCAAAAAATCAATTTTCTGATAAAAAACGATGACCCCGGACCAGTCGAACGTTGAAAAAATGGTCAATATTGATGAAATTTTAACATTTAATCTTTTGACTTAAAATGACGGTTGGATGTGAAATATTACTTTTTCAACTAAGATAAGTGTGTTTAAAGTCATTTCTGTGAGTGAAATTGGTCAAAATTGAAGATTTTGAGTAAGCAAAACTCTGTAAAAATGGCAATTTTGGTCACTGTGAGGGTTTAAAAAGTGGTTATTCAACATGAGGCCCGATCCAAATGACATTTTGAATCATTTTTGGTAGAGTCCAAAAAATCATTTTCTGATGGAAAACGATGACCCCGGACCAGTCGAACGTTGAAAAAATGGTCAATATTGATGAAATTTTAACATTTAATCTTTTGACTTTAAATGAAGGTTGGATGTGAGTTATTACTTTTTCAACTAAAATAAGTGTGTTTAAAGTCATTTCTGTGCCTGAAATTGGTCAAAATTGAAGATTTTGAGTAAGCAAAACTCTGTAAAAATGGCAATTTTGGTCACTGTGAGGGTTTAAAAAGTGGTTATTCAACATGAGGCCCGATCCAAATTTCATTTTGAATCATTTTTGGTAGAGTCCAAAAAATCAATTTTCTGATGAAAAACGATGACCCCAGACCAGTCGAACGTTGAAAAAATGGTCAATATTGATGAAATTTTAACATTTAATCTTTTGACTTAAAATGACGGTTGGATGTGAATTATTACTTTTTCAAATAAAATAAGTGTGTTTAATGTCATTTCTGTGCATGAAATTGGTCAAAATTGAAGATTTTGAGTAAGCAAAACTCTGTAAAAATGGCAATTTTGGTCACTGTGAGGGTTTAAAAAGTGGATATTCAACATGAGGCCCAATCCAAATGACATTTTGAATCATTTTTGATAGAGTCCAAAAAATCAATTTTCTGATGAAAAACGATGACCCCGGACCAGTCGAACGTTGAAAAAATTGTCAATATTGATGAAATTTTAACATTTAATCTTTTGACTTTAAATGAAGGTTGGATGTGAGTTATTACTTTTTCAACTAAAATAAGTGTGTTTAAAGTCATTTCTGTGCCTGAAATTGGTCAAAATTGAAGATTTTGAGTAAGCAAAACTCTGTAAAAATGGCAATTTTGGTCACTGTGAGGGTTTAAAAAGTGGTTATTCAACATGAGGCCCGATCCAAATTTCATTTTGAATCATTTTTGGTAGAGTCCAAAAAATCAATTTTCTGATGAAAAACGATGACCCCGGACCAGTCGAACGTTGAAAAAATGGTCAATATTGATGAAATTTTAACATTTAATCTTTTGACTTAAAATGACGGTTGGATGTGA